>NC_132914.1:13308458-13620387 GCF_047675955.1 Chlorocebus sabaeus
TTTTTTTTTTGAGCCAGGGTCTCACTCTAATTGCCCATGCTGGAGTGCAGTGGTGCTGATCATGGCTCACTGCAGCCTCAATCTCCCAGGCTCCCGTGATCCCCCCAACTCAGCCTCCCAAGTAGCTCAGACTACATGTGCACACCATCACGCCTGGCTAATTTCTGTATTTTTAGTAGAGCTGGAGTTTCACCATGTTGCCCAGGCTGGTCTCGAACTCCTGGACTCAAGCAATCCACTCACCTCAGTCTCCCAAAGTCCTGGGATTACAGGCGTGAGCCACTGCGCCTGGCCAGCTGCTGATTCTCCTTGTGGCACTGATAAGGGAGAGAGGAAGACAATTCATCTTCCCTTGGACCCCAGGTACACACAGTTCCCCCGCCCCACACAAATACAAACATGAAGAGAAGAATAAAAGAGGTACAGGCCTTGACAAGATTACACTGACGTTATTTCCACCCAATAGTATTCTCCCACAAAGCGTTAAGGAGAAAAAATAAGAAACTCTTATTAAAATTAGTCCATCTTATTGGAAGGCCCAGAAAGGTAGGTAAATGGCATAAATTCTCATGAGTTGATCACTATGATAGTTGCAGTTGGAATGAGCTGTCTGTCTAGCCCCATGGTCCTCAAGCTTTTCAGCTGACAGCCCACTTCAGAGTGACAAACTACCAGGTCTAAGTCTTCCTAACAACTGTTTCTCTGTCTACATGTGTTCCACCACAAACCCTAGAGAGAAGTAACAGTGAAAAAACATTCTGTAAAGTGAGATATAACACCCAGATTAAAATGTAAATACAAGAGCACTGAAAATGTACGTACACGTAACAAACCTGCACATATACCCCCGAATCTAAAATAATAAATTTAAGAAAAAAGAAAATAGACCCACAAAAACTTGTATAAGAATGTTCACAGCAGGGCCGGGCGCGGTGGCTCAAGCCTGTAATCCCAGCACTTTGGGAGGCCGAGATGGGCGGATCACGAGGTCAGGAGATCGAGACCATCCTGGCCAACACGTTGAAACCCCGTCTCTACTCAAAAAAATACAAAAAACTAGCCGGACGATGTGGCGGGCGCCTGTAGTACCAGCTACTCAGGAGGCTGAGGCAGGAGAATGCCGTAAACCCGGGAGGCGGAGCTTGCAGTGAGCTGAGATCCGGCCACTGCACTCCAGCCTGGGCGACAGAGTCAGACTCCATCTCAAAAAAAAAAAAAAAAAAAAAGAATGTTCACAGCAGATTTATAAATAGCCAAAAAATTCTATCAACTGATGAATGGATAAACAAAATGAAGTATACCCCTACTATGGAATATTATTTAGCCATAAAAAGGAATACTGATACCAGCTACAATATGGGGGAACCCTGAAAATGTTACGCTAAGGGAAAGAAACTAGATACAAAAACACCACATATTAATCCATTTACATGAAATACCCAGAAAGGCCAGGTGTGGTGGCTCATGCCTATAATCCCAGCACTTTCGGAGGCCGAGGTGGGCAGATCACCTGAGGTTGGGAGTTCTTGACTAGCCTGACCATTGGAGGAACCCCATCTCCACTAAAAATACAAAATTACCCGGGCGTGGTGGCACATACCTATAATCCCAGTTACTTGGGAGGCTGAGGCAGGAGAATCATTTGAACCCGGAGGCGGAGGCGGAGGTGGAGGCTGTGGTGAGCCGAGATCACGCCACTGCACTCCAGCCTGGGCAACAAGAGCGAAACTCCATCTCAAAAAAAAGAAAAAAAAAAAAAAAGAAAGAAAGAAATATCCAGAAAGGGCACAAATGCATAGGGACAGGAAGTAAATCAGTGGTTGCCAGGGGCTGGGAGGAGTGGGAAAAGGGTTATGACTACTAATGTGTATAGAGTTTGTTTTGGGGGTGATGAAAACGTCTTGGAATTAGATAGTGGTGATTATTACACAACTGTGAATATACTAAAAATCACGGCATTGCACACTTTCAAAGACGAATTTTACAACTGAAACTATATCTCAACTCTTTTTAAATGGTAAATTTTGTGGTATATGAGTTGTATCTCAATAAACTGTCATTTTTAAAAAGGGCAGGCAGGCCAAGGCACTACTCCAGATGTAAAGAAACTGAAGACACATGACAAGTAAATGTAGAACACGATCCTCAACTGGACCCTGTATGCAACACCAAATATTTGTGTCCCCACTAAATTCTCAAATTGAAACCCTAAGTCCACTGTGATGGTTTCTGAAGGCGCAGACTTTAAAGGGTAACTAGGTCATGAGGTGGAACCCTCATGAATGGGATTAACGCTATATAAAAAGGACCCCAGAGAGCAAGCTTTCTTGGGTATACGATGAGAAACTGGTACTCTGCAATCCAGAAGAGGGCCCTCACCAGAACCAGACCATGCTGGCACTCTGATCTCAGATTTTTAGCCTTCAGAACTGTAAGACGACAATTTGTTATTTATAAGCCACCCAGTCTAAGGTTACTTGTTATAGCAACCCAAACAAACTAAGACTGTACTAGACAGTACAACGCTATGAAGAATGTTGTGTCAACTTACAGGACTGAAAGAAATACACGTGTGGGCTGGTTAGAAGTATTAAATCAATGTCAGATTTACTGGGGTTGACAACTGTACTGTGGGTAGAAAACTGTCCTTGTTCTTTGGAGACCTGCTGATGTGCTTGGGGATAGTGGGCCATGATGTGTGCAACTTATGGTTTGGAAAAATATATCATATATAAATATGGAGAGAGAGCAAGTAATAAAACAAAGGGAGCAAACTGGTAATAGTATATGCTGTTCTTTTATTTTTTCTGTAAATTTAAAATTATTTTCAAACAAAAAGATAAAAAAGTAAATAATGGCCGGGCGCGGTGGCTCAAGTCTGTAATCCCAGCACTTTGGGAGGCCAAGATGGGCAGATCATGAGGTCAGGAGATCGAGACCATCCTGGCTAACACGGTGAAACCCCGTCTCTACGAAAAAAAATATAAAAAACTAGCCAGGCGAGGTGGCGGGCGCCTGTAGTCCCAACTACTTGGGAGGCTGAGGCAGGAGAATGGCGTAAACCCGGGAGGCAGAGCTTGCAGTGAGCTGAGATCCGGCCACTGCACTCCAGCCTGGGCGACACAGCAAGACTCCGTCTCAAAAAAAAAAAAAAAGTTAGTAAAATACACATAATCTGAGATTCAGAAATTCTACTTCCAATAATTTGTCTTACATAAATACCTGCCCAAAAGTATATTATGTGAAATATTTTCCCCGTAACATGTTTATAACTATAAAAAGAAACAACTTCAAAGTTAATGAGTGATAAATTGGCTAAACATATTACATCAATGTAGTATATACCATACGGACATGTAAAAAGAGAGATGTCTATCTGATACAGAACGACTTCCAAAAATATATTCTTTTGTGAACAGAAAAAAAGAATTGGTTTATCCCTAGAAAAAAAAGCAACGAAAAACTCAAGAAGCCTAGGAATGTTTGGATTTGGTTAAGAAAGAATCTAAGTCTATTCTATTTGTTTATGGGGCCAGTTATTTGTAATATAAATAATTTTCTCCCTTACGGCATTGATAATACAAGCTTTACTAATGAAAAAGGAAACTAATACAATCTTGTATGCCATTTACTCCTATGGTTAACTTGAAGCATTTAAAAATAAATTTTGTAAAAACTCAAGTATAACATATATGCCAATAAGCATAAACAAATCATGAATGTACAGCTCAAAGAATTTTTATAAAGTTAACATACTCATGTAACCACCACTATCCTCATCAAGAAATAGAAACCCACCTGCACTCCAGAAGTTGGCTTCATACGTCTTCCTATTACAATCTCTCTCCCCAAAGGTAACCACAATCCTGACTTCTTATACCATGGCTGAGGTTTTGCCTGTTTTTGAGTTCTTTTGTGCCTGAAATGTTCTATACAAAATTATGTTCATATCCATGTTGTTGTAAGTAGCAAGAGGTTTTTCATGTTCACTTCTACATAGTATCTCACCGAATACACAACAATGTATTTATCTAATCTTCCACTGATGGACATGTAGGTTGTTTCCAGCTTGGAGTTATGAATTGTGCTGCTATGAACATTCTTGGGCATGTCTTCTGGTGAGCATAAGTACACATTTCTGTTGGGTATATACCTAGGAGTGGGTTGGCTAGGTTAGAGGCATGATGAGTATGTAACACTTTAGTATAATAGATACAACCAGTTTTCCACAGTTTTTCCAATTTACCATTCCAGAATCCATACATGAGGGTTCTAGTTGCTCTACATCCATGCTGATACCGGTATTTTCAAGTTTTTGTTTGTTTCTCAATTTTAGCTACTCTGGTCAGTGTGTAGTGGTAATTCACTGTGGTTTCATTCAGCATTTTTTGATGACTAATGGGGCTGAACACCGCTAGAAGCTTTACTTTTTTAACCTTGTGCATTGAGAGCTACAATTAACCTATAATTTATTTTTGTAAATGAAGGGAAGCAAGGACCAAAATTAGTGTTTTTTTTTTTCATATGGATAGGCAAATGACGTAAGATCATTTATTGAAAGATCTTTCCACATTGCTGTAAAGTGCCATTTTAATCATAAATTAGTATCTACATATATGTGGGTCTGATTCAGGACGCTATTCTGTTCCATTGATCTATTTATTAATTCCACACTGTATATTCAATAGTGTGAATCCTACAACTTTGGTCTTCCTTAGTATTACCTTGACTATTCTTGCCATTTGCACTGCCATATGAATTTTAGAATCCACTTACATAAACTTCTATAAAAGTTTCAGGTCTCTTTCTTAGAATTATTACCAGCATTTGATATTTTTGATGCTATTATAAATAGCATCTTTCATTTTCTGATTACTGTTACATAGAAATACAAGTTTTGTACAATAACCTCGCATCCAATAATCTTACTAAATTGATTTTTACTTTATTTTATTTTGAGACAGAATTTGAGACAGATTCTCACTGCACGCCACGCTGGAGTGCAGTGGCGTGATCTCAGCTCACTGAAAACCTCCACCTCCCAGGTTCAAGTGATTCTCAGCTTGATGCCTCAGTGTCCTGAGTAGCTGAGGCTACAGGCACGCACCACCACACCCTGCTAATTTTCGTATTTTTTTTTTTTCAGTAGAGACAAGGTTTCACCATGTTTGCCAGGTTAGTCTCAAACTCCTGACCTCAGGTGATCTGCCTGCCTTGGCCTCCCAAAGTGCTGGGATTACAGGCGTGAATCACCATACCTGGCCACTACATTTATTCTTAAAGTATTATTTTTTAACTTAAAGTAAAATTAATGTTTTTTGGCATACGGTTCTATGAGTTTTGACCAAATGTACATGGTAATGTAACCATCACCACAATCCCAGATGCAGAACATTTCCATCACTCCAAAAAATTCAAGAACAAATCATGGTCAAATCTTAAGTTACCCTGTAACAGATAAGAGAGTACATGGATAAATAAAGTCTAATGATATCCTATAAACTACGATCTAGCCAAAACTATATGACAGCTTCAGTCTCATTTCCTGGCAAATCTTTCCCCACCAAATTCAAAGCAGGTAAGAGAAATGGTAACCAAATCACAGTTCCAGAGTCATAATGTACCAATCTAATATTTAACATGTGGATTCTGAAGTATCTGAATGGAAAAAGAACTTGTTATAAGTGATATTGATGTAATAACAGTAACATCATGTACTTTTAGAAACCCAAATGAAATTACACTATAAAAATAAGTTGTATTTCCCATGCAAAATAAATGGATAATGAAAACATCTGAGAGTTCTTTATACAATGTTATAAATTTGTGAAATGCTATCATTTGAGGGGGGAAATTCTACACCCTCTGGATAATGATTATGTTAATGAATTCTGGTCTACTAATGATCACCCATAGGTCTGTTTTATCTTTTTTACTTTACCTGTGTTTGGTGGTTGTTTTTTCACAATTAAATGACCAGCCTATGCTCAGAGGGATGGTGATAAGTAGCCCCAAAGGGCCTAGATAGTATTTTGCAATGAAACTGTCATAGTACTACCAAATATATTTCAATCCTTGAGTTATTGTATAACAGAGGTTAAGAATGAATGAACAAGGGTGGCTCTGACCATTATGGCAACTTTCCACAATGTAGTTCTTTGAAGCTGCCTCAGTCCCTCCATTACCTCTGCTATTTACACACCCAGGTGTTTTTTTAGTATCTTGTAAGAAGGGACTAGTAATGTTCCATCATCAAGACCTGGCAATAGGCCAGAAAGCAACAGAGAAGTCACAAGATGGTCAAGCACAAAGACAACAATAGATAGATACGCCGTGTTCTAGTGTAAGCACTACCAACATCTCATGCATTCTGAGTCACCCTATATTGCTCACCCATTCCTATTTGGTTTACTGGATTTTGCTTGTTTACTTTATTCCTCCTATAGTACTGTCAGCATGAGAACATTTTAAGTCATGGCACCATATGGCAATAATATATAACTCCATAACTAAAATAAGCTCCCTAAAGACTGGCTATCTGTCAGATACTATCTATAAGACATGAAAAATTAAAAACATCAGGGCTTGAAACCTAAAAATAATTATATCTTAGCAGTACCCTTAAACCTCAACCACAATCACATTATTTCTTACCTTTAATTACTATTATGATATCATTGTCTATATGACAGCCATGGACAAGGAATAAATAAATCGGTTGAGAAATATTTCTTTAAACCTGGCATGAAAATATAGCTTGTTCTTAACAGAAATAAAAATTCACTGAATTTGGACTGGTGCTTTTGTTTGCTCTACGTATTTAAAACAATTAACAGGCCAGCGTGGTGGCTCATGCCTGTAATCCCAGCACTTTCAGAGGCCAAGGTGGGTGGATCACCTGAGGTCAGGAGTTCGAGACTAGCCTGGCCAACATGGCAAAACCCCATCTCTACCAAAAATACAAAAATTAGCTGGGCGTGGTGGCGCCCACCTGTAATCCCAGCTACTCAGGAGACTGAGGCAGGAGAATCACGTGAACCCAGGCAGAGCTTGCAGTGAGCTGAGATAGCACCACTGTACTCCAGCCTGGGCGACAGAGCGAGACTCGGTCTCAAACAAAACAAAACAAAAAAAAAAGCAAAAAAAAAAAAAATACACTGTCCAATGAACTTTTCACCTTCTACTTCCCTATCACCGTGAGTAGGCTTAAAAAAAAAAAAAATAGCAAAACATACTACCATGTATCTCCAGGGCCTCCCAAGTACAAGCTCTACCACTCTAGGACATACCCACCACAGGACTTGTGTACAGCAGCAGTTAAAAAACAAACATTTAAGCCCAAGATTCTGAGGTGATACCATGCTATAAGCAGGAAAGTAAGATCAAAAGCTGGAAAACCAAAGATCCACCAAAGCTTTGGTGGAGTGCTACCTTCTAGCTATTGGCTGGCAGCAAAGATTTCTCAGTGTAAGAGTTAGATACTACTGAGATTCCAAGGAAGTCTTAGACACAAGAGGTTAGTTGGTAAAAGGCAATGGTTGCAAAATTTAGAATTTTAGAGCTGGAAGAAACCTTAGATATCACCTAGTCCATCCCTCTGGTTTACGGATAATGAGGAGAGGGAAGAAGAAGAGAATCAACCCGAGCCCTCCAAATCCTCTTGGGAGTATGAAACCCTGACTAAGCAGTACTGGTAAGAGCAAGAGAAGCAGAGATGAGTTACTCTACTCCACTCACTCCATTTTTGCATCCCTGAACTATATCACATCTAATCTGTGAGTTTTAAGTAGCTGATTCAGTTTTAAAAAAGGCATCCTACAACTCAACAAAAATCTTAAATAATCCAATTTTAAAATGGACAAAGGACTTGAATAAACATTTCTCCCAAGATGATATATAAATGGCCAACTATTTGAAAAGATGCTGAACATCACCAATCACCAGAGAAATGCAAATTAAAACCACAATGAGATATCACATCACACCCATTAGTACAGCTAAAAACAAGTGTTGACCGGGCACAGTGGCTCACGCCTGTAGTAATCCCAGCACTTTGAGACGCCGAGGCAGGCGGATCACTGACGTAAGGAGTTCAAAACAAGCCTGGCCAGCATGGTGAAACCCCATCTCTATTAAATATACAAAAATTAGCCGGGCCTGGCTACTCGCATGCGCCTGTAATCCCAGCTACTCGGGAAGCTGAGGAAAGAGAATTGCTTGAACCCGGGAGGCGGAGGTTGCAGTGAGCCAAGATCTGCCACTGCACTCCAACCTGGCGACACAGTGAGACTCTGTTTCAAAAAGAAAAAGAAAAAAAAGAAAGATTTTGCAAAAAATCTCCTATTTTTTCTTGCTGTGTTCCTCCCAACCTTTTATAATCTAAAGGTGTCAAGAACTGCTCCAGGATACTATCTTCCTTCTCCCAAACCATCCCACAGAAGCAGCCAGATAACACACTGCTCTTAGAGTAAACAGGGCAGGTCTGCAATCATGGAGAAAAGGGGAAATCATCAGCAGGGGATTTCAAGCGGCTTGTCCTCCACTTCTAATCATGACTTTATCTCTTGGCCTAGAAAAAGCAGAGACTAGGGTGATGGACCCCAAGTTGAAAAACCCCTAGGGCATAAAAATGAGTCTTTTATGGTGTTTTGTTTAAACTGCGAATAGTAATCCATAAAGAAATGCTAAAAACAAGCATAAACTCTCACAGAAGTCACTAACTACTTATTCATGCTGGTAACAAGGATGCTATGGGCTAAATATATTTTTTGCCCAGAAAAATGCCTATTAGATTTAAAAGCCAATGCACTTATTTTAATGAGTGAATTAGGGTCATTTCCATATAAAAATCTCCACTGATTTCACAATAACTTAAAACTTCAATAAAACTTTTTCCAAGCAAGTGAATACCATACTCCCTAACACTTGGTACTTGGAAACCCCCACCCCACCCCCATTGTAACTGTGTCTCTTTGAACTAACATCACATTAGCTACATATAATAAGACAGTCACTGGCAGCATCTAAAACCACACAAGCCATTCATTTACCACAAAATTCACTTGAGTTTGTTTTTCGGTTGGGATTGCTGGAGGTATTTTAATGAAATACCTGGGCATTTCCTCAGAACATTGTACTGAGAGTACTTTAATTACAGACAATATGCACATATGTATATCTTTCCCTATTAAAATAAAAATACAATTAGTCTTTCATTTTCAATGAAATATGAGTAAGTGCCCAAAAGCCAAAACCTAATTTTAGCTTTAGCCTTCTTTACCATCAACATCATCATTAGAGATACAACCCAGTCATCAAGATGACTGAAAAAGTGGCACTGCTGCTTTCCCCTGTATAACTGAAGACACAATTTCTACTAACAGAAATGGAATACTGGTAAGTTATTAAAAGGCAGACTATCTATTATAGTTACCTTAACCGTGTTTTGATAGAAATCCTTCAATTCTATGTGCATCTCCTTGACTCCTGTTGCACCTAGCCCTGCACTTCCTCAGCCCCATTCTTCCAGGTCCAGCACACAGGGGAGCCCAGCTGGCCCTGCAGTCTTCCTCCGTGCCCTCCATGCTTAGCTCCACTCTCTGTCCACAGCCTCATTGTGCCTACAGCTATTTCCATAATTACTGATGCCTACTCCATTCACTCTTCTCTTACCATTTCTTCTTTCATTTATCTTCTGCCATTCCTTAGCTTTCCCAAAAGAAAAAAAGAAAAAACAGTGAACAGTCTCCCCAGTTGGATGAAACAAACGACTGACAAGAGAAGTCCATTCTCCTCTCAAGTATGTTACCAACTCTACCATTCTGTCATCCAAGAAAAAAAAATGACTCAGTACCCCGGATTTTGAATACAAATATAAGTATGAATAGGTATGTGTGCATATATGTGGCCACAGTGCTTTTTTATTAAAAAAAAAAAAAAATAGAGCAAATTTTCACTTTTTTATGTTATAAAGTGCTCTCACTGACTCTTCCCTTCTGTCTACCCTTCATCCAACACGCTCTGATGTTATATGATCTTCCACTCATAATGGTCTCCAGGCCACATGGCTCATCCTACACACTAGTATAGTCCCTTCTCCCTGACAAATTCATCAACTAAGTTGGACATGTTACTTTATTGATTTACATGCGTGTATCAGACCAGGCGCAGCTGGCACTTCAGGAGGCTGAGGCAGGTGGATCACCTGAGGTTAAGAGTTGAAGGCCAGCCTGGCCAACATGGTGAAACCCTGTCTCCACTAAAAATATAAAAATTAGCTAGGCATGATGGAGGGTGCCTGTAATCCCAGCTACTTGGGAGGCTGAGGTGAGAGAATCGCTTGAACCTGGGAAGTGGAAGCTGCAGTGAGCCAAGATCATGCCATTGCAGTCCAGCCTGGGTGACAGTGTGAGATTCCGTCTTAAAAAAAAAAAAAGTGTGTATCAGCCTGCTCTAAAAAGATGTCAGCACATGTTACTAGTTTACACCAGCAGTTTTCAAAGTGTGATCCAGAGATGAGAAAGGAACCCCTTCAAGGGATCTATAAAACTATTTTTGATAATATGAAGATGCTATCTGTCTTATTCACTTTCATTCCCTCATGAGTGTACAACAGTGAATCAAGGATGCATGGTATGTGGTGATGATGTATCTATCACTCTAACAGCTAATAAAACATGTACTTGTATATTCTTCACTGCCTATCATTTTTTAAAAACCCAGTTTCACCCATCATTCTCAGTAAAGTAACACAAGAACAGAAAACCATATACCACATGTTGTCACTCATAAGTGGAAGTTGAACAATGAGAACACATGGACACCGGAAGGGAAACATCGCACACTGGGGTCTGTTGGGGGTTGGGGGACTAGGGGAGGGATAGCATTAGGAGAAATACCTAATGTAGATGACGGGTTGATGGGTGCAGTAAACCACCATGGCATATGTATACCTATGGAACAAACCTGCACATTCTGCACATGTACCCCAGAACTTAAAGTATAATGAAAAAAAAAAAAAAGCCAGTTTTACTTAACAACATCCTTGATAAAATAATAAAAAGTATTAATTTTTAAAATGTCAACTCTTGAGAATTCGGCCTTTTTAATATTCTGTATGATGAAATAGGAAGCACACATAAAGTACTTCTGCTGCATACCTCAGTACAATGACTACCTTGGGGAAAAGCATTTATGCAATCGTCTGACTTACAAGTTTTTTTCATAGGACACCATTTTTGCTTTTTTGACTAGCAGACAATTTATGGTTATTCAGACTTTGGTATCTGGCAGACATTTTCTCTAAAATGACTAAAGTGAACCTGTCACTTTAAAAAAAAAACGACAATATTGGGCTGGTCACCATGGCTCACACCTGTAACCCCAGCACTTCCAGAAGCCTAGGCAGGCAGATCACTTGAGGCCAGGAGTTCAAGACCAGCCTGGTCAACATGGCGAAACCCCATCTCTACTGAAAATACAGAAAAAAAAAAATCAGCCAGGCATGGTGCTGCATGCCTGTAATCTGAGCTAGGCAGAGGTTGCAGTGAGGCAAGATCACACCACTGTACTCTAGCCTGGGCTACGGAGCCAGACTGTCTCTCAAAAAAAAAAAAAAGGGCCGTATCTGTTGCTAATGATGTAACTTGAGCTTTCAAGAGAAAACTAGAATTTTGGAAAATTTGAATTCACCACCAAGATCTTGACCACTTCCCAATTCTTAAAGATTTTTTGGATGAGACTGATAGTCATATTAATGAATGTGATTTGCTTAATATTGTGTAACCAAATGTGCCAACATTTCAAAGATGTACATAACTTAGTAAACCATTATTATTATTATTATTATTATTATTATTATTATTTTGAGATGGAGTCTGGCTCTGTCACCCATGCTGGAGTGCAGTGGCATGATCTCGGCTCACTGCAACCTCCACCTCCCAAGTTCAAGCAATTTTCCTGTCTCAGCCTCCCGAATAGCTAGGACTACAGGTGCGTGCTGCCATACCCGACTAATTTTTGTGCTTTTACTAGAGACGGGGTTTCACCATGTTGGCCAGGCCGGTCTTGATCTCCTGACCTCGTGATCCACCTGCCTCGGACCCCCAAAGTGCTGGGATTACAGGTGTAAGCCACCATGCTCAGTCAACTTAGTAAACCATTATTTTTTGAATGACCAATGTATGCAGTTACAAAATCACACACAGGTCAAAGATCCATTCAAAGTGCAAGATGGACCAGTAGATTTTAATGTTACAGAGTACACAAAATTCACTGACATAGTTTCAGGTTCAACAGTGCAACTAATATTTAAGAATCTGGCTGGGAGTGGCGGCTAGCGCCTGTAATCCCAGAAATCTGGGAGGCCAAGGCAGGAGTCAGGAGTTTGGGGTCAGGAGTTTGATACCAGCCTGGCCAACATGGTGAAAACCTGTCTCTACTAAAAAAATACAAAAATTAGCTGGGCATGGTGGTACGCGCCTGTAATCCCAGCTACTCGCAAGGCTGAGGCAGGAGAATCACTTAAACCCGGGAGGCGGAGGTTGCAGTGAGCTGAGATTACACCACTGCACTCCAGCCTGGGCGACAGAGCAAGACTCTGTCTCCAAAAAAAAAAAAGAATTTACCAATTGTTGAGTTTTGGTGTAACACAAATATTCACAATTATATGAAAAGACTATGAAAATACCCCACCCTTCTTCAACTATGTATCTGTGTGCAGCCAGGTTTTCTTCACATATCAACCAAAACAACATATCACAACAGATTGAATACAGGAGCAATTATGCAAACCCAGCTATCTTCTATAAAGAAATATACTAAAGAGAATGGCAAAACATCAAACAATGCCATGTTTCTCACCAGATTTTTTTGTGTGTGTTGGAATATCTTTTTCATAAAAGTATCTTATTTTTATCAACCCTCTAATGTTTGTTTTTTCTTTTCTTTTTTTTTTTTTTTTTTTTTTTTTTGAGATGGGAGTCTCACTCTGTTGCCCAGGCTGGAGTGCATGGTGCAATCTCAGCTCACTGCAACCTCTGCCTCCTGGGTTCAAGCGATTCTCGTGCCTCAGCCTCCTGAGTAGCTGGGATTACAGGCGCCCGCCACCACACCCGGCTAATTTTTATATTTTTAGTAGAGATGGGGTTTTACCATGTTGGTCAAGCTGGTCTCGAACTCCTGACCTCATGAGATCCACTCACCTCAGTCTCCCAAAGTGCTGGGATTACAGGCGTGAGCCACTGTGCCTGGCCTAATGTTTGTTAATTTTTAAATATTTTAAACATTTTTCAGTTTTAATTTCTAATGTTAAGTATTGATATAGTCTATATAAACAAAAGATTTTTGGAGTCCTCAAAAATTTTTAGGAGTATAAATGTGTCCTGAGACCAAAATGTTTGAAAATCATTGGTTTATAGTACCACAACAAAAGAGCACTTTTACATATATGTATATAAGACAATGGAGACCTGAATATGAATCAGAAGATCTTGGCTCTAATTCTAGCACCACCTCTTACTTGCTCTAGGATTTCAATAAATTACTTTATCTCTCTAAAGCCTTAGCTTCCTCATCTGTAAAATGGATAACTCATGTCTTCTAAGGATAAAAGAGACAAAATATGTAAAAGCGACTTATAGACGACAAGGTACATTATTATTACAAGATTTCAAAGTTAAGCATTTTAAACACTTCTTATGATGTTTTGTTTTCTTGTTTTCAAAACAGGGTCTCACTCTGTCCAGGCTGGAGCGCACTGGTGCTAACAGAGCTCACTGCAGCCTTGACCTGCCAGGCTCAGGTGATCCTCCCACTTTAGCCCCATGAGTGGCTGGGACTACAGGTGTGCATCACCACACCTGGTCAATTTTTTGTATTTTTTGTGGAGACAAGGTTTCACCATGTTGCCCAGGCTGGTCTACTCCTGCCCTCAAGTGATCCGCCCACCTCAGCCTCCCCAAGTGCTAGGATTACAGGCATGAGCCACCATGCCTGCCTGTGTCTTATGATGTGTCATGAAATTTTCCTTATTCTTAAAATTTTATTACTAGAAACAGAACTTACAGAAAATGCCAAGTGCAGGCCAGGAGCAGTGGATCATGCCTGTAATCCTAGCACTTTGAGAGGCAAGACAGGTGGATCACTTGAAGTCAGAAGTTCGAGAACAGCCTGGCCACTATGGTGAAACCACATCTCTACTAAAAATACAAAAATTAGCTGGCGTGGTGGTGCACGCCTGTAATCCCAGCTACTTGGGAGGCTGAGGCAGGAGAGAATCTTTTGAACCCAGGAGGGAGAGGTTGCAGTGAGCTGAGATTGCGCCACTGCACTCCAAACTGGGTGACAGAGTAAGACTGGGTCTCAAAAGAAAAAAAAGCCAAGTGTAGATTTTTGAGTAGCCAATTAGCTCAAATGTCCAAGCATATAATTTTATTTTATTTTATTTTGCAGAGACGGAGTCTCACCATGCTACCTAGGCTGGTCTCAAACTCCTGGCCTCAAGCGATCTTCCCACCTCAGCCTCCCAAAGTGCTGGATCACAAGAATGAACCATCACACCCAACCCAACAACATAATTTTATTGCATTTAATTTCTTACCCTACAGTTATAATTGGTTATGTATTTTAACTCATTATTAGGGACATTTCCAAATATACACAAATGTGCAGAAAATAAACCCCAACTTACCCATTACTCAGCTTCGACAATTTTCAAAAATTTACCAATACTCTTTTATTCATTTCCCACTTCTGCGTGTTTGTGCCCATCCTGAAGTTTGTTTTGTTTTGTTTTGAGACAGAGTCTCGCTCTGTCCCCAGGCTGGGGTGCAGTGGCCGGATCTCAGCTCACTGCAAGGTCCGCCTCCCGAGTTTACGCCATTCTCTTGCCTCAGCCTCTCGAGTAGCTGGGACTACAGGCGCCCACCACCTTGCCCGGCTAGTTTTTTGTATTTTTTAGTAGAGACAGGGTTTCAACGGGTTCGCCAGGATGGTCTAGATCTCCTGACCTCGTGATCCACCCGTCTCGGCCTCCCAAAGTGCTGGGATTACAGGCTTGAGCCACTGCACCCGGCCCATCCTGAAGTTTTTTAAAACGAGTATTAGGCATCATTTTATTTTGCCTATAAGTACCTCTATATGTATTTTTAACACATGAAAATATTTTAATATAACCACAATACCACTATTACAGCTAAAAATATTACGGTTGTAATTACTAAATATCACCTAATATATATTCCATTTTCAAGTTTCCCGACTGTCTCAAAAAAAAGTCTTTGTTAGTTTTTGGTTGGTGAGTATTATCAAAATATTACTTACCAGTTCTTTTTCAAGTGAACCCAAAATGTTTAACTAAAGCTAGGAAGGAAGAGGAAATAATACTATGCTTCATATACCATGTACAATTTACAAACAAGTCGAGAACTATCTTCCCAAGGAATTTTCTTCTCCACCAACCAAACAACAACAACAAAAAACAAGCAACAACAAATAAACCCACTACAAAATAAGCCAGCATGGCGATACATATACCTTAGTATTCTGAGAAGTGATCCAAAGAGGACACAGCTCAGCTGCTCGGGGAGGGAAGGAGCCGTTACACTATGAGCTGAAAAAGGTGACTGGAAACCACCACCCATCATTTTGGAAAGGAAGAAGTCAGGTCAGCCACAGAGTCAAAGCTGGAGGTGAGGTCAGAGACCCTGTTCTAGAGTAAGCCTATTGCTCAAACAAGAGTCCACACCCAAGACTGTAAGTCAACCCCTGGCAAACTGCAACTCAAAGCTCAAAACACAGTGCTCTAAGCTAGAGATATAAGGAACTGCTATAAAAAGCAACAGTGGTAAGAACTGATTCAAATTATTCGGCAAACATTTATCAAAAGCCTACTTACTCTACTATCCTAGGATATAAATTGTATATTTAAAAAACTAGTATACAATGTATACAATAAGTAGCATATACTTCTCTACACATCTTTCCCCATTTAAGAGAAATTATGGATATATTAAATATTAATTATCTTGCCATACCATTACAATTTATCTTTTTTCTATAAACACAATTTGCCCCACCACCCCAACATACACAGACATTAAAACAAACTTGAATTCTTCTGTCTTTCCCAAACCAAATATTTTTGAGGAGTACAAGTGAGACTAACTTTTATTACACATACCACAGACCCAGTGCATTTATAGCTGTAATTCTTTTCTAAATTAAGGCCAAACATGGTGGCTCACATCTGTAATCCCAATGGTTTGGGAGGCCGAGGTAGGAGGATTGCTTGAGCCCACGAGTTTTAAGACCAGCTGGGCAACATAGCAAGACCCTGTCTCTACAAAAAATAAAAAATTAACTAGGTATGGTTGCACAGGCCTATAGTCCTAGCTATCTGGGAGGCTGAGGTGGGAGGATCCCTTGAACCAAGGAGGTCAGGGCTGTAGTGAGCTGTGATTACACCACTGCACTCCAGCTTGGGTGACAGAGCAAGACCATGTCTCAAAAAAATAAAAATTGAAAAAAATTAAATAAATCAAGCATTTAGTTTAGGAGGAAATCAAGAGAGCACTAAAGAATTTCCTACCTTGTATTGAAATTGTTTCCTATAGGTTTATCTCAAGTATTTTATAGATGAAAATTGGTTAGGTGCATACAGAATAATTCTTGAGGGATTTGGTTCTATAGACACACTTAATATCAACCCTTTTTAAAATCCCTCACCTCAATTTCACCTATAAAAAAGTTTTGCTGGTCACAGTGGCTTGTGCCTGTAATCCTAGCACTTTCGGAGACTAAGGCAGGAGGACGGCTTGAAGCCAGGAGTTTGAGACCAGCCTGGGCAACAAAGAGAGACCCCATCTCTATAAAAATAATAAAAATAAAAAATAATAATTAGGCAGGTGTGGTGGCATGCACCTGTGGTCTCAGCTACTTGGGAGGCTGAGGCGGGAAGATTGCTTGAGCCCAGGAGTTTGAGACTACAGTGAGCTATGATTGCTCTATTGCACTTCGGCCTGGATGACAGAGACAGACCCCATCTCTTAAAAAAAAAAAAAAAAAAAAAAAAATTAAATTTAAAACTGCAAAAAGAGTGAAGGGCACATATTTCTTAAAGAATGCTTGAGAAGAACAAAATGTGCCCCGAAACATGAAATAGCTCCTGATAATATCAGTTTTTAGTTGATCACTATGAAGGACATCTTCTAAACAATAACAAAACAAATCTGGTAGTCAAATAACCACAGGAAAGATCAAAACTTCCCCATTTTGGAACATTTTTGCTTCAGGTTTTTACTATTTGGGGTAATACAGGAAAAAAATATGCCATCGGGACAAGAGCTGAACAGATGTCATCCCTTACCCTAGTTTACCTACTGGTAATTAAGCCCAACAGCTTATTGTCTGTACATCTTTTCTTTTGTATGTTCCCATACAAAACAATCTCTGGAATTTAGCTTCACTTTATGACACTATTGTGATTATTGTTCCTAACAGAGAGTCTAACCTAAGAATATAGCCCAATACATGAAAAACCTAACTGAACAGTAAACAATGATATTAATCTCATTGTAAAAAACATGAGATTCTTAGCAAATGGCAGCAAAAGAATTATGAATAAATTAATGAGGCATTAAAAAAAAATCTAAAGTTTCTGGCCAGGTGTGGTGGCTCACACCTGCAATCCCAGCACTCTGGGAGGCCGAGGCAGGTGGATCACGAGGTCAGGAGATCGAGACCATCCTGGCCAACATGGTGAAACCCCATCTCTACTAAAATACAAAAAAAAATTAGCCAGGTGCAGTGGCACACGCCTGTAGTCCCAGCTACTCGGGAGGCTGAGGCAGGGGAATCGATTGAAACCAGGAGGCAGAGGTTGCAGTGAGCAGAGATGGCGCTATTGCACTCCAACCTGATGACAGAGCAAGACACACTCCATCTCAAAAAAAAAAAAAAACAAAAACACTTAAGTTTCCATGCCTTGACCGAAAAAAGTCACACGGGTTTCTTTTTCTTTAATTCACGTTTCTTTTTTTAAAAGCTGGTTAATGTGTAGGTTTTATTCAAATTCATTTGGACTGTACATAAATATTAAAAAGTTATAACATGAAGACTATTCATTAGACTATCATAGGCAAAGCAAGTGATTCACAGAATAAGTACGATTTATTGACCCTGATCATTACCTTTACTACTTACCACTATTTAACATTACTTTTTAATGTACTGTTTACTTGTTTATTGTCTTTCTTGTTTATTGTCCTGTCTTCTCCCACTAGAATGTAAGTTATGTAAGGGCAAAAACCTTCTCTTATTTTTCACTGTATGGCCAGGATCTAGCACTTCGTAGAAGCTCAGCATAAATTTGCTGAATGAGATGGGTGAATGAATACCTTCTGCCTTTGACCTCCGCCACTTCCCTTTCTTCATACACATGTTAACCAATCTTTAACGCCAGGGTCAAACTCTATTATCTCTATGAAGATTACCTCCCTGAGCCCTCTTTCTCTTTTATACCTGAATTTGGCACTTGCCAGCTGTCTGGTAATTGTTTATCTTTGCATATGTATCTCCCTTAAAATTTTTATAATCCTGTTCTCCGTAAGAACATGGACCAGTGTCCCCAACTTTTGGCATCCATGTCGGCACACGTAAACAGCATACTGTTAACAAATGTTTTGCTTGATTCATATTAGTAGTCAATCCAGAAATTCAGTTAATAATTTCAGTTTTTTATAATGTATCCCTCCCTTTAAAATTAACTCAAAATAGGCCATGATATTACAGTGAGTCCCTCTTTATTTTTATTTCTGACAATTTTAAATTTTACATTCTCATAATTACAATTAATGCTCATAATTTACTCTATCAATCACTCTCCCTCAAGATTTTTTTTTTTTTTGATACAGTGTCTTGCTCTGTTGCCCAAGCTGAAGCGCAGCAGTATGATCATAGCTCACTGCAGCCTTGACCTCCCAGGCTCAAGAGATCCTCCCACTTCAGCCTCCCAAGTAGCCGGCACCACAGCTGCCTACCATACCTGGCTAATTTTTTGATTTTCTGTGGAAACAAGGTCTATGTTGCCTAGGCTGGTCTCAACACCTGAGCTCAAGTCATCCTCCTGCCTTAGCCTCTTAAAGTGCTGAGATTATAGGAATGAGCCACCACACCTGGCCTACATTTTTTAATGTAATAAAAAATCTTGTCAGTTTGTAGCAATACCTATAATGATGTTTCTAACCCCAATCAAGAAGGGCGTGAAGTTTCATTACTCTCTCTTGTTGCTGAGGTATCAGAGGGCATTTTTCCATTTATTCCTCTTTCCTTTCATGACAAGATGTATTCCATTCCCTTCCTTACTGATCATACTTCTGGCAAGCTTTTATTATTTCTTTGTACCTGTCCAAGGCCAAGGTAATCTGTCTTACATCCTTCTTTTGAGCCACTGTTTCCTCCAGTTATTTATTTGATTAAAATTCTAACTCCCCGTCTCAATCCATCTGTGTAGAACTGCCTCTTCGTAAAGCCTGAGCCTGCTTCTTTAAATTCAGTCAACCTTTATGAACCTCTCTTCACACAGCCAGCCCTTGATCATCAAGGATAATGAAATGCATACAAATAACAGATTGTCTACAACACAAGAAAATCAGAAAAAAAAATTGACATCTGGTTTTGGAATTTATCATATGTCGCTTTGGGCAAGACTTATTTTCCTAATTATGTTTTTTGTTTAAGCCAACATTCGGATTTTCTTTTACAATGGTGAATATCTCAGTTTTAAATGATCAGGAAATTTCTTTTAAAGCCAATCAAGCATCAACTATGGTTTTTCCTGTGAAATCTTTTTAACTAGCCCCTTTCATCTGTTGAAATCTGTCATAAAATCTGTTTTGTTTCCTCTAAATTATCTCCTTATTTTCTTGGGATTCTGATCCAAATGAGTTCACCCTATATTAATTTACTTCTTCAAACTAAAGTGCCTTTTGCTTGAGAACTCAACGCATTCTAAAAAACACTGAACGTCCAGTGAAATTTTTAGTTCAGGTAACACGAAGTAGAAAACTATTTTTGTCTAGGAAAACTTAAGAGTTCTAGGATAAATTATTACACTGGTAATTCTAGCTAATTATATTTAGCAGGATTTTAGGAGTAGCAGAAAATTGAAAAAAATTAATACTGGACAGCTATATACGTCTGCTTCACCAATATATTAATCCCATATGCTAAAAACTGTATGAAATTAAATTCCCAGTACAGGCATTTACAGAAAATAGTATCAAAACACACTTACACATAAATCCTGCCTCTTCTCCTGATCCCTACCTAAACTCTGCAACCTTCTCAACACCTACTCTTCCCCCCTCCCATCTCAGCCTCACTTCCACTCTTAAGTGTCCCACAAATAATTTTTAAATGTGTAGGAAAAAGGAAAAGAACTGGGATAACAGGATCTCCTCTTTTGCTGCCTTCTCAGTTACTGCCATTAAGTTTTTGGCCCAAGAGACTCCAACGCCCAATTTTACATGTCTATTTTTATTTTATAGGTACACACAATCACCAAACTGAACAAAAGGACAGGGCATTCTAAATTGAAAAAGGAGCAAAACTGGATAATTCTGCAGTTCTGTTCCTAGCCGCCTCCATAATCATGCACTATGATCATTTGGCACCATAATCAAGCCAAATGAGATATTTTACTTTGAGTTGCTGGTATAGCAGAGGTTAATACTAAAAAAATAATAATAATTACCACAGTTTACACATTTTTTTATCTGAATGTACATTTATAGTACTTGAACCGAGTTATTTTCAATACACTATTCACCACATTAACAAAATTCAAAATAAGTTCATTTCTAATTTTTTCCCCCAGGTAGAATTTTGATAAATGCAAAACTTATTTTACCTAAAATCCAACTCTTGGGCTGCTGTTATTTAGCCTATATTTTTATATAAGACTGCAAATGTTAGCCAAATTTTAAAAAAATTTTAATGCAACTTTCCACATTGTCTTCAAACTCAGTAAATTCCACAATTTTAAAAAACAAAAACCTTTCACCGTGCCTACTCACATTTTTACTAAAATCCCTACACAAAGCCATACATTCTGCTTTTCATTTTACTTCTCCAAGCTGCTGCCTTCACCAAATAGACTCCACGAGCCTCCCAAGTGGTATCCACCAATATGTGATTCTCAAGGAAAAGTAAGTATTAAAGAGTAATTAATTCAATTGGTACGAAATCTCTTCCTTTACAATTTTACCTCAACTTTAAAAAGACTTTTCTTGATGGAGATGAAAATCCTTTGAGGAAACGGTTGTCCTTTACATGGACTCTCCATCAGCCCCATAAGGTGAGTGGCATAAAGAGGCATTTTCTCTGACAGTCTCAGTTCCCCAAACACTAGTCCTAAGCTTTTGCATGGATGGTAAATTTCACACACAAACACCCGGAAAAGAAAGAAGAGAAAGAAACATACCTGGTTTATTTTCTAAACAGGTTTGATAGGTTTGGTTCACTTGAAAGAGCAGATTATTTACTTATAATCTTTTAAAACAGAAGTGGCAGCCAGAGCACTGGGTAAATAAAAACTTCACAGAGTTTTAAAACCCTGCATCTTAATTCACTTCCCTTTGGTTCAAGGGGACTGCACAGCAAACCCCACGGCAAATGAGATTATGCAACAGGCTTTTTTCGTCCCCACCTTATTCATCACAGGCTGGTTAGAGGTGTGCTTTCTCCAATCTGAGACACCCACGACTTCAAAACGCCAAGAACCCTTGCAGCAGATGTTTTCTAAACTTCTTTAGGATTTTGCAGTATCCATTCATTTTCAGATCTACTTGCATTTTCTCTGGTTCATTACTGGTATTCTTTAGGAAATAAACCCAGCATCTGAAGATATTTCCCTCTGTGGTGTTCCATTACATGAAACTACACGTGATACACAGACCCTGGGCTTTTTTTATTTCTCACGTTTTGCAGCTAGTGTAAATAAAGAAGTCACTAGGTATCGGGCCCCCCAACGCCAAGACTCGAGCCCCTGTCCGAAAATTGAGGGCTTTTTTGGTTGGTTGGTTGAAGAAAGCAGCACCGTCACCACCCAGGTGGCCTCGCTGATTACACCAAAGGCGAATTGGGGATAATGGGAACAGTCAGGCCGGGGCCCCACTTGGCAGGCGTGTTGTGTAACACTCGCGCCTGGAAGTGAGCAGCTTCGCCCGCGAAGGTGCCGCGTCCCGCGGCGGCCGCTCCTCTCGGCGGGGCCCGGTCCAAGCTCGCTCGCAGCGCAGCGGCCGGGAGCGCACCCACTGCGACCCCGCGCCCAGCCGCACGCCCCCTTCCCGCTCCGGCCAGCCTCCAGCCAGGCCTACACCCGCGCTTCAAACGCTCCTGCGGCCCCCGGCCGCGGTCGCCCCCACGCCGCCTCCCGAAAGGGTGGCCGGTACGCCCGGGAAGGCAGAGTCGGCGGGGCCAGAGCGCGGCTCCCCGCACCGGGAGTCGGGGCGCGCTACGGAGCGTCCATGCGGCCGGGCGGCAAGGCGCCCCGGGCCCCGGACCCTCCCGCCCGCACACCCAGCGCGGCCCGCCAAGGCCACTTACTTTTGGGGCCGCCGACCTCCCAATTCCCTCAGAGGGAAACGAAAGTTGTCACGGCGTCTCCCCTCGGGCCCCCCTCGCCTCCCGGGCTTGCGAGGCGCCGCCGCGGAGCCGAGAGGGCGGCTGCGCTCCCGCTCGCGTCCCGTCCCGTCGCTCTCCTCCTCCTCTTCTTTTCACTATATTATCTTCTCCTTCTCTGAGGGGTGGGTGGGGGCGGGAGGCTTAGGAAGAGAGGAGACGCTCGCAACTTTTCTTCACTCTTTCTCTTCCACCCTCCCCCCCAATCAGCCTTCAAAAAAAATGTCGAAGGAGATGAAGAACTTAGGGAGGTAAAGGTGGGGGGTCGCGTTGTGAAAGCGGGGGCTGAGGGGAGGGAGAGGTGGTAATAATCGTTCAAAAACTGATTAAAGCCCCCCGAACACTGATACATAGAAAGAGGGGGAAAGGCGGGGGGGTGGGGTGGGGGGTTGGGGGAAAGAGAAAGAGTCGCTGGTCAGGAAACTTCAAGCGCGGATGAGGTCATTGGTTTAAAAATAAAGAGATGGCGTCACTTGAAACCAATCCCAGTGAATGAACTCAGCGGAGCCCCGGGGAAAGGAGGAGACAGGCGAGGGCAGGGCGGTGGGCGCCGGGCGGGGCCGCGCGCCCGCCCATCCCGCGGCCGCCCGAGGCCGGAGCGCGGCTCCGCGCCTCGTTCCGGCCGCTCGGGGAGGGGTCAGGTCATGTTCCCTTCCAGAGTCCGGCGACTCTGAGGCAGGTTCCGCGGGCGCCGCTGGGAGGAGCCGGAGCTGCCGGAGGAGGCGGCCCCGCGGCCTCCTACCCCTCCTCCTCCTCCTCCTTCCGCGCCCGCGCGCCCGCCGCCCCCCGGGCTCGCGGCCCCGACCCCCTCCAGTGCTGCGCCCCAACAGGTATCGGAGGGTTTTCTCCTCACCCAGACCCAGAACCTTTCCCTCCTCCTTGAGCTGTTTCCAGCTGCCTCACCAACATCAAAAAACGCAAACACTGATTTGAGAGAATTACAATCGCTCGGTAAAAAGCCTGACGAATGCAAAAGGCAAGGCTCTGCCATCTCTCAGAAGTTACAGGTACTTCAAGAAAAATCACACTACTGTTGTCAGGCATTCAGCTACCTATATGTTTATGGTGAAAACCCCCTCATAAATGTTCCTACATTACTTTACTTATATTTACAAATACAAGGATAGCAGCCTACATTTTCTTTAAAAATGTTTTCTACAGGACGCAGCGCAGCAACGTCTTTAAATCAGACCAGGGGTTCACCGCCTCTTGAGAGGTACAAAACCCTTTATTGATTTAACTCCACGTACCTCGTGTATTTTATTATTGAAATTCATTAAAATCTCTTTGTTTTGAGATGATATTACGCACTTTGGAAAGCGAGAGACCTGAGGTGGTGACAAACCAGGACTTGGAATCACTAAATAGGACAATCGGAGCTTTATTCCAATGTTCTTTGAGCATTTGAGCATGAAGCTGCTTCTACTGAGAAGTACTCACGTGGATATCACATAACAAAGATGTGATTAATGACGGAAAAGCCCCCTGCGAGTGGACTGCTCCATGAGCCAGAATTTATGTGTAGGGATAATCTAACTCTGAAAATATTCCGTTTGCAATGTGCGGGATTGGGACACTGGACCCTAAAGGCACTGTTTGTTGTGGCATATCCATGTGCACCCTGCCTAAAGCACTTTTTTCCACTAGCAAAAGAACTGAGAAGCAGGTTTGGGTGGGTTAGAAAGATAATACACCCCTGTTACTACTTTTCTGCCTTTAAGTCCTGCAACTAAAGGGCATTCCTTATCATTGGTAATCATTGAAGGTTAGTGTTGCGGGGTAAGGTTCTGGGAACTTCTGGCCCATCTTTTATAGGAGGGAAAAGAGCCCATTTGAAGATGGGAGGCGCCCTAGCACCTCTGGCAGTAGTAGGTAAAGCCTGAAGGCCACAGATGGATAAGCAACTTTGAGCCTCTGGCCTCTGGAAGACTTCTGCTAGGCGAAGCAAATCTCTCCCACTGCTCCCTGTCCTCTGCTGGCCGGGAGGTGTTACTGCACCTTCCCTGGGATTATTTGTGCTCTACCAGGAAACCCCTAAAAATCTACTAACTGTAGACCTTTGTTGGAGGTGTTGGGATTTTTAGGAATGAAAGAGAAGATAGTCCTTTTACTAGTGGTACAGAGCATGGATCTTGCCTGAAGGAAAGATTCGTGAGAATTAATGGTATCCCCTTTGCATGCCAAAGTTCCCGTAACCTTGCTTTAACTGACATGGCTTGAAACGTTTCTCCCCTTTCCTCAGTTACACAATTAAGTGTGTGTAATGTATGATGTGGTGCCATCATAGCTATCATGGAAGCCTCTCAGGGTATTTCATCTATTTCTGGAAACAAGACGTAGATTAAAGCTCATTAAAAACGAAATCAATGATTGAGTGATGTACAATATTGGTTAAAAGAGTCAGGGCGCGGTGGCTTAAGCCTATAATCCCACCACTTTGGGAGGCCGAGGCTGGTGGATCACGAGGTCAAGAGATCGAGACCATCCTGGCCAACATGGTGAAACCCCATCTCTACTAAAAATACAAAAATTAGCCGGGCATGGTGGTGGGCGCCTGTAGTCCCAGCTATTCAGGAGGCTGAGGCAGGAGAATCACTTGTACCTGGGAGACAGATGTTGCGGTGAACCGAGATCATATCACTGCACTCCAGACTCCAGCCTGGCAACAGAGTGAGACTCCATCTCAAAAAAGAGAAAAGGAGCAATGTAGGCTGGGATTGTAAGGGAAGGCACCTTATAAAGAGTTTTGACCTTATCCTTGAAGGATAATTCAGATTTAGTTTGCAGTGAAGAAGCCAGTGGAGGGACAATTCCAGAGGGCAAATGGCAATGAACCAAGACAAGGAGGTGGAATGAATGATGAGTAAGGTGTATTCAGGTGAGAGAAGTGTAAACCCTTCCAGTAGCAGTAGAAATCGGTATGTAGCAATTAGGTATGAGGTTAAGAGATACAGAGGCACATTGTGGAGGTACTTGAATGTTAAGATAAATAGATTGTTACCTGCCCAGCAGGTGAAGGAGAAACCACTAAACAAGTTTATTTCACCGAAGAGTACATTTCTCTTTCTTTTACTGAGAAAGGTTTTCTACATACTAACAATAAATATGTGGAAACAAAAACAGAACCATTTACAATTGCTCCAAAGAACGTGAAATATTTACATGTGAATCTAACAAAACATGTACAAGATCTGTGTGCTGAAAATTATAAAATGCTGATGAAAGAAATTAAAGAAGACTAATTGGAATGGCATACTATATTCATGGATTGGAAGAATCAATAAAGATGTTATTTCTTCCCAAATTGATCTATAGATTTAACATAATTTTCATCAATATCCCAGTAAGATTGTTTGTAGTCCTAGGCAATTTTAAACTAAAACAGTGTCCAACACATCTAGAGGGCTGAGTGCTAGATTCCCCCAGGATGGAGGAAGAGCACATAAACTTAGGGCACCAGCAAGGCAGGGAGTCCAAGATTTACAATCAGATAATCTAGAAAGAAGCTATTTTTGCTTCAGTACGTGTAAGTGTGTGGTTTAGTACTGTTTTTAGTTAGAGTTAAATATGGGGAAGGAGCACCAAAATTGCTAGTTAGAATTAAATATGGGGGAGGAGCACCATAATCCTTAGTGTTTAGACCCTCTTAAGGTCTTACTTAATCCCTCCCTGGCTGAAATTTATTCATTGACAAACAGCGATTGAGTGCCTACTACCCGTATGTGCCAGGCACTGCACCTAGCTCTGGGAATATGGTTATAAATAAGATAGGTAAGGCTCCCTATCTCATGAAACTAACATTCGAGCAGAGAGAGAAGACAGTAAGTCAATAAACAAAAACCACAGCCTGGACTGTGACAAGATGGACTACATGGGGAGAAAACTGGGTGAGGTGATAGTGAATGACTTAGGGTAGGGGTGAAGGTGGTGGGGGAAGTTCAAATGAAGAGGGGCATTTGAACTGAGACCTTAAGGATGGCAACAGGGGAAGTGGTCAGGGTAGAGAAAACAGGTCACTCTAAGACCCTTCAGCAGAAACAGAGTGACTTATAGAGAGTAGGTGTGTTCCCAGAGCCAAAGGAAGCCAGTGGGGCACAAAAGTATAAAACAAGGTTGGGCAGGAGCCAGATTACGTAGTACCTTATAGTGTATGGCGTTCACATTCTATTCTAAAAGATTTAAGCAGTTAGTACAGATCTGATTTATGAAGAGGATATTTGCAAGTAAGTAAGCATTAAAGGTTGGGTTTTAGAGAGCTGGGTTTTTTCCAAGCAGATAAAAGCCTGTTTTATTTGAATGATTGGTCTCTGTAATTACTGAGGCCACTATGTATAGACAAGAAAAGAGGAGCTTTATTTCTTGGTCTCTTCCTCCTTGGACAACATCTTGATGATCTCCTCCTTCTTGGCCGGGAGGCACTCATGGAGCTTGCACACTTCCTTAGTCTTAGGCCAGTGGGCCTCAGCCTGGTCCGCCAGGAGCTTCTTGCGGGATTTGTCTACCTTCAGCTTGCAGATGATTCCATGAGGATATGCTTGTTTTTGAACACAGTCCCCTTCACCTTCTGGTACAGAGTGTAATACATGTGGCAATCAATCTTCTTAGATTCACAGTATCTTCTAGGCAGCTGGCACAGAATCCTCATTCTCCTCATCCAGGTTACCTTCCCTGGCATTCAGGCATTGGCTGTACCCTCTTGCTTACCTATGCCCAGGTGCCTGCCCTTCCGCTGGGCCAAGGTTTTTCTGGCATCAAGGAGCCTGGGAATGGACAGGCACAGGCTTGCGGATGATCAGCCCATGTTTGATCAGCTTCTGGATTTGCTGATGGGAGTTAACATTGGTCTCTGGGAGCCAACCAGACCTTCTTTTTGCCATAGCAAAAGACACTAGAGGCAAACTTCCTCTGAAGCCTGAGCACACGCATGGCTTCAGCTGCAGCAGCAAAAAGAGTTTTAATATTCTTAATGTAATTTAGCAGCTCCCTTTTCCAATAGGAATTGAGTATTTTTGACAATTTTGTTAATCTCCAAGGATCCTTTGAATGTTCCGAAGTCAAATGTTCTTAGCCTAGGATTTGTGGATTCCTAGAGAGTATATAGATGAGCTCCAGAGGGTCTAAGAGCCCCCTAAAATTATGTGTATATATGCTTATATATGTTTTTCTGTGAGTGGGTCTCTAGCTTTCAACAGATTTTCTTTTCTTTTCATTTTTAATGAGATGGGGTCTCCCACTGCCCAGGCTGAAGTACATAATCATGGCTCACTGCAGTCTCAACCTCCAGGGCTCAAGTAATCCTCCTGCCTCAGCGTCCCAAGTAGCTAGGACTACAGGTGCAAACCACTATGCCTGGCTATTTTTTAAAACATTTTCTTTTTGTAGAGATGGGGTCTTGCTTTGTTGCCCAGCCTGGTTTTGAACTCCTGGGATCAAGCACAGTCCTCCTGCTTCAGCCTCCCAAAGTGCTGGGGTTACAGGCATGAAACACCATGCACAGCTGCAACAAATTTTCAAAGGATTTTATCACACACACACAAAAAGTGAGTAAGACCTACTTCACATTGAAGTCTTGGCTATACTTTTGGGATAGTAGTGCTACTGTTATCTTAGGGTTCACGACACTGAACAAATTACAGTTCTAGAAAGAAGCAAGTTCTGCCTCAAAGAGATGACACTATGTTGGAGGAGGGCAATATTTACAACAGAGTAGGAAAGAACTTCTTGGAAGAAAAATGTTTACTTGTGTGATGTGAGAACTAGAAGATACCTAGGAATTTACCTGGTACCATCTCACTTACATTACATGTAAGAAAATGGAGATCCAGAGAGGTTAAACGACTTGCCCAAGGTTGTATAGCTGGTTAGGGACTAAAGAGAAATTCGAAACAGGTCACCAACACTCAGTACAGCACTCTGTGCTCCCCAAGGAAAGGTATACAAAGAAACTGGACTATTGAGCTTAAAAGTTTTATAGGAAATATGTGTTAAATTTTATTCAATTCAATTACACAAATGCGTGCTCATTCCTAAGGAATTGGAAGGAAAGAGGGAAGTAAAGGAGTTCAAAAATGTGTAAGTTCTCAGTCCTGAAAGAGATGAAAAACATCAATATTAAGAGGTACAATCAAAACAAAGTAAATAGCAACAACATTTTTTTTTTTTTTTTTTTGAGACGGAGTCTCACTCTGTCGCCCAGGCTAGAGTGCAGTGGCGCGATCTCGGCTCACTGAAACCTCGGTCTCACAGGTTCAAGCAATTCTCCTGCCTCAGCCTCCTGAGTAGCTAGGATTACAGGCATGCACCACCACACCTGCGTAATTTTTGTATTTTTAGTAGAGACGGGGTTTCACCATTTTGGCCAGGCTGACACCTGAGGTCGGGGGTTCAAGACCAGCCCGGCCAACACTATGTTATCAGTCTGTATCTGATCTTTCTGCGAAAGATTTGTTAAACAGACTCAATAAGTTACAAAAACTAGACGATTTTTCACTTATCAATTTGGCAGTTATTTTAAAAACTGGCAATCCCACAATTGAGTTAACAATGTGGAGAAACAGACTTTCTCAATACCACTGGTGAGAATATAAACAGGTATTATTCTTCTGGAGAGCAGTTTGGCAATATGCTTACGAAAGTCTTTAAAAATGCATACCCAGCTGGGCGCGGTGGCTCATGCCTGTAATCCCAGCACTTTGGGAGGCCGAGACGGGCAGATCACGAGGTCAGGAGATCGAGACCATCCTGACTAACACAGTGAAACCCCATCTCTACTAAAAAAAATACAAAAGTTAGCCGGGCCCGGTGGCAGGCGCCTATAGTCCCAGCTACACGGGAGGCTGAGGCAGGAGAATGGCGTGAACCCGGGAGGCGGAGCTTGCAGTGAGCTGAGATTGCGCCACTGCACTCCAGCCTGGGCAACAGAGCGAGACTCCGTCTCAAAAAAAAAAAAAAAAATGCATACCCAACAATTTTACTTTATGAATTTTTCTTGGCCAGGTGTAGTGGCTCACGCTTGTAATCCCAGCACTTTGGGAGGCTCAGGCGAGTGGATCACGAGGTCAGGAGTTCGAGACCATCCTGGCCAACACAGTGAAACCCCGTCTCTACTAAAAATACAAAAATTAGCCGGGAGTTACAGTTAATCTGGGATTAGCAGATGCCTGTAATCCCAGCTACTCGAGAGGCTGAGGCAGGAGAATCCCTTGAACCTGGGGCAGGGGTTGCAGTGAGCTGAGATGGGGCCCCTGCACTCCAGCCTGGGCGACAGAGCTAGACTCTATCTCAAAAAAAAAAAAAAATTATCTTAAGGAAATGATAGTACTATTTTCAAAGTCATGAATGAGGATGTTAATCATCATAATAATAGCTAACATTTATTGAATATTACCTCATTTAATTCTCATAACTATTAATCTTCCCAGTTTACAGTTAACTTGCTCAGGGTTACATAGCCAATGGGACACAGTGGCTCACACCTGTAATCCCAGCACTTTGGGAGGCTAAGGCAGGCAGATCACTTGGGCTCAGGAGTTCGAGAACAGCCTGGGCAACATGGCCAGACCTCATCTCTACAAAAAAACTTTTAAAAAATTAGCCAGATGTGGCCAGGCGTGGTGGCTCACGCCTGCAATCTCAGCACTTTGGAAGACCGAGGCGGGTGGATCACCTGAGGTCGGGGGTTCGAGACCAGCCTGACCAACATGGAGAAACCCTGTCTCCACTACAAAATACAAAAAATTAACCGGGCATGGTGGCGCATGCCTGTAATCCCAGCTACTCAGGAGGCTGAGACAGGAGAATTGCTTGGACCCGGGAGACAGAAGTTGCAGTGAGCCGAGATCGTGCCATTACACTCCAGCCTGGGCAACAAGAGTGAAACTCCATCTCAAAAAACAAACAAATAAACAAACAAAAATTAGCCAGGTGGGGAGGCACATGCTTGTAGTTCCAGCTACTCAGGAGGCTGAGGCAGGAGGATCACTTGAGCCCAGGAAGTCAAGGCTGCAGTGAGCTGTGATTGTGCCACTGCACTCCAGGCTGGGCAACACAGTGAAACCCTGTCTAAAATATCAAAGGACTTGGACTTTTTTCAAGGCAAGCAGTGGAGGAGCCATTGAAAAATTTTTAAACAAGAAAGATCAGATTCACACTTTTCCATATAAAGAATGGTTAGGTGGGGCAGACATAAAGCAAGACAGGAAACAATTATATGAGTTAGAGAACCAAATGGAAATGAGAAGACAGATACAAGATGTTGAAAAGCTAGAATCAAAAGGACCTTGCAAACAATTAGACATGAGCTGTTAAGGGGAAAAGCAGTGTCAAGGGTAACTCCCAGATTTCTGAGCAAATGAGTGGATGGTGGTGCTGCTTAGTTTGCAGAGAGAAAAGGTAAGAAGTTGAATTTTAAGCATGTCAAGTTCAAGGGGCCTATGGAACCTCAAGAGGAGTAAGCTATTGCATTTATCAATGTCCAAAGGTCAGAGACAGTGTCTGGGCAAGAAACAAGGATTTTGGATTCATTCACCATATTTAATTGTAGTTATGAATGGTCGATGTGACCACAGGAAAGTGAGGCAAAATAATGTTGGCAATCAAGAGAACTGTGAGGTTTAAAGAAGCTCATAGGCTGGGCGCAGTGGCTCATCCCTGTAATCCCAGCACTTTGGGAGACCAAATCGGGTGGAACATCTGAGGTCAGGAGTTCGAGACCAGCCTGGCCAACATGGTAAAATCCTGTCTCTACTAAAAATACAAAAATTCGCTGGGCATGGTGGCGCATGCCTATAATCCCAGCTACTCAGGAAGCTGAGACAGGAGAATCACTTGAACCCAGGAGGCAGAGGCTGCAATGAGCCGAGACTGTACCATTGCACTACAGCCTGGGCAAAAAGAGCAAAACTCCGTCTAAAAAAAAAAGAAAGGCTCATAGGGAGACTGAGAAGGAGAAACTAGAGAAGTAGAAAGGAAAGCAGTGAAAATGGCTGTTACAGAAAGAGAGCCAAGAAAGAGTTTCAAGCAGGGCAAGAGTGTGTTTCTGGTGGGTTAATACCTCGGGGAAGTCCCGTAAGATAAAGATGAAAATGTATTTCTTTGATTTAGCAATAAATTGACTGGGGAGAGAGTGGTTTTGCTGAAGGCAGTCTTGCAAAGGCAAGATTGCAATGAGCCGAAAAAGGAGTAAGAAGGAATAAAATGGAAACTGTGAAATATAAACCACTCTTTCAAGAAGATTGTTCAGAGAAGGAGAAAAGTCGGATAATCTTGTTAGAGGCAGATGTAGAATATTTAAACCCTACAAAAATCCTAATGACCTGCCAAGCAGTCTAAGGTTTTGTTTTGTTTTAATAAAACAATTCATAACAAATAGGGATTAGACAAATGAGAAATGAGAATTTCTTAGTTGTAATCTCAGGAGAGATTTTTGCTACTTACAGCCCAAACTTTATTTTCAATATTAGATGGAACACACATTTACAGCTCTTCTTAGGGCATTTTGACAAGTCTTTTAATAACTGTGAAGTAAAATAGTAATAATAATAGAAGTGTCATTTCTAACCTCAGGTGTATTTATCTTTTAAAAGGCTGAAGAGTACTTTCATAATTTAAAAAAAATGGTGGTAGTAGGGAAAAAGTAAATAAAAGGCTAAAAATATTTATTGGATAATTTTTCTCAATTGTTGATTCACAGCTCACCAAAAATTTTAATTTAAGTGGCAAATACCTTTTTTTTTTTTCTTGAGTCTCACTCTGTCACCCAGGCTAGAGTGCAATGGGGCCATCTTGGCTCACTGCAATGTCCACCTGCCAGGCCCAAGCAACCTTGCTGCCTCAGCCTCCCAAGTAGTTAGAACTACAGGCACACGCCACCATGCCTGTCTACTTTTTGTATTTTTAGTAGAGACAGGGTTTCACCATGTTGGCCAGGCTGGTCTTGAACTCCTGACCTCAGGTGATCAACCCGGCTCAGCCTCCCAAAGTGCTGGGATTACAGGCATGAGCCCCTGCACCTGGCCGTATGAACCGTTTCTTTAGGTGAGTTTGGCTTCTTTTTATCTGACCCTGAAGAAAATAATTGGAATGAATACAGTAATTCCCTTCCCCTTCCCCTTTCCCTTTCTTTTCGACAGAGTCTCACTCTGTCACCTAGGCTGGAACGCAGTGGCACATTCATGGCTCACTGAAGCTTCAACCTTCTGGACTCAAGTGGTCCTCTTGCCTCAGCCTCCTGAGTAACTGGGACTACAGGCATGTGCCACCATGCCCAGCTAAATTTTTTTTTTTTTTTTTTGTAGAGGCAGAGTGTTGCTTTGTTGCCCAGGCTTGTCTCAAACTCCTGGACTCGAGCAATCCTCCTGCCTCGGCCTCCCAAAGTATTGAGACTACAGGCATGAACCACTGTGCTTGGCCACCTTTTTTCCTGATATAAATAATCTGTTTTTTAAAATTGCTGTTTTTGCAGGCCAGAGATTTTTTAATGTTTTTTTTCATTTTCTGAGTAAACATATGTCTCAATGTACTAAGTTTTTAAATTCACAGTGGCTTTCTGGACTAACAGTAACAACATTCAGTCACAATATTCATGTTTATAAATGGAAACATTTACCTTTGGAACAGTCTTTAACCAGTAACTGAACCTCTTGTTCAATGTTGGTTAAACAGCAAGATGGGATATTCTGACCAAAGAGCAAAAAACCAATTTTAATTAAAAATACTTTTAAAGTATATGTAGTCAATTTTCTATTGTCTTGACACAAAAGATCTATTCCTCTAGTTTAGGTAACTGAGTTTTAAGAATATTGCAGCTGGGCACCGTGACTCACGCCTGTAATCCCAGCACTCTGGGAGGCCGAGGCGGGCAGATCATAAGGTCAGGAGTTTGAGACTAGCCTGGCCAACATGGTGAAACACCATCTCTACTAAAAATACAAAAATTCACCGGGCGTAGTGGCAGATGCCCGTAATCCCAGCTACTCGAGAGACTGAGGCAGGATAACTGCTTGAACCCGGGAAGCGGAGGTTGCAGATAGCCAAGATTGCGTCACTGCACTCCAGCCTGGGTGACAGAGCAAGGCTCTGTCTCGGAAAAAAAAAAAAAAAAAAAATCTCAAACCACTATAGTGGTTAACTATATTTCTAGTTACTATAAAGAAACTAGAAATGTAATAGATTTGAAATCCGATAAACTATCACCATGTCAAATCAAATACACAACAGGCAGCTCTTTTGTACAAGGACTATTCTGGGCTTTTAACTCTCACAATCCCCAGAGTTAGGTATTATTATTTTGTATTTTATAGTGGAGGAAACTGAGGCTGAGAAAAGTTAAAGAGTTTGCTCAAAGACAAATAACTACTAGCAAGTTAGGACTCGATCCCAAGTTTTCCCAAAAGGAGCTTTTGTTGAGAAGATAAACAAAAATACGAATATAAGTTACCACAAATAAAAATTACCACAAAGTTAGTTAAAAATAATAATATAAGAAATGCCACTATCTTAGAATGCACTTCTGTGATTACTGGTAAAACTTATCATTCAGATATGAGCTACAAAAGTTAGAAAAAAGGAGAACTTGCTGACCTGGGGCAGAAGATTCAGCCGGTGACAAATTCCAGCTCCACCATACACTGGCTGTGTGGCTTGAGGGAAACATAGTCTCCTCATCTGCAAAATGAAGATAACATCAACCTTCCAGCATTACTGTGAGGGTTAGATGAAGTACCAAGTAAAGCTCCAAGTAGAGGGCCTAGCACGCATAGTAAATACTGCATACTGACTCCTTCTTTCTTAGGAAAGGCTTTCCATGGGTCTAAGACCTTGAACAATAGATTGAGTTGGGATATTGAAAGAGAATGAGGAAGCTCATTTCAGGAAGAAAAAAGAAGCACAAGACAGAGATACAGCAGGAAAAATTGTGTTTAAAATAGTTTACCTGATGCAGAACATTTAAATTTAATAGTATATAATAAGCCTGGAAAGCAGTTTGGGCCAAATTACATCAGGCCTCAGTCAAAGAATTTAGACTTTATGTTATAAGTAGCAGGGAATGATGGAGAGCTTGGTTCCTTTGTTTACCTTATGCTTTATTGACCTAACGTTTTATTATAAAGCAATACATGTTCCTTGTAGAAAGTCTGTAAATTGGCCAGGCACAGTGGCTCATGCCTGTAATCCCAGCACTTTGGGAGGCTGAGGTGGGCGGATCACGAGGTCAGGAGATCAAGACCATCCTGGCTAACATAGTGAAAACCCGTGTCTACTAAAAATACAAAAAATAAGCCAGGCGTGGTGGCAGGCGCCTGTAGTCCCAGCTACTCTGGAGGCTGAGGCAGGAGAATGGGAGGCGGAGCTTGCAGTGAGCCGAGATGGCGCCACTGCACTCCAGCCTGGGCGACAGAGCGAGAGTCCGTCTCAAAAAAAATAAATAAGCAAAAATAAAAATAAATAAATAAATAAAAATTTAGCTGGGCGTGGTGGCGCAGGCCAAGATTGTGCCACTGCACTCCAGCCTGGGCAACAGAGCAAGGACTCTGTTTCAAAAAAAAAAAGAAAGGAAAAGTCTGTAAATTACAGAGAAGTAGAGAAGTGTAAAGAAAAATATACAAAACACCTTATTCAATAGTTACCTTGACAGGGAAATTTTTTTATTGTTTTCTCCTTTGGTGGAATTTTTTTCTTTTTTCAGTAGCTTTACTGAGGCATAATTGACAGATAGAAGGTATACGATACGAATTCTAATTCAAGGTATACTATACGAACATTTGATATACATATATATTGTGAAATGATTACCACAATCAAATTAATTAACACATCCTTCCCCACCCATAGCTACTATTTTCCTCTGCTACTATTTTGATTGAGTTGTTTTTTTTTCCACATACACTTGTTATTTTAATACTAATAATAAAATGTATAAGTACATGGAAAACATTAAACACATTTACATAACTATTCTTTTTATGAGAAGATTTGCCTCTCAAAAAAGGATTTGCATATTTGAGATGGTCAGATGGCCAGTGAGAGTTCTCCAAGGCTAGAATCACACATTTTATAAGGTACAATGATTGCTAATCTTTATATGCATCTTGTCCTATCATTTCAACATATAGTTGTAACACATTTTTCTTTTGCTTTTAGTATAGCTAAGTTATTTAATTTCTTTAAAAAATATTGCTACCATAACACTCTCCAGAGATTACCTCTGGGAACATTTGGGTGTATCTTTTCCAGTTTAAAGGTTTGAACTTGAAGATAGATGGAATAAAAGTGGGACTTTAGGTGGCTTACTCTGACCAAAGCAAATTAGAAAGATGCAAGGAAGATTATAGAACAAGGAAGACCATGCTGGACTGTGGTAGCAATTCAGGCGTAGGTCAAAAACGGGCAAGACTGGTACAGTCACAATGGACATGGAAAGAAAGCAACAAACACAAGAAACAATACAGAGGGAGAACTGACAGGACTTGGCGACTCACAAGCTATGGAAGGTGAAGGAGATGAGTAATGAAAGAAGATGCTATGGTGTCGCCTTTGGCAATTTACATAAACTTCAATTTCCTCATCTATAAAATGGGGTTAATAATTGTACCTTCCTCATAGGGTTGTTGGGAGGATTAAATGGATGACATCTAAAATGCTTAGCACAAGAACAGGAATGCATTCTTAACCAATAGTAGCTGTCATAGTTTTTATAGATGTTGAATCTACCGTGGCTGGGTTTAAGAATAATGAAATTCTTAAAAGAAATAGGAAAGTCAGGAGAAAGGTCTGATTGAGGTAGAGAGGTAGAGTGGAGCTATATTTTAGACATGTCAAAGTTAGGCTTATGGTGGACAGTCGATTAAAAATGTTTAGGAAGAAGCCACCACTGGCAGTGATGTTTGACAGTGGATACATTTTAGGAAGACTTCATGTTCATGAGAAGCAGACACCTGGAGGGTGGATACCACTGCACCATGTCCACATGTCTGCCCGTAACCTCCACTTAACGAGCAGAAATTACCTGATCTAACAAGCAATCTCTACATATCGTTGACTTCCTGGCTGAGTGGCTCTGTCCAGGTAGGACAGACACCCAAGTAATGAAGCACTTAGGTTTTGGAACCAGACAGATCTGTTTGAATCCCAACTCTTCCACTTACTGTTGTCTAATTGCAGGAAAAATAATTTTCTTAACTTCACATTTTCTTGTTTACAAAACGGAGTAATAAAAATTTCTGCCTCATAGCATTAATGGGAGAATTAAATGAGACTATGTAAAATAAGGCCGGACGTGGTGGCTCACGCCTGTAATCCCAGCACTTTGGGAGGCCGAGGCGGGTGGATCCCTTCAGGTCAAGAGTTCACAACCAGCCTGGCCAACATAGTGAAACCCTGTCTCTACTAAAAATACAAAAAAAATTAGCCAAGTGTAGTGGCGGTCGCCTGTAACCCCAGCTACTTGGGAGGCTGAAGCAGGAGAATCACTTGAACCCCAAAGACAGAGGTTGCAGTGAGCTGAGATCATGCCATTGCACTCTAGCCTGCGCAAAAGAGCAAGACTCACACAGAGTGAGACTCCATCTCAAAAATAAAATAAACCTTTAATGAAACATAAGATGTGGGCCAGGCACAGTGGCTCATACCTGTAATCCCAGCACTTTGGGAGGCTGAGACGGGCGGATCACCTCAGGTCAGGAGTTCAAGACCAGCCTGGCCAACATGGTGAAACCTCGTCTCTACTAAAAATACAAAAAAATTTGCCAGGTATGGTGGTGGGTGCCTGTAATCCCTGCTGCTCAGAAGGCTGAGGCAGGAGAATCGCTTGAACCCAAGAGGCGGAGGTTGCAGTGAGCAGAGAATGCACCATTGCACTCCAGCCTGGGTGACAAGAATGAAACTCCATCTCAAAAAAAAACAAATAAAAAAAAAAACAAAACCTAAGATGTGATATAAATACCAAGTTATTTTGTTTTGTTTGTTTTAAACAGGGTCTCACTCTGTTTCCCAGGCTGGAATGCAGTGGCACTATCACGGTTCACTGCAGCCTCAACCTCTCCCAGGCTCTCCTCCACCTCAGCCTCCTGAAGTAGCTGGGACCACAGGCGCTTGCCACTAAAAAATTGTTAATTGTTGTACTTTTTGTAGAGATGGGGGTTTGTCATATTGCCCAGGCTAGTCTCGAACTCCTGGGCTCAATGAGTCTGTCCACCTCAGTCTCCCAAAGTGCTCAGCCACTGCACCTGGCCATAAATACCAAGTATTGCTATTAATCATGTCTATTCTTGAGGCTAATAGTTCGTTTCTATTTCCTCTCCATTCTTTATGGTGTCAAACACGAGAGGCACTCTCTGCTAACTGCTGGTCACTGTGCCTCCACAACTTTGGTTTTCAGCCTCTCCCCATGGCTCAGTCCCTTTTGGAACTTTGTAACCCATGGTTGTGTGAAATTCCAGAAGGCCAAACAGCATCTTTGGAGGAAGATGGTCTGTCAGTCTTTGTATGGAGAGACCTTCTGTATTAGTTTTCTATCACTGCCTAAACAAATTACCACAAACTTAGTGACTGAAAACAACACAAATGTATTGTCTCACAGTTCCGTAATTCAGAAGTCAAAAATGGTCTCCCTAATAAAATCAAAGTGTCAGCAGGGCTGCATTCTCTTCTGGAGGCTCTAGGGGATAATCCGTTCCCTCGTCCTTTTAAGTTTCTAGAGGCCATTTGCATTCCTTGGCTCATGGCCTTCTTCCTCCATCTTCAAAACCTGCAACAGCAGCTTGAGTTCTTTTCACCTCATCAACCATCTCTCTGGTTGACTTCTGCCTCCTGCATCTTCTATTAAGGACCCTTGTGATTACACTGGGTCCACCTGGATAACCCAGAATGCTCTCCCTGTGTTAAGATCTGCAAACTAGCAACCTTAATTCCCTTTGCAACTTTATCTCCCTTGCCATGTAACATAACATAGGACAGGTTTTGAGGATTATGATGGGAACATTTTGGGGGACCATCATTTTGCCTACCATACCTTCCACAAAGAAAACTCCAGGGAGTTTTGCCCCTGCTTTGTCTCTCTGTCTTGCAGGACCTAAATGATCCTCTAAATCATGAACCATCTATCACAATATGATAATTGTAATAATCACAATTGGGAGGCCTTTCATGATAATATTTTTCTTCTGGTCTAAGTCTGATTCTGTTCCATGCTTAAAGATTGATTTGTAGCTAGATACAATGACTGTTAACTAAAAATTCTCAAAGAAATAATGATCTTGGCCAGGTATGCTGGCTCACGCCTATAATCCCAGTACTTTGGGAGGCCGAGGTGGGTGGATCACGAGTTCAGGAGTTTAAGACCAGCCTGGCCAACATGGTGAAACTCCCTCTCTACTAAAAATACAAAAATTAGCCGGGTGTGGTGGCAGTCACCTGTAATCCCAGCTACTTGGGAGGCTGAGGCAGAGAAAAAAAGAAATAATGATCCCAGGAAATCCTTTCCAGTATGGGGGAAAAGAAGGTTTATCATCAACCATTCACTTTTATAAATGATATGAATGTCCATTTCTTTTTTTCTTCAAGTCAGAGTCTCACTCTTCTGTCGCCCAGGCTAGAGTGCAGTGGCCCAAGCACAGCTCACAGTAGCCTCAACGTCCCAGGCTCTAGCAATCCTCCTACTTTAGCCTCCCCAGTAGCTGGGACTACAGGCACATACCACCATGTCCAGCTAATTTTCTTATTTATTTATTTATTTATTTAAGAGAGAGTGTCTTACTATGTTGCCCAGGCTAGTCTCAAACTTCTGGGCTCAAGTGATCCTCCTGCCTCAGCCTCCCAAAGTGCCAGGATTATAGGCATAAGCCACCACACCTGACTGAATGTGTATTTTATTTCTGAAACGAAACCACACCACATGATTGTTACCAATATGTTTCTATGTTTTTTAGCTGGGTATACCTGTAATACCTGTAGTCCAAGCTATTCAGGAGGCTGAGGTGGGAGGATCACTTGAGCCCAGGAGTTTGAGGCTGCAACGAGCGATGGTTATGCCACTGACTGCATGACAGAGTGAGACCCTGTCTAAAAGAAAAAAAAAAAGTTTCTATTTTTTTTTAACAGAACCCCAACAGTGGTGTTTTCATTTTAGATCCGATTGATGATTAATGGACAGCAGAGTATGTCTTAAGAAAGACAGGTGAAAAATATCAGGTTGCAAAGCAAAGCATGTAAATATACCAAAGCCAGAATTTTTTTATTTTTTTAAGGGGTAAAAGGCCATGAGTACTATTTTAGGAGTACCAAAAGTTCAAACGTTGTAGTTGGAAATGGATAAAATCTCAATGCCTTTGAATTTTACACTGAAATTTAGTATTTCTATCTTTTAAGTTCTTTTATCTCAAGGTATATAAATGTGCTGAAAATAAATATGTCAAAATCTTGAGTTGTGTGTGGTTTTTTTTTTTTTTTTTTTTTTTTTTTTTTGAGACAGAGTTGCACTCTTGTTGCCCAGGCTGGAGTGCAATGGCACGATCTCGGCTCACCGCAACCTCCACCCTCCAAGTTCAAGCAATTCTTCTGCCTCAGCCTCCTAAATAGCTGGGATTACAAGTGCCTGCCACCACGCCCGGCTAATTTTGTATTTTTAGTAGAGACAGGGTTTCTCCGTGTTGGTCAGGCTAGTCTCCAACTCCCGACCTCAAGTGATCTGCCCACCTTGGCCTCCCAAAGTGCTAGGATTACAGGCATGAGCCACCGTGTCCGGCAAGCATTAAAAATTTTGTTAAAAATTTGAGCATTAAAAAATTTGTTAATGGTTGAGCCTAATTTTCTAGTGGGTAGGTGGCTAGCTTTAGTACCTGATTGAAAGAAAACAGCTTGAAAAACAGGAGAGGCTAGCACTATATTGTTTTATGACTTTGGGCAGGAGACTCAAGAGAAGGAAAGTAGAGAACCGAACAGGTATTGAGCATCTATTATTGCCAAGCACTGTGTTTGCATATTATTTCACTGAGTTTTTACAACATTTCCTGTGGATCGCCATTGTTACACTTTAAAGATGAGGAAATTGAAGCTCTGAGATGTTAACAGACTCTCCCACAATCGCACAGCTAAAGGGTAATGGCACTGGGATTAGAGTCCAGTACTGCCTAACTGCAAAGCCCATGCATAGGCCCTCCACCACCCTCAGCTGCTCTTGCCTTGTTTCCTCACCTACAAAACAAGGGAGTTCAGTCAGATAATCTCTGATGCCCCTCAAGTTCTACCTGCATGGCCTTTGTGGTTGGGAGGAGAAAGGGGAATCAGGGCAGGGTCTCCGGCACTGTGCTAGGAGGTCTTCTCCTGAGTGGGAAAGCACTGAAACCATGTGTCCTATTGGAGCTGTACTGACTCCCCGTCCCCTGAAAGGAGGCTGCTGCTACTGGCAACGCCGCAACAGACGATGGGACTCCCAGGCCCACAGCCCTCAAAAGGAAGCGAGTCTTCTCATTCTCCTTTGCAGGGCCACTTTTTATACATTTGCATTTCCAAAATCAAATCCATCAACATTTACTGTTGAGAATTTTATTGTGCCCAACACTGAGTTAAATGGTATTGTGAGGCTCTATACACGACAGCAAGGAAGTATAAGATGTGGTCTGTATTCTCAGCAACTTACAACTAGCTGGGAGACCACAACACACAAAGCAATTTTTAAAGGACACTGTATAATGCAGAACTGAATTGTGTAGTCCAGATAACATATACTACAGGAGTGCAGAGAAATGGGAGCTCAGTGGAGGTTACAGTACCCGTGAGAACTGGGGCAGGGACAGTGTTATTCACCTTGCATTCTTGACTAGTCTTTCTTGGCCTTCTCTGTAATTGTGAAATCCTGATATGACTCTTTCGCATAGTTCAAACATTCTCTGCTTTGCAGGCTGCAGTGATGTCCTTCCTATCACGTCATCTGAATGCCACTTCATCTTTATTGGCATGTGTTGCATGGGAGGAATAAAACCCCAATGGTATGCAAACACCGTCATGGAGACTTGCTTCAAGCCATGGGAAGTTTCATGCAAAACCAGTTTCTCTGTAGGGCAAATGTTGTGTAAAAGTGCAAGAAGTTTGAGAAACCAGTTAAAGACAAAGCCTGTCACAGCAAGAATGAGATTTGAATGGGGACACTTTCCTGTCTGTGTCAGGGATGGTCTGATGGTCTACTTCTAGCCCCTCACCTCCGGGACCCCTGTGCTTAAGCACTTCTCTGACAACATGGCCCAGAGGCCAAAGGACCTTGTCCAATGTAGCAGGAACTTCTTATTCCCAAACCCTCTGCCCACTCTCATAGGCTACTCTTTTAATAAGAGGCTGCAGACCCGAAAAATGACTGTAGAATGTTGGATCTAATAGATTTAATAGTCACTACATATTTACTGCATGTTCTGAAACAAGGCTGGATTGAGGAATGTTTTCATTTTAGTTGAAGACACAAAACGAATATATGGGAAACAGCAGCTAAGTGTACCTGACAGATTAATGGCATCAAGCGCTAAGCCAAGGGTAATTGGTTCAGAAAAATGAGACATTGATAAGTACAGAAGTAATGAGGGAAAGTGTCACCAAGCCAAGGTTTAGGAGAGACCTTAAAGAATGGAAAGAATCTGGATTGGCAGGAAAGAGAAATTATGACATTCTAGAAATTATATAGCACCTAATATTTCCTGTGATGAATTATAAATTATAGTAGGAAACCATTATCAAAGGCAGGAAAAGTGAAAGATATATTCATGGAAAACCAAAGCAGTCAGCCTGTCTGGAGGAAGGGTGGCATAAGAATGTACATAGCAAAAATTAGTGGGAAGTAAGATCATCTGAATAAGATGAATTCATCAACATACTTAGGCTGGGCGCGGCGGCTCACACCTATAATCCCAGCCCTTTGGGAGGCTGAGGTGGGCGGATTGCTTGAGCCCAAAAATTCAAGACCAGCCTGAGAAACATGGTGAGACCCTTTCTCTACAAAAAAAGACCAAAAAAATGGCCAGGCGCGGTGGTTCAAGCCTGTAATCCCAGCACTTTGGGAGGCCAACATGGGCGGATCACGAGGTCAGGAGATCGAGACCAGCCTGGCTAACATGGGGAAACTCCGTCTCTACTAAAACTACAAAAAATTAGCCGGGCGTGTTGGCCGGCGCCTGTCATCCCAGCTGCTAGAGAGGCTGAGGCAGGCGGGAGAATGGCGTGAACCCAGGAGGTGGAGCTTGCAGTGAGCCGAGATGGCCCCATTGCACTCCAGCCTGGGCGACAGAGCCAGACTCTGTCTCAAAAAAAGAAAAAAAAAACAAAAACAAAAACATTTAGCGGGGTGTGGAGGTGTGCGCCTGTAGTCCCAGCTACTTGGGAGGCTGAGGTGGAAGGATAGCTTGAGCCTGGGAGGTCGAGGCTGCAGTGAGCTATGATCCCTGCACACTGGTGTTGGTGTCAGAGTGAGATACTGTCTCACAGAAACAAACTTACCAAACATATATCAAGTGCTGATTATACTAGGTCTCTTACTGCATAATTATAATAGTTTAAACCTATTAAAGCTTACAATGTGCCTTGCGCTGTGTTAAAGCACTTTACATATATTATCTCATTTAATTGTCACTACAGACTTATGAGGTATATGCTACCTCGTAGGTAGTGTATCCATTTTACAGATGAAAGTGATGAAACCCAGAGAGGCTAAGGAACTTGCTTCAGGTCACATAGTTACTGGGTGGGAAAGCCTGGTATTGAACCAAGTAAGTCAGCCCAAACATGGGTTCTCAGCACAATGCTAAACTGCCTCCACACATATTACTACAATCTCATAAACTTCCCTATGACATAGGTATTATGACCCCAGTTTTGCAAGCGGGGATTCAAGGTTTCAAGAGTCAGTGAATTGCCCAAGGTCATTCTGCTGAGTACAGGGCTAGGATTTGAAAGCAGATCCACTAACTCCAAGTCCATTAAACTTCCCATTACAATATAGCCACCTGGCAGAAATATTTCGTCTAATATGGGATCAGATTAGAGGAAATTTTGACAGCAAAGAAGAGCAAGAAGTCTGTATGAATAGAGAAGAACTTCAGGGTTTTGAATAGACATGATTTGATTAATGAAGGTATTCTAGGTCTGGCCTCAGTCTTTCACAGGGAATTGAATCAGGGAAAGGCTATATGAACACTAGATGATATTAGAGGAAGTAAGGGCCTAGAAATGGGCATAGGAGAGAGGGAAGGACAGAAACAAGATCAATATTTGAAGGAAAGCCTGATTGTTCTAGGGGCTGAACAGCTGAGAGTGATGAAAGAGGAGATCAAATCAAAGAGGAATTTGCTTCTCTGTATCTAAATAACTTCATGGACTACTGACAGGGACTGACAGTTTATATGAGCTGCGGGTTTGTGGCAAAAAAAAAAAAAGAAGGTTGTTTTTGGACATGTTGCAATCTGCTTGGCAGAACAATGACCTGCACATTCCAGAGCAAATGGCCAGTAGGCAGTCAGGGACATGGGATTGGAGCTCAGGTAGAGAGCAGAAGCTGTCAATCATATCTGACAAATAAGTTCTGCAAGGACCACTGAAGGGGCAGACAAGTCACATCCCAAGAAAAATAGGGTTTTTTTAAATAGTCACAATGAGCCAGGAGTCAGCAGAGAACCAAAATACACTATAATGAAAGAGATCAGGCCCAAGGGCAAGCCACAGGTCAAGATGAGTAGTTAGGGACAATGCAGAGATAAAAATTAAAGGGACACAGCAGCAAATCTGATCTCATCAGTATCAAGGATAAATGACCACAGAATAATCTTCTGTCTTGTATTTTGGGGTATTCCCCTATTGCAGGAGCTAAATCCACTTAACTGGATGAAGCCCTCAGAATGACCCTGCAGAACAACCAGGAATCTTCCTAGCAGGGAGTACACAGTCTACATTAGCACATGGAGAGAACAGAAGTTATCAAAAAGGGCCTCTCCACTGAATTGTACATGTAAAAATGGCTAAAATGGTAAATGACATTTATGTAGATTTTACCAAAATTTAAAAGGGAGTCTATCTCTTGAAAAGATAAACATCTATGGATTCCCCCAAAATCTCCAAAAGTTTACCTAATTACCATCTCCTGGACTTCCCCTGTTTGTTAAAGATATTGATGTCCTTGCTCAAGTTGGTGGCTATGGTGCTAAAGGGATGAAGGTACTTATGAAACCATGGAGGCTGCAGCTACCTGGTGCCCTTGTCCCTTCCAGTCTGGGAAGAGAATGGGATAGTCAGTTGTGGTCAGTTTGCTGTGGAAACCCCTCTTCTGGCCTTTCTGCTCCCTCTGTCCTTTTTTCAGAACTTTGAGAACGTGATACATTGGCCAAAGCCCCACCCTCTGTGACCTCTTCTGCTTGACACAATTAAGAAAATGAGCCATAGAACAACTCAGCCAACACCTGGAAGGGACTTACCTGAGACAGGGACCTGGGAGTCCTGTAACTTCAGTCCTTGCTCACTGCCATGTGCATATGCCCTTAGAATCCTAGGATCCTCCTTCTGACTTTACAGAGATCACCTCCAAACCTATATCCAATTCCTTTCCTGATCAATACATAACACGTTCTTAGTTCAGGGGGCCTTCACAAACCAGGGCAACCCAAAGGTGCTCAGCGCCTACACTCTTGGAAGTAGCAAGGTGGGGCTCCTCTTCATCTTGTAAGTGAGGAAACGGGGGCCCAGGATTGGTTCAATGGCTTGCCCATGGGCATATACCTGGCTAAATGCAGAAGGGGAAGGAGATGCAGGCCTTCTGATCCAGTCTCCAAACCTCTGTTAGCTAGACAAAGAGATCCCAGCTGAAATATTTGAAATGCTATTTTTACTGAAGCTTTACTTTTCCCCAGATTTAGTCTCTTTTACTGCCTTTTTCTCAAGACGTGTTTAAAATGCTTGGAAATACCAATTAGGGGTCTAAAATAGAATGATAACTGCACTGATCAATTGGGGAAGCTCACTGGTTACCCACAAAACCATCACAGACCACCTATTATGCTGTGGCTAAAACTTGGACCCACGCCTTCCCGCAGCGTCGGACAGCAGAGCACTCTAGTCCCTCCTATCATTGCCCCATGTTGGCCTTGATGTCTGCCTCTGAAATCCTTGATTACCAATGTCAACAGGCAGTTGGCCAACTTAGGAGGGGCCCTCCAAGGCTATACCAAGATAGAAGAATGACAGTACAGCTCATCATAAACGTATTTATCAGGCAAACTTCAGGAAAAACTGGTTTCTCAGGCTTGCCACCTGAAGCAAAATAGTTCTGTGTGAAGCTTGACATGGTGTATATCTGTGGGTCAGGTCAACACACACACAGAAAAAGAATCTTTTTTGTTTTCTCTTTGGAGATTATCCAAGCTATAAAGTTAACCAGAGAAATGAATTACCTGTTTTCGTCAAGCCTATGTTTCTTTCCCATGGTCATTTTCTGAAAATGCAGGAATTCAAGTTTAGAACTTCTAAGTCACAGACTCATATACTCACAAAATAGTAGCACTGTATGGGACCTGGAAATCATCTAATCCAGAGTCTAATTTTGCAGATAAGAAAGCTGAAGTTTCCCGTTATTAAATGAATATTATACTTCAATGCAGGCAGAGATTGCACTCATTTCTTTACAAGCTAAAATTACACTGTTGGCTCCCATGGCACTGGCAGTTAGCCTAAATAAAACCCATAATATTTTTCATATAAACTGCTCAGCTAGATTTTCCACATTCCAGGTTTATACAATAAACTTCTTAAAATTTTGTTCAGGAGTTTACATTTTCCCTTTCTAATTTTACTAGTTTAAACTCTATATGCCAGTCTATGATTTGAATTCTGGCCCTGTCTTAAGCTTTATAAGTATTTGAGAAAGGGAAAGATCATTTGCTAGTGTGCACTTTACAGTATACCTGTCATCTCTTATTTATTTATTTATTTATTTATTTATGTTTTGAGACAAGGTCTCACTCTGTCACCCAGGCTGGAGTGCAGTGGTGCCATCACAGCTCACCGTAGCTTCGACCTCCTGGGCTCAAGCCATCCTCCTGTCTCACCCTCCCAAGCAGCTGGGACCACAGGCACACGCCACCATGCATGTAGAAAAATTTTAAACATTTCTAAAATGTTGCCCAGGCTGGTCTGAAACTCCTGGGCTCAGGTGATCCTCCCACCTCAGCCTCCCAAAGTGCTGGCATGACAGGCATGAGCCACAGTGCCCGGCTCCCCTGCCACTTCACTTCTTGCTCACTGTCCTGTGCATATGCCCTTAGAGTCCCAGGATCCTCCTTCTGACTTTACAGAGATCACTTCCAAGTCTATATCTAATTCCTTTCCTGATCAATATATAACATGTTCTTAGGTCAGGGGGCCTCCATAACGCAGGACAACCCAAAGATGCTCCTGTACTTAGCTATTAGGACAATAGCTAAGTTATCCTAAATAAAATGCTATTTATGAAAAGCATTTAACTTAGGATTCCCCCACCTACTTTTGTCCTAATTTAATTCCTCAAGGAGGTTTGGTAACTTTTCCTCCCTTCTTACATGAAAGAGCTCTAAAGGGGCCTTTCCTCTCTAAGGGAGAAGAAACTTCTCATAGCTTGTCTCCTACCAGAAGTAGGGGTGACTGGGGTAATGTGGTAAAAGGCTACTATCTAAACTCCAGAGTCAGAAGAATCCTTTCTTTATTTCTTTCCTTTTTTTTTTTTTTTTTTTTTTGAGACAGTCTTGCTGTGAGACCCAGGCTGAAATGCAAATGATGCTATCTCAGCACTCACTGCAACCTCTGCCTCCCAGGTTCAAGCAATTCTCCTGCCCCAGGCTCCTGAGTAGCTGGGACTACAGGCACACACCACCACGCCCAGCTAATTTTTGTGTATTTTTAGTAGAGACGGGATTTCGCCATATTGGCCAGGCTGGTCTCGAACTCATGACCTCAAGTGATATGCCTGCCTCGACTTTCCAAAGTGCTGGGATTACAGGCGTGATCCACCATGCCCCGCCAAGAATCCTTTCTTATGTCCATGTTGATGAATAGGTTAGTAGTTTATCTTTCATCAGCTATGAAAACTACAGGAGTCAAGAAATTTAGGAGTAGGGAGGAAAGAAAAGAAAGATTTCCTAATCTCTTCGTACTCAAAAGGATATCTGCTATATGAAAAAGGAGAGTTGAGTGAAATATCTGTGATTACTTTATATATTGTAAGTAGCCTAGAAACCTAAAAATTATCCCTGACTTCTTCCTTCCCTTCACCCCCCATATCTAATAATAAGAATAACTAACACTTTTCAAGTACTTACTGTATGCCAGGTTCTGTGCTGAGCATTTTATAAGCCTGATTAATAGAATCCAAAAAAACAACTATGATTTTAAGATGAGAAGATTGGCACTTTTAAGAGATTACATTACTTGCTTGATTTCATATATCAAGGATGGATGGAGTCAGATTACCACCCAAATTATTGTGACTCCAGAGCCCAAAATCTTACTCACAATAAATATTAGTCCAGGTCCTCTAGGAGAACCATCAGACCATGATACAGGTGTGTCCCTTATGAGACACAGAAGGAAGAATGAAAGGAAAAACAAAAGGGAGGAAGATTTTGGGTAGAAGGAAGGACAAAAGAAGGTTGGTGGGTTGTGGGGAAGGAAGGTTAAGTGGAAAGTTGGTGGGTTGTGTTGAAGGAAGGTTAGGTGGAGGGTTGATGGGTTGTGCAGAAGGAAGGTTAGGTGGAAGGTTGGTGGGTTGTGCTGAGGAGAGGTTAGGAGGAAGGCTGGTGAGTTGTGCTGAAGAAAGGTTAGGTGGAGGGTTGGTGGGTTGTGTGGAAGGAAGGTTAGGTGGAAGTTGGTGGGTCGTGCTGAAGGGAGGTTAGGAGGAAGATTGCTGGGTTGTGCAGAAGGGAGGTTAGGTGGAGGGTTGGTGGGTTGTGCGGAAGGGAGGTGGAAGTTTGGTGGGTTGTGCTGAAGGAAGGTTAGGAGGATGGTTGGTGGGTTGTGTGGAAGGAAGGTTAGGTGGAAGTTTGGTGGGTTGTGTGGAAGGAAGGTTAGGTGGAGGGTTGGTGGGTTGTGTGGAAGGTTGGTGGGTTGTGTGGAAGATTGGTGGGTTGTGTGGAAGGAAGATTAGGTGGAGGGTTGGTGGGTTGTGTGGAGGGAAGGTTAGGTGGAGGGTTGGTGGATTGTGTGGAAGGTTAGTGGGTTGTGTGGAAGATTGGTGGGTTGTGTGGAAGAAAGGTTAGGTGGAGGGTTGGTGGGTTGTGTGGAAGGAAGGTTAGGTGGAGGTTGGTGGGTCATGCTGAAGGGAAGTTAGGAGGAAGATTGCTGGGTTGTGCAGAAGGGAGTTTCGGTGGAGGGTTGGTGGGTTGTGTGGAAGGGAGGTGGAAGGTTGGTGGGTTGTGCTGAAGGAAGGTTAGGAGGATGGTTGGTGGGTTGTGTGGAAGGAAGGTTAGGTGGAATTTTGGTGGGTTGTGTGGAAGGAAGGTTAGGTGGAAGGTTAGTGGGTTGTGTGGAAGGAAGGTTAGGTGGAGGGTTGGTGGGTTGTGTGGAAGGTTGGTGGGTTGTGTGGAAGGTTGGTGGGTTGTGTGGAAGGAAGGTTAGGTGGAGGGTTGGTGGGTCGTGTGGAAGGTTGGTGGGTTGTGTGGAAGATTGGTGGGTTGTGTGGAAGGAAGGTTAGGTGGAGGGTTGGTGGGTTGTGTGGAAGGAAGGTTAGGTGGAGGGTCGGTGGATTGTGTGGAAGGTTAGTGGGTTGTGTGGAAGATTGGTGGGTTGGGTGGAAGAAAGGTTAGGTGGAGGGTTGGTAGGTTGTGTGGAAGGTTGGTGGGTTGTGTGGAAGGTTGGTGGGTTGTGTGGAAGGAAGGTTAGGTGGAGGGTTGGTGGGTTGTGTGGAAGGTTGGTGGGTTTTGTGGAAAGAAGTTTAGGAGGAAGATTGGTGGGTTGTGTGGAAGGAAGATTAGGTAGAGGGTTGGTGGGTTGTGTGGAAGATTGGTGGGTTGTGTGGAAGGAAGGTTAGGTGGAAGGTTGGTGGGTTGTGTGGAAGGTTGGTGGGTTGTGTGGAAGGAAGGTTAGGTGGAAGGTTGGTGGGTTGTGTGGAAGGAAGATTAGGTGGAGGGTTGGTGGGTTGTGTGGAAGGTTGGTGGGTTGTGTGGAAGGTTGGTGGGTTGTGTGGAAGGAAGGTTAGGTGAAGGGTTGGTGGGTTGTGTGGAAAGTTGATGGGTTGTGTGGAAGGAAGGTTAGGTGGAGGTTTGGTGGGTTGTGTGGAAGGAAGGTTAGGTGGAGGGTTGGTGGGTTGTGTGGAAGGTTGGTGGGTTGTGTGGAAGATTGGTGGGTTGTGTGGAAGGAAGATTAGGTGGAGGGTTGGTGGGTTGTGTGGAGGGAAGGTTAGGTGGAGGGTTGGTGGATTGTGTGGAAGGTTAGTGGGTTGTGTGGAAGATTGGTGGGTTGTGTGGAAGAAAGGTTAGGTGGAGGGTTGGTGGGTTGTGTGGAAGGAAGGTTAGGTGGAGGTTGGTGGGTCATGCTGAAGGGAAGTTAGGAGGAAGATTGCTGGGTTGTGCAGAAGGGAGTTTCGGTGGAGGGTTGGTGGGTTGTGTGGAAGGGAGGTGGAAGGTTGGTGGGTTGTGCTGAAGGAAGGTTAGGAGGATGGTTGGTGGGTTATGTGGAAGGAAGGTTAGGTGGAATTTTGGCGGGTTGTGTGGAAGGAAGGTTAGGTGGAAGGTTAGTGGGTTGTGTGGAAGGAAGGTTAGGTGGAGGGTTGGTGGGTTGTGTGGAAGGTTGGTGGGTTGTGTGGAAGGTTGGTGGGTTGTGTGGAAGGAAGGTTAGGTGGAGGGTTGGTGGGTCGTGTGGAAGGTTGGTGGGTTGTGTGGAAGATTGGTGGGTTGTGTGGAAGGAAGGTTAGGTGGAGGGTTGGTGGGTTGTGTGGAAGGAAGGTTAGGTGGAGGGTCGGTGGATTGTGTGGAAGGTTAGTGGGTTGTGTGGAAGATTGGTGGGTTGGGTGGAAGAAAGGTTAGGTGGAGGGTTGGTAGGTTGTGTGGAAGGTTGGTGGGTTGTGTGGAAGGTTGGTGGGTTGTGTGGAAGGAAGGTTAGGTGGAGGGTTGGTGGGTTGTGTGGAAGGTTGGTGGGTTTTGTGGAAAGAAGGTTAGGAGGAAGATTGGTGGGTTGTGTGGAAGGAAGATTAGGTAGAGGGTTGGTGGGTTGTGTGGAAGATTGGTGGGTTGTGTGGAAGGAAGGTTAGGTGGAAGGTTGGTGGGTTGTGTGGAAGGTTGGTGGGTTGTGTGGAAGGAAGGTTAGGTGGAAGGTTGGTGGGTTGTGTGGAAGGAAGATTAGGTGGAGGGTTGGTGGGTTGTGTGGAAGGTTGGTGGGTTGTGTGGAAGGTTGGTGGGTTGTGTGGAAGGAAGGTTAGGTGAAGGGTTGGTGGGTTGTGTGGAAGGTTGGTGGGTTGTGTGGAAGGAAGGTTAGGTGGAGGTTTGGTGGGTTGTGTGGAAGGAAGGTTAGGTGGAGGGTTGGTGGGTTGTGTGGAAGGTTGGTGGGTTGTGTGGAAGATTGGTGGGTTGTGTGGAAGGAAGATTAGGTGGAGGGTTGGTGGGTTGTGTGGAGGGAAGGTTAGGTGGAGGGTTGGTGGATTGTGTGGAAGGTTAGTGGGTTGTGTGGAAGATTGGTGGGTTGTGTGGAAGAAAGGTTAGGTGGAGGGTTGGTGGGTTGTGTGGAAGGAAGGTTAGGTGGAGGTTGGTGGGTCATGCTGAAGGGAAGTTAGGAGGAAGATTGCTGGGTTGTGCAGAAGGGAGTTTCGGTGGAGGGTTGGTGGGTTGTGTGGAAGGGAGGTGGAAGGTTGGTGGGTTGTGCTGAAGGAAGGTTAGGAGGATGGTTGGTGGGTTGTGTGGAAGGAAGGTTAGGTGGAATTTTGGTGGGTTGTGTGGAAGGAAGGTTAGGTGGAAGGTTAGTGGGTTGTGTGGAAGGAAGGTTAGGTGGAGGGTTGGTGGGTTGTGTGGAAGGTTGGTGGGTTGTGTGGAAGGTTGGTGGGTTGTGTGGAAGGAAGGTTAGGTGGAGGGTTGGTGGGTCGTGTGGAAGGTTGGTGGGTTGTGTGGAAGATTGGTGGGTTGTGTGGAAGGAAGGTTAGGTGGAGGGTTGGTGGGTTGTGTGGAAGGAAGGTTAGGTGGAGGGTCGGTGGATTGTGTGGAAGGTTAGTGGGTTGTGTGGAAGATTGGTGGGTTGGGTGGAAGAAAGGTTAGGTGGAGGGTTGGTAGGTTGTGTGGAAGGTTGGTGGGTTGTGTGGAAGGTTGGTGGGTTGTGTGGAAGGAAGGTTAGGTGGAGGGTTGGTGGGTTGTGTGGAAGGTTGGTGGGTTTTGTGGAAAGAAGGTTAGGAGGAAGATTGGTGGGTTGTGTGGAAGGAAGATTAGGTAGAGGGTTGGTGGGTTGTGTGGAAGATTGGTGGGTTGTGTGGAAGGAAGGTTAGGTGGAAGGTTGGTGGGTTGTGTGGAAGGAAGATTAGGTGGAGGGTTGGTGGGTTGTGTGGAAGGTTGGTGGGTTGTGTGGAAGGTTGGTGGGTTGTGTGGAAGGAAGGTTAGGTGAAGGGTTGGTGGGTTGTGTGGAAAGTTGATGGGTTGTGTGGAAGGAAGGTTAGGTGGAGGTTTGGTGGGTTGTGTGGAAGGAAGGTTAGGTGGAGGGTTGGTGGGTTGTGTGGAAGGTTGGTGGGTTGTGTGGAAGGAAGGTTAGGTGGAGGGTTGGTGGGTTGTGTGGAAGGAAGGTTAGGTGGAGGGTTGGTGGGTTGTGTGGAAGGTTGGTGGGTTGTGTGGAAGGTTGGTGAGTTGTGTGGAAGGAAGGTTAGGTGAAGGGTTGGTGGGTTGTGTGGAAAGTTGGTGGGTTGTGTGGAAGGAAGGTTAGGTGGAGGGTTGGTGGGTTTTGTGGAAGGTTGATGGGTTGTGTGGAAGGAAGTTTAGGAGGAAGATTGGTAGGTTGTGTGGAAGGTTGGTGGGTTGTGTGGAAGGGCGGCTAGGTGGAGGGTTGGTGGGTTGTGTGGAAGGTTGGTGGGTTGTGTGGAAGGTTGGCGGGTTGTGTGGAAGGGCGGCTAGGTGGAGGGTTGGTGGGTTGTGTGGAAGGTTGGTGGGTTGTGTGGAAGGAGGTTTAGGAGGAAGATTGGTGGGTTATGTGGAAGGTTGGTGGGTTGTGTGGAAGGAAGGCTAGGTGAAGGGTTGGTGGGTCGTGTGGAAGATTGGTGGGTTGTGTGGAAGGAAGGTTAGGTGGAAGGTTGGTGGGTTGTGTGGAAGGAAGGTTAAGTGGAAGGTTGGTGGGTTGTGTGGAAGGAAAGTTAAATGCAAGATTGGTGGGTTAGGTGGAAGGTTGGTGGGTTGTGTGAAAGGAAGATTAGGTGGAAGTTTGGTGGGTTGTGTGGAAGGAAGGTTAGGTGGAAGTTTGGTGGGTTGTGTGGAAGGAAGTTTGGGAGGAAGTTTAGTGGGTTGTGTGGAAGGAAAGTTAAATGGAAGGTTGGTGGGTTGTGTGGAAGTTTGGTGGGTTGTGTGGAAGGAAGTTTGGGTGGAGGAATCTTAGACTGCAGTGCAGTATTAAGAAAGTTCAGCAAGGACAATGTAACATCTTGGAACTAAAGTTGCCCATCAGAGGGGTCCCACATTCCCCAGAAATTGGCCTGCCTGAATATTCCTGTTGCACTCAGTCATGAAGTAGCCTTCGAGAAGCATGAGCTGAGCAAGAAGCCTTGATGGATTTCAGAATGCAGAAGTTGGGGCTATAAGTCAATTATGAATCTCTGTGAGGTGCACTTTCTTTGGTACCATCTTACATCAAACTGTCTCTTCAAGCAAATCTGCTAGCTTTGTCTTCAGCAAATGTCTCCATCTACTGCCCTACTTCAAGCCTCAGTCACCATTCACCTAGACAATTCCAAAAAATGTTTTGTTTCCCCACTTCCAGTCCTAATACCCTTAAAATGATTTCCTACAATGCTATAAGGATGAACTTTATGATACATAAATGCAACTTTGTCATAACTCAGCTTAAGAATCTAGGTGGAGGCCAGGCAGGGTGGCTCATGCCTGTAATCCCAGCACTTTGGGAGACTGAGGTGGGTGGACTGCCTGAGATCAGGAGTTCGAGACAGCCTGGCTAACCCCATGGTGAAACCCTGTCTCTAGTAAAAATACAAAAATTAGCCGGGCATGGTGGCACACGCCTGTAGTCCCAGCTCCTCAGGAGGCCGAGGCAGGAGAATCGCTTCAATCTGGGAGGCGGAGTTTGCAATGAGCCAAGATTGCGCCACTGCACTCCAGCCTGGGAGACAGAGTGAAACTCCATCTCAAAAAAAAAGAAGAAGCTAGGTGGAGATGTCTTTTTGTCAATCTGATAACGGGTATGATGATCCTTTAGCATATGTATGACAAGAATCTTACCAGCTTTCATTAACAAAGCTAATTTCAAAATTGCCTCATATTCTTATTGGTAAGGTCATCATTATGATATTTATATATGCAGCTATCCCAGTTACCATGTGTCATTTATCTGCTTAAAAGCCTACAAATATTTACTAGGATAACACCTAAGCTTTTGATCACAATAAACTAGGACTCCCAGCACCCAGCCACTTTCTACTTCTCCAGTATTATCCCTGCTACTCCTTTCCTGGCATTTAGTACTCCAAAAACACAGTACCGAACTGTCTGTAGCTTCTGCTATGTTGTACACATCGTCTTCACGTCTTTGTTTATACTCTTCCCTCTACTGGGAATGCCATTGTCTCTTTTCCTCCTCTCCTCCTTTCTGTGCCTATTTGAATCTCGTTTTAGATTCAGCTCAGCTACCAGCAGCTTTCCAAGACTCCAATATACCAATTCAAAGATCTTTTAGTCCAAGCTCTGTCCCAATTCAGGAATCCTATGTAAAGCATTCAGGCAGAAGGTAATCCAAGGAAGAGCTCACAGTATCACAAGGCAACCAGCTATATCTTTGGACTGTGCTCATGGTCACATAAACCAATGACGGCCACTTCCCACTGTGTTTTATCAGGGAGTCTATCAGTTCCTGTTTCTCCATCTTTTCCGGGTGCAGTGGTTAGAATAATACTCACCTGCAGCTTTAAGATGACTGGAGAGTTAGAAGTTGGGAGGCTGACTGAGAAATTCTCTTAGCAAATCCTATAGAGGTGGACCAAGTATGGTGGCTCATACCTGTAATCCCAGCACTTTGGGAGGCTGAGGCAGGTAGATTGCATGAGGTCAGACAGCAGCCTGGCCAAAAATGGTAAAACCTTGTCTCTACTAAAAAAAAACACAAAAATTAGCTGGGTATGGTGGTGCATACCTGTAATCCCAGCTACTTGGGAGGCTGAGACACAAGAATCACTTGAAACTGGGAGACGGAGGTTGCAGTGAGTGGAGATTGCACCACTGCACTCCAGCCTGGGCAACAGAGCAAGACTCTGTCTCAAAAAAAAAAAAAAATCCTATAGAGATGATCTCCTGCTTTGAACCTTCAGATCTTGGGTGGGAACAGAAGTGGGGAAGGTGAGGATGAGGAAGGATAGAGCTTGTCAACAAGCCATTGGTCAGGTCCTTCTGGTTGTAATGTCTGAACGTTCTAGCTTTTCATTTCTAAATTCCCTGCCTACGACTCACAGACGTTTCAAGGGGCCTTCAGAATACCTGTGAACTTTAATAGGTGAGAGGCGTGGGCAGAGGGAAGGTGTAGTAGATGAGAAATCACGAAAGAGACGCAATCTCGCCCTGTCGCCCAGGCTGGAGTGCAGTGGCGCGACCTCCGCTCACTGCAAGCTCCGCCTCCCGGGTTCACGCCATTCTCCTGCCTCAGCCTCCCGAGTAGCTGGGACTACAGGTGCCCACCGCCACGCCTGGCTAAGTTTTTGTATTTTTAGTAGAGATGGGGTTTCACCATGTTAGCCAAGATGGTCTCGATCTCCTGACCTCATGATCCGCCCACCTCGGCCTCCCAAAGTGCTGGGATTACAGGCGTGAGCCACTGCGCCCAGCCGGAGAAGGCTTTTTCTAAGTATGAAAACTTGGCAATATTTGTCTATAAAATCCAGAAGTTGTCATAAAGATTAATAAATATGACTATTTAAAAATGAGAACTTCTGAATTAAAAAATACAATTAACAAAGTCAAAGGCAATTGACAATCTGGGAGAAAAGTGGGCAACACGTACTATCTATATATGTTCTCATTCCTTTAGTATAGATGAAGCCTTCAGAAATCTGTAAGGTAGGCTGAGTGCAGTAGGTCATGCCTGTAATTCCAGCACTTAGGGAGGTCAAGGCGGGCGAATCAACTTGAGGGAGGCCAAGGCGGGTGATTCAACTTGAGGTCTAGAATTCAAGACCAGCCTGGCAAACATGGTGAAACCTGGTCTTTATTAAAAATACAAAAAGTAGTCAGGCGTGGTGGTGGCGCACACCTGTAATCCCAGCTACCCTGGTGGCCAAGGCAGGAAAATCACTTGAGCCTGGGAGGCAGAGGTTACAGTGAGCCAAGATCATGCCACTGCACTCCTGCCTGAGCCATGGCTCACGCCTGTAATCCCAGCACTTTGGGAGGCCGAGACGGGCGGATCACGAGGTCGGGAGATGGAGACCATCCTGGCTAACACGGTGAAACCCCGTCTCTACTAAAAATACAAAAATTAGCCGGGCGCGGTGGCGGGCGCCTGTAGTCCCGGCTACTTGGGAGGCTGAGGCAGGAGAATGGCGTGAACCCGGGAGGCGGAGCTTGCAGTGAGTGGAGATCGCACCACTGCACTCCAGCCTGGGCAACACAGCGAGACTCCGTCTCAAAAAAAAAAAAAAAGAAAGAAAGAAATATGTAAGGTAAAGCCAACCACCCATAAAAGAATGAGCAAAGGAGACCGGAAGCGGTGGCTCACGCCTCTAATCCCAGCACTTTGGGAGGCCGAGGCGGGTGGATCATCTGAGTCAAGAGTTCAAGACCAGTCTGGTCAACATGGAGAAACCCCGTCTCTAGTAAAAACACAAAATTAGCCGGGCGTGGTGGTGCATGCCTGTAATCCCAGCTACTCAGGAGACTGAGGCAGGAGAATCACCTGAACCCGGGAGGCAGAGGTCGCGGTGAGCTGAGGTTGCGCCATTGCACTCCAGCTTGGGCAACAAGAGCTGGACACTCCGTTTCAAAAAAAAAAAAAAAAAAAAAAGATTGAGCACAGGACATGAACTGGTACTTCTCAAAAAAAGAAATATGAATGCACCCAATGCACACATAAAAAGAATACTCGATTTCACTGCTAATTCAAATAATGCAAATTAAAATAGCAATAAGATGCAATTTTTAACCAATCAAATTGGCAAAGCTTTAAAAGTTTAATAACAAAATATGTTGACTGGCAAGCAGGGAAACACATTACCGGTGGAGGTATACAAATTTATAATACTTTTGGAGGAAAATTTGGCAATATTTCTTTTTTAAAAATTATTTTAATTCTCAAAAAGGCAAGGTACTTCTATATAGAAGGGTGTGCCCTTACAGATGGAAAAATGGTGAGCCCACATTTGGACAAGGGAGGGGAGGGGTTCTTATCCCTAAGGCACTTGGCCCCTGCTGCTTTATCATTCCCCTATCGGCTAGGGTTAGACCGCACAGGCTAAACTAATTCTGATTGGCTAATTTAAAGAGCATGACAGGGTGAGAGCTTTGGCGGGAGTCAGGGCAGAGCAGGTAGCAGGTAATCGGAATGAGTTAGGGTGGAGCAGGTGATCGGAATGAGTTAGGGTGGAGCAGGTGATCGGAATGAGTTAGGGTAGCGCAGGAGATTAGAATGATTTAGGGTGGAGTAGGTAATCGAAAAAGTTTGCTTTACAAGGAAGTTTAGTTTAAAAGTAGAAGGCAAAGAACTGAACATAGCGACTTTTTGTCTCTGTCTCTTCCTCTCTCTGCCTCTTTCTCTCTCTCTTTGATTCCCTCTTTTTCTGCCTCTTCCTTTCCCTCTTTGCCTCTCTGCCTCTCCTCTCTCTCCTCTAGGGTAGGAACCTGTGGGAGTGGAGCTACTCCCTCCTTTGCCGAGAAGAAAGGAAAGGGGGTGTTTGTGTCAGGTTCAACCCTTGAAATTAGTGGAAGGCCCAACCCCTCAACACTAGGGATGTCGCACCTTGAAATTTGGTAATATTTCTAAAAAATGCAAGTGCAACATATACACTATGGAATATTATGCAGCCATAAAAAAGGATGAGTTCATGTCCTTTGTAGGGACATGGATGAAGCTGGAAACCATCATTCTGAGCAACTATCACAAGGAGAGAAAACCAAACACAGCATGTTCTCACTCATAGGTGGGAACTGAACAATGAGAACACTTGGACACAGGGTGGGGAACATCACACACCGGGGCCTGTCGTGGGGTGGGGGGAAGGGGGAGGGATAGTATTAAGAGATATACCTAATGTAAATGACGAGTTAATAGGTGCAGCATACCAACATGGCACATGTATACATATGTAACAAACCTGCATGTTGTGTACATGTACCCTAGAACTTAAAGTATAATAATGATTTAAAAAATTCAAGTGCAAATACTTTTAATTTAGAGGTTCCTCCTCTAGGAATCTGTTCCACAGATAAATTCACCCAAGAACAGAAAGATGTATAATAAAGGTTGTATATTTCTGCATTAACTAGTAAAAATAAAAAGTAAAACAAAGTAAATCATGAAAGAAAGGAAAGAAAAGCAACAATGAAGGATGAAAATAGTGCTCTATACTGTGATATGGAATAATATCCAACATATAGTTAATTGAAAAAATGTGGCCGGGCGCGGTGGCTCAAGCCTGTAATCCCAGCACTTTGGGAGGCCGAGATGGGCGGATCATGAGGTCAGGAGATCGAGACCATCCTGGCTAACACGGTGAAACCCCGTCTCTACTAAATATACAAAAAACTTGCCGGGCGAAGTGGCGGGTGCCTATAGTCCCAGCTACTCGGGAGGCTGAGGCAGGAGAATGGCGTGAACCCGAGAGGAGGAGCTTGCAGTGAGCTGAGATCCGGCCACTGCACTCCAGCCTGGGTGACACAGCAAGACTCCGTCTCAAAAAAAAAAAGAAAAAAAGAAAAAGAAAAAATGTAGAACAGTATACATGATATAATACCATTTGTATAAAAATGAAAGGGAGATACCTATACTCCTTGTAGAGCATAGAAAATTTTTAGATGGATATACAGTGGTTAATTCTGGAGAATGCATCAGAGAGATGGGGAAAATGTTTTTATTTTTTACCTTATGGCCTTTTTTTTATTGTTTGGATATTTTACCGCGGCCATGTATTACTTTTGAAATAAGCTACATTTTTAAAGCTACATTTTTAACTTTCGCAAATGAAAAGATAATTCCATCTGGTTCAGGAAGGTGTCTGTAGAGAGCATGGGAGGTGTTTTTCTCATTTTGCCACTTTTTTTCTTTTTTTTTTCCTCTTTTTTGAGAGGCTCTTACTCTGTCACCCAGGCTGGAGTGTAGTAGTGCTGTCATAGCTCACTGCAGCCTTGAACCCCTAAGCTCAAGTGATTCTCCCACCTCAGCCTCCCGAGTAGCTAGGACTACAGGCATACTCTACCACAGATAGCTAATTTTTAAGTTATTTTTGAAGAGACAGGGTTGCTATGTTGCCCAGACTGGTCTCGAAATCCTAGGCTCAAGCAACCCTCTTGTTTTGGCCTCTCAAAGTGTAGGGATTACAGGCTTGAACCACTGTGGCCAGCCCACCTTTCTTTACTTTTCTTTTCTTTTCTTTTCTTTTCTTTTTTTTTTTTTTTTGAGACAGAGTCTCACTCTGTTGCCCAGGCTGGAGTGCAGTGGCACAATCTCAACTCGCTGCAATCTCTGCTTCCCAGGTTCAAGCCATTCTCCTGGCTCAGCCTCCCAAGTAGCTGGGATTACAGGCGTGCACTAGCGACCCGGCTAATATATATATATATAATTTTTTTTTTTTTTTTTTTTTTGCGACAGAGTCTCACTCTGTTACCCAGCCTGGAGTGCAGTGGCACGATCTCGGCTCACTGCAAGCTCCACCTCCTGGGTTCGCACCATTCTCCTGTCAGTCTCCCAAGTAGCTGGCACTACAGGCACATGCTGCCACACCCAGCTAATTTTTTGTATGTTTTTTAGTGATCCGCCCGCCTCAGCCTCCCAAAGGCCCGGCTAATTTTTAAATTTTTAAAAAAATATTTAGTAGAGACGGGGTTTCACCATGTTGGCCAGGCTGGTCTCGAACTCCTGACCTCAAGTGATCCACGCTGCTCAGCCTCCCAAAGGGATGGGATTACAGGCACGAGCCACCACGCCCAAAGCCCACCTTTTTCAAATAATATTTATTCAACTCTTCAAATAAGTGATAGGAGTCTAAATTCAATCTCATTATTTATCATTCTATTTGCCCACCCATCAGTTCTTGGTAATATGTGTTAATAGGCATGACCTGGGAAAACAAAGTGCACTGATAATTTTTAGTCTAACTGCTGTGTATCCGTTACAGGTATCGCTCATCTTGCAAAATGGATATCGTTCAGCAAAATTGAAAATAAAAGACTTCTGACTGGGAGCGGTGGCTCACGCCTGTAATCCCAGCACTTTGGGAGCCAAGGCGGGCGATCACGAGGTCAGAAGATCTAGACCATCCTGGCTAACACCGTGAAACCCCGTCTCTACTAAAACACAAAAAAATTAGCCGCGTGTGGTGGCAGGCGCCTGTAGTCCCAGCTGCTGGGGAGGCTGAGGCAGGAGAATGGCATTAACCCGGGAGGCGGAGCTTGCAGTGAGCCGAGATGGCGCCACTGCACTCCAGTCTGGGCAACAGAGCGAGACTGCGTCTCAAAAAAAAAAAAAAAAGACTTCTCTAGAGTAAAATCCATGTCCTACTAACATTTCAGAAGTTAATGTTCTTTCCCAGATACAATAGATTGGATTAAAATTTTGATTGAAGAAGGGATTAACATAATTTCTGGAACATATATTGGGCATTGCCATGTAGCTGCACTACGTATTTATGGGGACTTACCAGCAGTTCTTTTGTCATTTGTTGCATGTATGTGACAGAAAGAACCTGGAGGGCAATGAAGTCAGGACACTTGACCTGTGGTCCTCCAGTCCCACCTCCATCTGACCAAGGGTGAGACACTTTTAAAGAGTTTTTGTTCAGTCATCAGATATCGGGAAGGGTTACTATATAGCAGGCCCTTACACTCAGTTATATTCAGTTCTGTATACCATACCACCATATAGCATATATTATGAGTGTGGTATAATCTAGTGTAATAAAATGTTAAAAAATAAAATAAACAAAATAATAAAATAAGAGGTATACAGAGCTGCCAACTGCACGTGAATAAGCCACGTTCTCTCAGATTTGTCACTCTCCTGCTTAAACCTTCAGTAGCTCCCCAGTACCTTCAAATTAAGTCCACATCCTAAGGTTGGCATTCAAGGTGCTTCATCATCTATCACCTGTCCACTTCTTTGACCTCAGCTCTTGACACTGCTCTCATCTCTTGAGATGCCTACGTTACTCTCAAATCTAATTATTTGCAGTTCCCTCCCACCCCCCCACCCCACCCCGCGTTGTTTCACTGAACTATGACTTTGCAAATGTTTCTTTTGCTGCCTGCTTGGAAAAACGTGTAGTCAGTGTTTGAGACCTGGCTCAGAAATCAGCCTTTCCGTAAAGGCTTGCCCTGGTTCCTCTCTATATTTTCTGAATACCTTTATTATCACACTTAATACACTATATTGAAGTTACTCGTTTACATTCTTAAGGAAGTATGGAAACGAAACGTAAAATAAATCCCCATTAGTGTGTAAGCTCCTTGAGGGCAGAGGCCCTATCTAGTTAATCTTTGCATTTCTAGTATATAGCACAGTGCCTGCTCAACACATTTTGTAAATGATAAAAGAACGAATTTGTTATACTATAGCTTGTATATAGTAGTATAACTACTATTTCTTTGTAGTTTGACATTTCTTAATATAGTGACAAATCCAGTAAAACCTGCATCTCTCCTGGATTCTATGTTATCTCTACCTCTGTCCTACAGGCACTACTCATAGCATTATAGTGAAGTTCCTGTAACAATTCGTTGATTTTAAAACATACTAAATCACCAAACATATATCATTTATATCTTGACAGTGTACTTTAAAGCAGATGTTTCAGTTTTATTTCCTTCACATAGCTAGTGTCTCTCCAGACAAGCTTAGATAGCAACCTGTTTTCTTTGGCAAATTGATTAATGGGGACATTACTCATATGCCTGGTTGTATGACATTTCCAATAACATTGTCATTTTGTTTATGGAGTGGTAGGTAAAAATATCCAGGAATTTACTACCAGTGGAGGAACCACCTGTTTGCTGGAAACATTAAAGAGGAAAAACTGGAGAGGCAGCTCCCTTGGAGAATGCTGAAAAAGATCTAATTCCGTCACAAGCCTGCCTCACAACAAACCAGCTCCCAGTGGCACCTGTGGGAACAGGAGAACAGCCTTGCCGTGCACCTTAGCACTTTGGCTGGGGACCGAGCTGCCCGGCGGGGACCTGCGAAACTGCAGAGGTAGCTCTTCTCATGCCTAAAGGGTCACAGAGTAAAGGGGGTTGGGAAGAGCTGCCTAGCACCGTGTCAGTGGCAAGGAGTGGATTTAGGAGTAGGAACAAGGGAGAAAAGCATGAATGAGTGGAGGGCTGGGAAGGGGCAGGACGTGGTGGAGGCACACTGGGGAGTGGGCAGGGATCCAACTGTATGGCGGCAAATTGGGCAGGTGTAATCAGCCTACACCTTCCACCTCACCTCAGAGACCTTACAGCATAGGGGGAGGAGGCGGTGACCATGAAGAGAAGGTATGATCTTGTCCTCTGGAAGCCATGGGCAGGAAGGTTACAAGCACATATTTGGGCCTCACCTGCAGCAGCAAGAACAGAGCAGGTGAACAGGCACGTTCCATGCTGAGTGGGAAAGGAGGCTATCTAAGGGAAACACACTAAAGGCTTGAAGTTTTCCAAGATAAAACAAAGCCAACTGCGGAAACCTTTAAGGATTAGGGAAAAGGATGCTCCCCCCATCCAAGAATTTTCTGTCTTAAAAAACAAAACAACAGAAATAACAGAACACAACACAAGAACCACGTGCTAAAAGGGGAAGGGGGAAGCTGTGGCGGAGGAGCTAAGTCCAGGCTGATGACCCGGGTGCTGAACACCGCGGGAAAAGATCAAGGTTTCTTGTGCAATCCTTCCCTGCATTTGCGTCAGCCAGCACAAGGCCATCTTGAACTGGCAGCAGTCAATTCAAGAAGCTTATGTGAAAGGCAGCATTACTTAAGGCAAAATGACTTTTCTCTCCTACTTCCAGAGAAATATCGAGAGGCCAGGGCTTCCATGTAAAGCAAATCTATAAAATTCACAATGATATGTATGTTCTTCTGGTAAAATGTGGAAGGAGGGTGTTGCTACTTTCGTGTTTTAAATCTCATTATTGCGAGGGCAGTGGGAGTGTCAGGAGAGGCCGTAGCTCTAAACTCTCAGGACTTTAAAATTCCTATGCTATACTATAAAATAATCCCGGTCACAGAATAGTTGTATAAACTCCCAGTTCTAATAATACTATTTTATTGGGGAAACAAGGTGTTTGTCTAAAGAGCTAATTTTTGAAAATTAAAGGAACGAAGAGCTTAGTCATTTGTGTGAAAAATATGTACATGCCTTCACCAAGTTCCTAGATATCACTGTGGTTATGTGTCCAAAAGCTTCCAGCAGAAGGCCCCAGAAAATATTGGGCGGCACCAAGTCCAAAACAGGAATGAAAACAGAATATTTATTTTGCTCAGATTAAAAACAAGCCCCACACAGGCTGGGCACAGTGGCTCACGCCTATAATCCTAGCACTTTGGGAGGTTGAGGTGGGTGGATCATCAGGTGAGGAGTTCGAGACCAGCCTGGCCAACATGGTGAAACTCCATCTCCAAAAATACAAAAATTAGCCAGGCAGGGTGGTGTGTGCCTGCAATCCCAGCTACTTGGAAGGCTGAGGCAGGAGAATTGCTTGAACTCAGAAGGCAGAGGTTACAGTGAGTTGAGATCGCGCCACTGCACTCCAGCCTGTGTGACAGAGCGACACTCCATCTCCAAAACAACAACAACAACAAAAAAAACCAAGCAAACAAATAAGCAAAAAAATATCATTCACACACAAACGGAAGAGCTTGCTGAGGCAGCTTTGGTGACTGTCTCTTGAAAGGGGCGATGATGTCAGGAACTGTTCAGAAAAGGCCAGTTGGAACACTTTATGGGGGCTAGGTGTGGGGAAACATCTTTTTGAAACAGTGCCTTTCACCTCGAATAGGTAAAAACTGAGAAATAGCATGATGTGAGTCTAGAAAAACCATAAACAGTAGGCATAGAATCAACATGGGCTTGCTTATGAAATAAGGATGAAAGAATACTCTGAAACTTTTTCGAAATAAGCTTAGAATACATTTTTAAAGGACTATTTCATGGAGCAAGCAAAAAAAAAAATCTTTTCTTTTTTTGATAATTTTATTCTTTCTATTTTAAAAAACCTTATAGCCTTCAGTTTCATCTCCAAAAAAAATTTTTTTTTTTTTTTTTTTTTTTTTGAGACAGAGTCTTACTCTGTCACCCAGGCTGGAGTGCAGTGGCATAATCTCGACTTACTAAAACCTCTGCCTTTCAGGCTCAAGCGATCCTCCCACCTCAGCCTCCAGAGTAGCTGGGACTATAGGAACGTGCCACCAGGACTGGTTAATTTTTCCTATTAAAAAAAAATCTTGTTCAGGTGCAGTGGCTCACACCTGTAATCCCAGCACTTTGGGAGGTCGAGGCTGGTGGATCATGAGGTCAGGAGTTTGAGACCAGCCTGGCCAAGATGGTGAAACCCTGTCTCTACTAAAAATACAAAAAAAATTAGCCAAGTGTAGTGGTAGGTACCTGTAATCCCAGCTACTTGGGAGGCTGAGGCAGGAGAATTGCTTGAACCCCGGATGCGGAGGTTGCAGTGAGCAGACACCATGCCACTTGAACTCCAGAGCGAGACTCCACCTCAAAAAAAAAAAAAAAAAAAAGAGTCTTTACTGGGAGCCTGAGGTGAGAGGATCACTTGAGGCCAGGAGGTGGAGACCAGCCTGGGCAACATAGTGAGATTCCATTACCCAACCCCCACCTCCTCTACAACTTTTTTTCTTTTTTTTTTTAAATGCTAGGCATATTAGCCCAGCTACTTGTAAGACTGAGGCAGGAGGATCACTGAGGATCACTGAAGCCCAAGAGTTTGAGGTTACAGTAAACTATGATTGTGCCACTGCACTCCAGCCTAGACACATCTAGACACACCACAGAGCCAAAAGTGGCTACTAAGCAAAATTACGCTATCAAACTTTTAGGGATGGCCGAGCACAGTGGCTCATGCCTGTAATCCTAGCACTTTGGGAGGCCAAGGCGGGTGCATCACCTGCGGTCGGGAGTTCAAGACCAGCCTGACCAACATGGAGAAACCCCCGTCTCTACTAAAAATACAAAATTAGCCGGACATGGTGACGCATGCCTGTAATCCTAGCTACTCGGGAGGCTGAGGCAGGAGAATTGCTTGAACCTGGGAGGTGGAGGTTGCATTGAGCCGAGATGCCCCATTGCACTCCAGCCTGGGCAACAAAAGCAAAACTCTGGCCGAGCGAGGTGGCCACGCCTGTAATCCCAGCACTTTGGGAGGCCGAGGTGGGCAGATCACGAGGTCAGGAGATTGAGACCATCCTGGTTAACATGGTGAAACCCCGTCTCTACTAAAAATACAAAAAATTAGCCAGGCGTGGCGGTGGGCGCCTGTAGTCCCAGCTACTCGGGAAGCTGAGGCAGGAGAATGGTGTGAACCTGGAAGGCAGAGCTTGCGTGAGCTGGGATCGCATCACTGCACTCCAGCCTGGGCCACAAAACAAGACTCCGTCTCAAAAAAAAAAAAAAAAAAGCGAAACTCTGTCTCAAAAAAAATGTGTGTGTATATATATATATACACACACAAAACATTAGCTACCACAACTATGCCCTCTAACAAAGAACTGTTGTTGGTGACAGAAATAGCATGTTAAACAGGTTAGATTCCAAGTGACAATACCTTCATTCCTACAAGAGATAATATTCACACAAACATTTTTGGAAACCATTAAGTGGTACTATTACTAAAAATTTTATAATTTATCGCAAAGTATTAGGTGTTATGTTGTTCATGTAACATTGAATTAACCAAAGAATGACATTAACTACCTTCAGATTTAAACAAATGTTTTGAAGAACAATTCTTTGTACAAGCAGAAAGATTTAAAGATACAGTCTATGATGGAAATCTTTTTATACAGATGAAGGAAGCCTTTGAAAGTTAAAGGAGGCTGGGCGTGGTGGCTCATGCCTGTAATCCCAACATTTTGGGAGGCTGAGGGGGGCAGATCACCTAAGGTCAAGAGTTCAAGACCAGTCTGGCCAACATGGCGAAACCCTGTTTCTATTAAAAATACAAAAATTAGCTGGGCATGGTGGTGGGTACCTGTAATCCCTGCTACTCGGGAGGCTGAGGCAGGAGAATCGTTTGAACCTGGGAGGTGGGGGGTTGCAGTGAGCTGAGATCATACCACTGTACTCCAGCCTGGGCAACAGAGTGAGACTCTGTCTCAAAAAAAAAAAAAAAAAGTTAAAGGAATTGAAAATATGCCTTAAAATATGTAGATTATATAAATTAATCAAAAAATGAATAAAGATATGTGCCTACTATATGATCCCAAACAGAAAAATCAGAATATCCATAGTATTATAAAGTAAGCCAAAAGAAAAAAGATATTGGCCGGGCGCGGTGGCTCAAGCCTGTAATCCCAGCACTTTGGGAGGCCGAGACAGGTGGATCATGAGGTCAGGAGATCGAGACCATCCTGGCTAACACGGTGAAAGCCCATCTCTACTAAAAAATACAAAAAAAACTAGCCGGGTGAGGTGGCGGGCGCCTGTAGTCCCAGCTACTCGGGAGGCTGAGGCAGGAGAATGGCGTGGACCCGGGAGGCGGAGCTTGCAGTGAGCTGAGATCCGGCCACTGCACTCCAGCCTGGGAGACAGAACGAGACTCTGTCTCAAAAAAAAAAAAAAGAAAAAGAAAAAGATATTTACGTCTAGCAATAGACAGTATGTAACTTAGAGTCAAGAAATGTTGGGCTGGGTGTGGTGGCTCACACCTGTAATCCCAGCACTTTGGGAGGCCGAGGTGGGTGAATCACCTGAGGTCAGGAGTTCAAGACCAACCTGGTTGGCCAACATGGCGAAATCCTGTCTCTACTAAAAATACAAAAATTAGCCAGGTGTGGTGGCACACACTGGTAATCCCAGCTACTCAGGAGGCTGAGGCAGGAGAATTGCTTGAACCTGGGAGGCAGAGGTTGCAGTGAGCTGAGACCATGCCACTGCACTCTAGCCTGGGGGACAGAGCAAGACTCTGTATCAAAAAAAAAAAGAAAGAAAGAAAGAAAAAAAGAAAAAAGAAAATAAAAGAAATGTTGTTAACACTTAAATCCCCATAAATATTTGTGGCTTTTTGAAAATATCTTTATGGTCATAAGTAGGTTTGATAGCATTTCAATAGTAAATTTGCTTGTATTTTTTTCTTAGAAATGGGGAAGATTGAAGCAAAAAATGGAACAGTTAAGGCTACTTATGAGGTAAGAAATGGTTCCCCTGCTACTCTTATGAAGTTTCCAGGTACCAAAAGCACACTTCCTCCTAATGACCCAGGGTTCCAATCTTTTCTCCCTTAAAAATACAAGATTCAGAAAAGGAGCCATGTCAGATTTCCATTCAACAAAAACGCTGGGTTTACCAACTTTACACTGGAAACAACAAGCTCAGAAGAGGACTCTGAAACCTGCTTTTTAAAAAAAGGGTTTCAAGTGATGAGTGTTAGCATGTGCCACAGCAAGTTTAGACATCTGCAGGTCTGATGCAGACATCTCCTGAGGGTTTACCCAACAGACACACACAGGGCCAGGCACCTTTTCTTCTTCAGCAGCAGAAGAAAAATGTGCTCTTTATTGCCAAAAACAAACACTTTTTAAAAGACTACTTCTGTTTATCAGTAAATATCCCTTCCTTTCTGTAGTGGATCTCTGGTTTTCTCCAGGCTGCCTGATTAACTGCTTTGGGTATGTTCCTAACTGGAGACAGTGCTGAGAGGTCAGGGCCAGAGCACTCATTAAGGAGTAATGAAATACTCCTCCTGTGTACGTGGGAGGTGCTCTTGTTCCTGCCGGCCGCTGCCACCACAACCGCCACCGCCACCACCACCACCACCACCAAACTAAAGATCAGGCTCTTGGTGGTGAAGGGGTTCATAACTGCTGGGTAGAGAAAGGAATATTGTGTTAATTGGCGAGGAGGGGACAGCCAGAGTCTAATACTATTCCCAGAAGGTTACTTCTCAAATTAGGGACACCCGGGAATTTGAAGTGCTAGTGGCCCTGGGGAAAGGACTGGAAGGATTTATAAGCCCCTTGAATGAATGCTGTGTCACTCAATCCTAACACCAGAAATCTAAGGTACAACTGAAAACTACTCCTTTTGGACAGAAAGGAACAGAAGAGAGAATTGGTTTTGTTTTTTCAGGTTTTTTTGTTTCTTTGTTTGTTTTTTGTTTTTTTGAGACGGAGGCTCACTCTGTCACCCAGGCTGGAGTGCAGTGGTGCAGTCTCGGCTCACTGCCAAATCTGCCTCCCAGGTTCATGCCATTCTCCTGCCTCAGCTTCCTGAGTAGCTGGGACTACAGGCACCCGCCACCTCGCCCAGCTAAGTTTTTGTATTTTTAGTAGAGACAGGGTTTCACCGTGTTAGCCAGGATGCTCTTGATCTCCTGACCTCGTGATCCGCCCGCCTCGGCCTCCCAAAGTGCTGGGATTACAGGCGTGAACCACCACGCCCGACCAAGAATTGTTAAAGAAGGTACCTGACTGTACTTTCTTCAGCTCTCTGCTACCTCCCCGACCCTAACCCCCATAGGTATCCAGTGTCTACTTGCTGCTCTTCAAATACTGAAAGCCCAACCACAGCAATCAGATCTACCCAGATCTTCCCTGTCTTATAACGTCTATCCTCCAAAACCATATATTCCTCTTTTCTCCCCCTCGTAAACCCTGTGTTAAATTAATATTTAGGGAGCAGGTAAGAGAAAAAAAAGCATATCCATACTAAAGTGTAAATGACTAATAGGGATGCTTGGAAAGCCCTCTCTTACAAAGGGTTGCTCAGTTTTAAACAGTTGCTTATTGGCCAAATAAATACATTTCCTATTATTTCTTCAAATAAGGGTACATTTTATTCTTTCTCACTGGGTGAGGGACGTATATGGCTTAGAAACAGCAACAGTAGGCCAGGCACGGTGGCCTGTAATTTCAGCACTTTCAGAGGCCAAGGTGGGTGGATCACCTGAGGTTGGGAGTTCGCGACCAGCCTAGCCAACATGGTGAAAGCCCGTCTCTACTAAAAATACAAAAATTAGCTGGGTGTGGTGATGCACATCTGTAATCCCAGCTACTCGGGAGGCTAAGGCAGGAGAATCGCTTGAACCTCAGAGGCAGAGGTTGCAGTGAGTCGAGATCACGCCACTGCACTCCGGCCTGGGTGGCAGAGTGAAGACTCCGTCTCAAAAAAAAAAAAAAGCAACAGTATTTTAGGTAGAAAAGAGTGGATAGTACAGTATCAAGAACTACTGTTGTTGCGTTTGAAGGGAAGCTTTTAGTATGCTGGTGAAGGGGAAGAGGTGAGGGAAAGTTTGAGCTTAGAAGGTTTTAGTTCCTTGAGCTTCATTTTCTCTTCCTTATTTTTATGCTGATTGGGTCTTTTTTTCCTTCTCTGTCAACAGACTGCTTCAGTACTTCTTGGCTTTATTTATTTATTTTGCTCCCGCTAACAAGCTGGAGGCTGAGTTATGTGCTCAGTCTGAAAATGTTCCTTTTGACTGTTGCCTCTGAACTTTCTAACCAATACAGAGAGTAAATAGGTACTGTGCTGTATGCAAATGTAGGCATATTTGTCCGTGTAGGCCAAAGGAGGGGAGGCATGTTGCAAAATGCCTTTAGAACAAAAACAAACTTTTCCAATAGAATATTTTATAGCCTTTTGAAAATAAGCTAAACTTTTAGAAAACGAAAAGTACAGAGGAATACTTATCTATAAAATAAATTGGAAAAAAACACACACACAAAACAAAACATGACTAATACTTCAACAGTGAGTTCACCTCAAGCATTTCATGAATTTCACATGACCCACCCACTTTTTCTCTGTACCTCTGAGGATTACCATATTAGCAGCAATAATACTCTGTTGTTCAAGTGCCAGATTTACATATCAACGTAGCCATGGCATTCCTGAATGTAGAATATTGTACTGCTCGCCTCGTTTGTGGTTTCTATAATAAGGTTAATTTTTGTTCCCTTACCCTCCTCACTTAATCTCATGCCACCCCCTACCTTTCTTCAATTAGTGGTTTGTTTTTCACTTTGAATAGTTTTTCTCCTTTCCTTTCTCAGTCTCTGTGTCAGGACTTGAACTATCCTCAAATTCACTGTACAAACCATGCTGCATTTAAAACTTCTTATCACTCAGCCACGGATGATCAATTCTTTGAAAAGACAAGCCAAAGACAGAGAAGTTAGGAATGGGCATTTCTAGGATGACTCTAGGATAACTTCTTCCCCAAGTTTAGGATGTGTGGTAAGATGGGTTAGAAGTTATCACGGTAGATTTCATGGCCATCTTTGTCTTTTTTTTTTTTTTTGAGATGGAGTCTCCCTCTGTCGCCCAGGCTGGAGTGCAGTGGTGCAATCTCAGCTCACTGCAAGCTCTGCCTCCCAGGTTCACGCCATTCTCCTGCCTCAGCCTCCCAAGTAGCTGGGACTACAGGCACCTGCCACCATGCCTGGCTAATTTTTTGTATTTTTAGTAGAGACGGGGTTTCACCGTGTTAGCCAGGATGGTCTTGATCTCCTGACTTCGTGATCCGCCTGCCTCAGCCCCCCAAAGTGCTGGGATTTCAGGCATGAGCCACCACACCTGGCTCATCTTTGTCTTTTTCTTGGTAGGCTTTTTATAAAAAAGTATTGCTATTTCTAGATTTTATTGGAGATGGGTCAAGCAAAAATTTCCAGAATTGCATCAGACATTTTTCATTTCCAACGGATGTTTGGAAACAGTTGGGCAGTTTTAAAGTTTTCAGACTCAAACGCGTCAAACTGGCCAGGTGCAGTGGCTCACGCCTGTAATCCCAACATTTTGGGAGACCGAGGTGGACAGATCACCTGAGGTCAGGAGATTGAGACCATCCTGGCCAACATGGTAAAACCCTGTCTCTACTAAAAATACAAAAATTACCTGGGCATGGTGGCACATGCCTGTAATCCCAGCTACTTCGGAGGCTGAGGTAGGAGGATTGCTTGAACCCAGGAGCTGGAGGTTGCAGTGAGCCAAGATCGTGCCACTGCACTCCAGCCTGGCAACAGAGCTAGACTCCATCTGAAAAAAAAAAAAAAAAAAAAAAGTGTCAAACAAAATGGAAAGTCAGCTGGAGCCTAACAAGCTATTTTAATGAGCATTCTTGCTCTGTGATGTTCCCCAGGGGATATGAGCCCAAGCAGACCCATGTGGCCCAGGGAGTAACATGATCATCTTGGCTCTGTTTAGACACCTGTGCCCAGCGGTAAGGGGACCAGGAGGGAGACAGATTGATGCAAGCATGGAGGCATGCAGACCCATTAGGAGTGGGTGTGCGCCATGCTACTTAGAAAGTTACTACAAGAAACTCCATAGCAGTGACAGAGGCTTGATGCAACATGGGCCAACAGTGCCTCTATGTGGGGTGTCTGAGAGTATATGAAATGTGTTTGTGAGTGTTGGGGAGGGAGTGAAGAGAAGAGAAATACATGTGTTTTTTAAAGGAATTGCATGCCTTGGAGGTTCCTTTTGAGAAGATGGTATAGGAAAAAAAGATTGAGAACCACGCATATAGAACACACCCAGGACGCTGAGAGCACATTCTTCCCCTAACCACTTAAAAAACACTTTGCTGTGTTTGCTCTTCTAATCAGTCTGATGCACAGCTTTCCCTGCCCACCATAAGTTTTGTACCCTCTTACCTTTGACTTATCAGCATATAGATATTAAACTTGATCTGTATTATTTTTCACCAGATGCTTTGTTTAGTGAATGATCTAAGTTTTCTGTATATCACCTCCTGGATTATAAAGTCCTTGAGGATTTACACCGTACTTTTAGAAGTTAATACACCTTCCGGGCATGGTGGCTCACACCTGTAATCCCAGCACTTTGGGAGGCCAAGGCAGGTGGATCACGAGGTCAGGAGATAGAGACCATCCTGGCTAACACGGTGAAACCCAGTCTCTACTAAAAATACAAAAATTAGCTGGGTGTGGTCGCAGGCACCTGTAGTCCCAGCCACTCAGGAGGCTGAGGCAGGAGAATGGCGTGAACCCAGGAGGCAGGAGAATGGCGTGAACCCAGGAGGCAGAGGCTATAGTGAGCCGAGATTGCACCACTGCACTCCAGCCTGGGTGACAGCGAGACTTTGTCTCAAAAAAAAAAAAAAACAAGTTGCATGGGACATACTTTCCTAAAAGGGTATTTGCGGTTTATCTGAATGTCATTGGGTATTCTGTGTCTCTATTGCTAAATCTGGGAACTCTACCTCAGTTGAATTTTGCAAGAGTTAACAAAGCACTTTATGAGTCTTTGAAAAGGTGTGAGCCAAAGGGCTCTTCAGGAGCAGCACTGACAAATATGCAATCTTTGTCAAGTTCTCAAAGGCCCTAGGTAAGCCAAAACAAAAACAACAGTAAAAACAAGCTCACTGCCAGGCACAGTGGCTCATGCCTGTAATCCCAGCACTTTGGGAGGCCGAGGCAGGCGGATCACAAGGTCAGGAGATCGAGACCACGGTGAAACCCCGTCTCTACTAAAAATACAAAAAATTAGCCGGGCGCGGTGGCAGACGCCTGTAATCCCAGCTACTCAAGAGGCTGAGGGAGGAGAATGGTGTGAACCCGGGAGGCGGAGCTTGCAGTGAGCCGAGATCACGCCACTGCATTCCAGCCTGGGGAACAGAGTGAGAATCCGTCTCAAAAAAAAAAAAAAAAAAAACAAGCTCACTGACTTTATCAAATGAGGACACAGCCAGTTATTTTAAAGATAATTTTATTGAGATATAATCCACTCATTTAAAGTGGTTTAACTACAGTTAAACTACAATTTAGTGGTTTTTAAAAATAATTCACAGGGTGTGCAACCATCACCAAAATCAATTTTAGATCATTTTTTTGTCTCTCTTTTTTTTTTTTTGAGTCGGAGTTTCACTCTTGTTGCTCAGGCTGGAGTGCAATGGCACGGTCACAACTCACTGCAACCTCCGCCTCCCGGGTTCAAGCGATTCGCCTTCCTCAGCGTCCAGAGTAGCTGGGATTACAGGTATGCGCCACCAGGCTGGCCAGCTTTGTATTTTTAGTAGAGATGGGTTTCTCCTTGTTGGTCAGGCTGGTCTTGAACTCCTGACCTCAGGTGATCCGCCCACCTCGGCCTCCCAAAGTGCTGGAATTACACGCATGAGCCACTGTGCCACGCGGAATTTTACATCATTTTCAGCACCTCAAAAAGAAACCCAGTACTCCTTAACTATCACTCTCCTTTCCAGGATCCCTCCATCCCTGCCATTCTTCAACCCTAGCCCTTGGCAACCACTAATGGATGTTTTGATCTATTTAGATGAGCCTGTTCCAGACATTTCATTATAAATAGAATCATAACAATATGTGGCCTTTTGTGTCTGGCTTCTTTCACTTCACATAATGTTTTCAAGGTTCAGACACATTGTAGTGTGTATACGCCTTTATTCTTTTTCATTGCTGAATAATATTTCTTTCCTTTTTTTGAGACAGAGTCCTGCTCTGTTGCCCAGGCTGGAGTGCAATGATCACAGCTCACTTCAGCCTCCAACTCCAGGGCTCAAACCATCTTCCCACCTGGGCCTCCTGAGTGGCTGGGACTACAAGCACCACCACCACACCCAACTAATTAAAAAAACTTTTTGTAACACACCCAACTAATTTTTAAATTTTTTTTGTACAGACGAATCTTACTACATGGGTCTTCTTCTTCCTTCTTCTTTCTTCTTCCTCTTCCTTCCTTCTTTTTCTTCCTTCTTTCTTGTTCTTCCTTCTTCCTTGTTCTTCTCCTTCTCCTTCTTCCTTCTCCTCCTTTGTTCTTCTTCCTTCTTTCTTCATTCTTCTTTCTTCTTCTTTTTTTTTTTTGTCTGTGTCCGGTTGTATCGCCCAGGCTGGAGTGCAGTGGCACAATCTCCGCTCATTGCAGCCTCTGCCTCCCAGGCCCAAGTGATCCTCTCAGTCTTCCCAGTAACTGGGATTACAGGCATGTGCTACCACATCCGACTAATTTTTGTATTTTTTTGTAGAGACAGGTTTTGCTATGTTGCCCAGGCTGGTCTCGAACTCTTGGGCTAAAGCAATCCTCCCGCCTTGGCCTCCCAAAGTGCTGGGATTACAGGCGTGACCCACCGCCCCTGGGCCAGTATTTCTTTATTTGTATAGTCCACACTGGTTTATCCATTCATTCAGTAATTGACATTTGCGTTGTTTCCACTTTTTGACTATTATGAATAATGCTGCTAGGAAAGAACATTTATGTAGAAGTTTTTGTGTAGTCATTCATTTTAATTTCCCTTGGGTATGGGCGTGGCCAATATTCTGAGGAACTGCCAAATTTCTTCCCAAAGTAGCTGCACTATTTTACATTCTTAGTTTTTGTTTTTCGTTTTTTTAAAATAAAGAATCATTACGGTTTCCTCAGCGTCCCAGAGGAGGGCCTACTTCCGGCACCCCACCTTCAGGGCTGCCTCCGCAGAGATGTAAACTCCTCTCCCTGCCATTCCAGGCCCTGGCACTAAGGAGCCAAAACATCAGGTCAGGCGCACTTTGGGCCTCCAGCCCGGCCCCGCCTCCTCAGCGTTAGCTAGTAGGCAAAAGGAAAACAGCTGCCCCTGAATGAGGCTATGTGGACATTGTAGTTTTTTTTCCAGTCAGCAGCGCAGAGACTGTGATAAGAAAAACCACAATTCCCAGAATGCTGCGGTGCTACGGCAGCCGAAGGGGCCATTCCGCATGTGGCGCTCCTGCCCACTCTCCGGTCTCGGCGGCTCTCCAGAGCGTCTGTAAACACCCAGAGACTGTCATGGAGGGGGAGGAGGAGGCGGCGGCGGCGAAGGGAGGCGTTTGGGGCCGCCTCCAGGGTCCGCTCTGCCATTCCTGAACTGGGCCCTCGTCCCCGTGACTGTGGCATCAGGGAAGCGAACTGTTAGGCGAGAGGAGGAGGCAGCCAGAACCATAACCCCTTCTTCCTCGGGGCGGGGGCCGGGCCAGGCCGGCTGAGCCGGGGGAGGGCTCCGGGAGGGAGTGCCCGGCCAGGCCAGCCTGTCTGCCGAGATGGATGACAGTAAGGTAAGTCTTGTGGTTTGCACGCGCCGCCGCCTGCTTGTCGCTCAATGCTAGTCCCGCGGCTGAACCTCTGCTATGTAGTCCACGCCAACACCCAAGAGACACCTGCCTAAAACATACCTGCGCCTCTCCAGTCACTGCCCGATGGTACCCAGCCAGGAAATGAGGGAACACCGGGGCTGCTTTTTTCCAGGAAGGGCCCTCTCCTCTGGAAATTTTTCACTCCCTGTTTGCTAGCTTTCTAGGTAGTGCAACCCCTAGTCCTTAACTTGCCTGTCGAGATAAGTGAAGAAACGACTGTACTTTTTCTTCTTGCACTCTTTTGCTGCCTCCTACCCTGTCTCCAGTTTGGAGACTTTAGTGCACTCTGAACCAGCCTTATTCCCCATGACGATTCCCCTTTCTTCTCTCAGGCTCCCTTCCTCAATGCACCATTCATATAATCAGTTCACTCCCCCTCTGAGCTATTTTCCTGCGGTTGGTTGGAACACTGCTAAACTCCTGTTGCTATTTGGCCAGTCTGGAGTTTAACCTCGTCTAGAAAACCTTCTCTAAAAAATAGTGATTTTTCTCTTGTTAACCTTAGTATCCCATCACCATCCAGTTTCCCTGTCCAAATCACTTACTTTATGATTGCAAGATAATAGATAACGTTCATTATTGGTTAATCCAAATAGTTTATGTATAGCCTTTCTGTCTTTATTTATTGAGACAGAGTTTCGCTTTGGTTGCCCAGGGTGGAGTGAAATGGCGCGATCTCGGCCCACCACAACCTCCGCCTCCGGGGCTCAAGCTTTTCTCCTGCCTCCCGGGTTCAAGAGATTCTCCTGCCTCAGCCTCCTGAGTAGCTGGGATTACAGGCATGCACCACCACGCCCGGCTAATTTTGTATTTTTAGTTGAGACAGAGTTTCTTCATGTTGGTCGGGCTGGTCTCGAACTCCCAACCTCAGGTGATCCGCCCGCCTCGGACTCCCAAAGTGCTGGGATTACAGGCGTGAGCCACCGCGCCTGGCCGCCTTTCTGTCTTTACATCTACCCACGTTAGTGTTGTTTAGTTTTATTTCCTGAAGATAGGGATGCTCAGGGATTTGCTTATTGATGTTTCAGGTTGCTTTGGAATTGGACTTTTTTATTTTAAGGAATCAGACTTCTAAAATCTGCCAGTTTTTAAGGTAAAAGCCATCCTTTGTGCTTCTCAGCGTCTTCTGTTTCACAGTCTCTGGCATACTCTTTATGATAGCTTGTCCTTTGGGTGTCTTTTTTTGCTGCTGCTGCAGTTTGTGTTTCACATATCCTCAGAGAGATTCAAAAAATTTCCAACTTCTCTGTGTTCCTTGTTTTATTCTTTCTTTCTTGTTTTCTCTTCCTCTTCATGTAGAAGGCTGTGAGGAAGTGACAGATGGAAGGGAAAACCCAGTGCAGTACTCTGGAATTGGGACTCACCTAGAGGAACGGATTGCTTGTGAAGTAGTAAACCCCTCTTAATAGGAAGTGGTATTTCCAAGACAGAAGTGGGGCACGTTTCAGGAAGCTATCGGCTCTTACAGTGCTTAGTATGCTCAGTACACACATTAATTCCCTTGACAAGAATCTTGCCCTTGTTTGTTTACAACAGTGCCAACAGAATGCGGGATAACATTGTAGACTCTTCCAGTTTTGCCATAGTAACATTCGTGGGGTATGATATTGGGGAAGTGGTATTTCCAAGACAGAAGGGGAGCGTTCTGAAAGTTTTCCAGAAAAATCAGCAAGTACTTTTTTTTTTTTGCTTTGAGTATTTCTTTGGGGAGGGGACATCACACTTCTTTTTTTTTTTTTTTTTTTGAGACGGAGTCTTGCTCTGTTGCCCAGACTGGAGTGCAGTGACACGCTCTCGGCTCACTGCATCCTCCGCCTCCTGGGTTCAAGCAATTATCCTGCCTCAGTCCCCTGAGTAGCTGGGACTGCAGGCGTGTGCCCCCACACCCAGCTAAATTTTTATTTTTAGTAGAGACAGGGTTTCACCATGTTGGTAAGGCTGGTCTCAAACTCCTGAGGGACCTCAGGTGATCCACCCACCTTGGCCTCCCGAAGTGCCAGGAATACAGGTATAAGCCACCACGCCTGGCCAGGACATCACACTTCTACTCAATGAAGAGAAATGTTTTCATACCTTTCATCTTTTTTACCCCTATTATGCCATGAATTCATAGGGAATAAGTTCCAGTAGCTCAGGCTCTTTTTCACTGGTGGAGCAGACTGGTGCTTCAATTGAACTCAGGTACCTTTCTTTTTTAGTTTACTTTTTTTTTTTTGAGATAGAGTTTTGCACTGTTGCCCAGGCTGGAGTGCGTTGCTGTGATCACAGCTCACTGCAGCCTTGAACTCCTGGGCTCAAAGCAGTCCACCTCAGCCTCCCAAGTGACTGGGACTACAGGAATTCACATCCACGCCCAGCTAATTTTTTGCAAAGATGAGGGTCTCACTGGCTTCTTTTTCTGATCATTTTCCTTCACATGTTTCTGGCAGCTGTCAGCTCTTAAGAGTACTTAATATGCTCAATACACACATTAATTCTCTTGGCAAGAATCTTTTCTTTTTTTGTTTACAACAGTGCCAACAGAATGCTGGGTAACATTGTAGACTCTTCCAGTTTTGCCATAGTAAGATTTGTAGGGCATTCCTTTTTTTTTTTATTTTTTTTTGAGATGGAGTCTCTGTTCCCAGGCTGGAGTGCAGTGGCATGATTTTAGCTCACTGCAATCTCTGCCTCCTGGGTTCAAGCTATTCTCCTGCCCCAGCCTCACTAGTAGGTGTGACTACAGGCATGGGCCACCATGCCTGGCTAATTTTTTTTTGAGACAGGGTCTTGCTCTGTTGCTCAGGCTTGATGCAGTAGTGCAATCTTGGCTCACTGTAAACTCTTCCTCCAGGGTTCAAGTGATTCTCCTGCCTCAGCCTCCTGAGTAGCTGGGATTACAGGTGCATGCCACCACAACTGATTAATTTTTGTATTTTTATTAGAGACAGGGTTTTGCCATGTTGGCCAGGCTGGTCTCGAACTTGTGGCCTCAAGTGATCCACCCACCTTGGCCTCCCAAAGTGCTGAGATTACAGGCATGAGCCATTGCACCTGGCCAACTTTTTGCATGTTTTAGCAGAGACGGGGTTTCATCATGTTGGCCAGGCTGGTCTGGAACGCCTGACTTCAGGTGATCTGTGTAGGGCATTCCTTATTAAACAGTGCGCATTCCATTGATGTCTACAATATCACCCTTCTTTTTTTTTTTCTTTGAGACGCAGTCTCGCTCTGTCACCAGGCTGGAGTGCAGTGGTGCAATCTTGGCTCACTGCAACCTCTGACTCCCTGTTTCAAGCATTTCTCCTGCCTCAGCCTGCCAAGTAGCTGGGATTACAGGCATGTGCCACTATGCCCAGCTAATTTTTGTATTTTTAGTAGATCTGGGACTTCACTATGTTGGCCAGGAAGGTCTTGATATCCTGACCTTGTGATCTACCCGTGTTGGCCTCCCAAAGTACTGGGATTACAGGTGTGAGCCACTGCGCCCGGCTACAATATCACCTTTCTTGTAGGTTTCCATGTATGTGGCCAAAGGAACAACTCCATGTGTTCTAAAAGGCCTGGAGAACATCTGTTGGTGCCTTTTCTCTTTCCCTTTGTGTTAATCATTTTGGTGAATTACTGGAAGATGGCAGTTCCAGCCAAAAGGCAGAAATAATATATCATAAAAGTCTTTGCTAGCTTGATCTTTCAGTGTTAATTTTGAAATTAAATCTTAATGCTGTGTCCATTATCTTGTCCAGAAAATACTACTAATGTTATGGGTGTTTAAGGATGGTAGAAGAACGTATTGTTCTTTATTTTTCCTAACTTGAGATTCAGAATATATTCTTTCTGGTTTTCAGTTTTTTCCTTTTCAGACCTTTGCAACATTTAACAACTTACTGAAGGTCTTCAATAATTTCAAATAAGTCCAAGAAAAATACATAGGATTCTGGGCTATTTTACTTAGCTATAAGATCACATAAAGGTTTTTTCTAAAACCAGCAATCTGGTAGGGTGAAGGAAGGTTCAAAATGTCATTGTTTAGCCTAAAAGAGTGAAGTTAAAATTTGAGGGTAAGCTATCCGTGAATTACTTCCTAAAGGATACACAGGTAAGCACAATGAATTCGATTCTCACTCTTTATTAATTCATTGTTTTTATAAGTACTTAGAAACTAGCAGCTTTAAAAACCTTAGTGAGTATCAAAAAGAAAATTCATTTTAAATGTCTCTGGATGGAGAGTGCCTCTGGAGTACTCTACTTGCACTTCAAATTCATGTTGTAGTTGTAGATGAGTAATATTTACATGTCATGTGTAATACTGGACTCTCCTTCAACAGTCAGGCACTGTGAAACTGTCCTTATGTAAGGCTTTGGCAGCTCCCAGCCCTGCCTTTTCTGTGCCCTAGTTATAATCCCACAAAATTGTACTGTCCTCGTAGTATATACAGACATACACACAAAACATACTTTTCCCTCACATTCTGTATGAGTCACAGTCTCTGGTTCCATTTTCCTCAGTGTAAGGGAAGACGAAGATTGGGGTTTGGAAGTGTGGTGGCTGTGCCAGTGAGAGCATAAAGGATGACAAACTGGCTGACAGCAAGACCAGGGCAACAGGAAGAGGACAGAGTAGGCAGGAACAGCAGTTATAGAGAGGTAGTATTTGACTGAGTAGGTCAGGAAACATAATGATGATGATGATGATGATGTGAGGACCTCCCTTTATAAAGATTTTGTATTCTGAGTTGTTTTTACCAGTGGTGATAAATGAATTTGCTGAGAGTTCTCCACACTCTGCCATCTAGCTGGCTGGAGTGAGAGCAGGACAAATTTGAATGGGGAACAGCTTTGCCTCCCAAGTTTCTAGCAATGTGCCTAATACAGCATAAAGTACTCATTAATAGAGATTGAATTGAATTGGATCAGGGTGACATGAAGGAGATTGCCCTGATGTACTCGGGCTTTATTAATCAGTGTGCTTCAGCTGAGCAAACCAGCCAGCACGTACTTACCATGGCAAATGAGAGAAATAAAGCAAGAGATAGATTGGGCATCTCAAAGTGGGGTTTAGGAAAGTGTTAAGTAGCAGAGCTCAATTGCTAACTGAGTAGATCTCCTACTAGGCTAGTTGGGAAGGAAAAAAATCTTGGCTAATTTATTTACTTTTTTGAGCTTCCATTTCCTTATCTGTTAAATGTGGTCAATAGGTGAGGTTTTGGTGAGGATTGGGGATGATATATTTAAAGCTCTAGTACAGACTCTAAAACATAGTAGGCTCTCAAAACACGTTACCATTATTATATTACCTAAGAGTGATTCCTTGGGCCTTTCCACAGTGCTGTAGAGACAGCCTGTGTTGTCCAGGCTGGTTTCAAACTCCCGAGCTCAAGCAATCTGCCCATCTTGTCCTCCCAAAGTGCTGAGATTACAGACATGAGCCACCATGCCCAGCCACCTTTCTTTCTTGTCTAGGTTACATGCACATTTCAACTTTCTCTACAGATAATTCAGAAACCAAGGAGTAATTTAAATACCACAGAAACCAGTTGAAATCTAAGTTTAAATAACCTTAATCTAAATTTAATCTAAGTTTAAATAACCTTATTCAGAATGTTTTGTCCTCTAAGATTTTCAGGAAAGTTTATTTATTAATTCATCCAACATTTGTTGGACACCTAATATGTACGAGGCATTGTGCTAGGCATTGGAGTTGCAAAGATGATTAAGAGTTTGTAACTGTTCTCAGGGAACATTTTATTGGGTGAGGCAGACAAATAGAAAAGTAATTACGATATGGTGAGGTAAAAAATGAGGGCAATAGAGGCAAAGTTCTTTTGGGGCACTAAGAGTGGATGCTTAACTGTCGAGGTATGTCAGACATGGGTTTACAGAGTAGGAATGAATCTTTAAAGAACTGGAGTCCCCTCCAAAACAGGAAAGATGGAATATCGTGTACTAAAGCATCTTGCACAGTACAGTAAGTATTTTGGTACAGCTGGAGAAGGATGGACACACTTTCTGTAAAGGGCCATGCACACCATATGGTCTCTGTTGGAATTATTCCACTCTGCCATTGTATCATGAAAGCAACCATAAGCAGAATATAATGAATGGGCATGGCTGTGTTCCAGTAAAACTTTATTTTCAAAAACTGGGCCGGGCACAGTGGCTCATGTACAGGCGTGAGCCAGCATTTTGGGAGGCCAAGGTGGGCAGATCACCAGAGGTCAGGAGTTCGAGACCAGTCTGACCAACATGGAGAAACCCCGTCTCTATTAAAAATGCAAAATTAGCCGGATGTGGTGGTGCATGCCTGTAATGCCAGCCACTCGGGAGGCTGAGGCAGGAGAATTGCTTGAACCCGGAAGGTGGAGGCTGCAGTGAGCCGAGATCGCACCATTGTACTCTAGCCTGGGCAACAAGAGCAAAACTCTGTCTCAAAAAAAAAGAAAAAAAAAAAAACTGGCAGTAGGCTGTATTTGGGTTGCCAGCAGGGCGGTAATTTATTAACCCTGAACTACAGCATAAAGCACAAGTAGAGGTGTGGTCAGAGATGAGGATGAAAGATAAGCAGGGACCAAATTACAATATGCCTGGTAAACAAGGCTGAGAAATTTGGGTCAGTATTTTTCAGAGCTGAAGAGACCTGGTGAATCAGATTCTTTTGGGATAGGGTCTGGGAATTTTGTGAGTGGCTTCCCAGTTGAGTGGCTCTTATGTGTAATGAGGTTTGAAAACCAAGGCCATAGATTTGGGGAGCCTTTGAAGGGTTTTAAAGCAGAAGTGACAAAATCAGATTTGTGTTTTTGAAGAAAAATGCCAATGCCTATATGGAGAACAGAGTAGGGTGAAAATGTAGGAACTGGGACAAGACCAGAGGCAGATGGTCCAAATATGAAAGAACGTGGGTTTTAGCATATGACTTGAGTTCAAATCTCATTTTCACCCTTTCAAACTGTTGTGATTTTGGACAGATTATTTAATCTCTTCAGATATTACTTTCTTCAGATACAGATTGGGTGTGTTAACAAGGACCTTATTGAGTTATTGTGAGAATTAAATGTAGTATATGTGTGATCCCATACCAAAAGAACTTAATACATACTGAGTTCAATAAATCCTGGTCTTTTTTGAATTCTTATCAGTCTGGTTAGACTGTGCAGAAGAAAGGCCTGAAGACCATATTAGAGACTTTACAGTGTAAGTTGCAGTTGATGCAGCGTGCTTAAAATTCCGAAAGGATAAAGAGTGGAGAGAATAGAGAGCTATAGAGAGCCCTGGAAAACTCTAAAGTGATCAGAAGATTCCTGAAGAATAGGACTCAGCAAAATAAACTGAAAAGAGAGGTCAGTGACGTAAGAGAACCAGAAGACAGGGCTGTTGTGCCATCTAAGAGTGGAGAGACTTTTAAAAAGAGGACTTACCAGTTGCAGGGGATGGGGGAAGGGATGGGGTTAGGAGAGGAGAGGCAGAAGTTAACTCTCAGGCTAGAGATGCCTACTTGATCTTTCTCCTGTCGACTAGAAAAACTGGCAGAAAGGTAACAGCAGGAAGATGTGAGTAGACTTTGCTGCTTTCTGTAGATCTGGCAAATAAAAAAAGAGAAGAAGCCTAACCCACAGCTGTGAAGGAAGTTATGGGAGCCTTAACATCAAATGAAAATGCCACTGCTTGTTTTGTTTTTTCTTTAAAGTGGTAAAGAGCAGTGGCTAGCCACATTCATATTTATCTTATTTTTCTTTAATCCGTGGGAGATAACTTTTCTCTTTATGTTTTTAAGAGAAAGACAAAACAAGCCCTCCTGTTTTCCTTTTTGGCTGAGGCTGCTGGTGCTTCTTCATCTAGATACAGTAGTTCTCTTAACTTTAACAACTTGAAACTTTTAGTAGTCGCCTTAATTAGAGCATCAGGATGTAAATAAGTGTAAAAAGGGTGATAAAAGAAGAGTTCTTAATTGGTCTTCAGATTTCACATCCCTGAGAGTGGGAAACTGGCATTTCCTTTTAACAGCTTTAAAGTTGTTGGTGGTAGTAGTACATCAATTTGAAGCACTTTCAAAATATCGCTGATTTTTCTTTTTCATTTATTCATTAAATTATCAATCTTTTAATAAATATATCTTAAATGCCTGGCTCTGTGCTGGACACTGTGGGATTGCAAAAGAGTAGAAAACAGCTTCTGTGCTTGAGGAGCTCAGACTACTTGGGGAGATAGAAAAATGTGTGAGTCCACTAAAAAAAACAATATAATAAAGCATATAAATTCAGTGTGATATTAACTCTGTGTTCCAGGACTTTGAAGAAAAATGACTTATGGATTGAGGGTGGTGGTCAGTGAGAGCTTCAGAGAAAGAGGGCTAGAGCTGATCTTAACAAAATAAAACAAGATTTGCCCTTTTGGATGGTGGGAGGATAGAGGGAAAATAGAAATGTAGGTATAGTTAGAAGTGCAGGGGATGGAGTTCAGGCTAGTGGTCTCTAGGGAGACTGACTTGAGTTGATACAGAGGATGCCTGCTAGAGAACTGGCTTTGTGCAGGAATCCTGGATGCAGCGGGCTGAATGGTGGCCCCTAAAACGGTATGTCCGTGTCTGAATCCCTGGAACCTGTGGTTATCACCTTATATGGTAAAACAGTGAATATTACCTTGGATGGCAAAAGATGTGATTAAGGATTTTGAGAGGAGGAGCTTATCCTCCATTATCTAGATGAGCCCTAAATCCAGTGACAAGTGTCTTTTTAAGACTGAGGCGGGGGAGCTCTGATGGACAGATGAGGAAGCAGTGTGACCACTGAGACAGATTGGAGTGATGTGGCCACAAGTCAAGGAATGCTGGCAGCCACCAGAAGCTGGAGAGGCAAAGAATGGATTCTCCCCCATGGCCTGCAGAGGGAATGCAGCTCTACCAGACTGCCCCAGTCTGGACTTCCAGAGCCAGAGAATAAATTTCTGGGTTTAAGCTACCACATTTGTGGTAATTTGTTACAGCAGCCCCAAGAAATGAGTATAATGGATATGATGACTTAGTAAGTAGTGCTGAGCCAGAGGTCTCTTCTTGAACTTGAGGGTGATATGGCCAGGGCCATTAGAGAAAATTTGTTATTTCTATAATGATCAGGTATTACTTTTTTACAGTGAAGAAAAACACCCTTGAAAAGAAAGGTTAATCTGGCAGCTCTTGCAAAATGGATTGACTAGGGAAGTGGGGTGGAAAAGGGGAGATGGTGGGGAGATGCAGTGGGCACCTATTGTAACAACCTGTGGGTACTGCCCTGACTGGTGTTGGGGTGTCAGTGCAGGATATTTCCTGGACCCTTTCGCAGGACTCACTACAGGGGTGCCTCATATACTCAACCCACCACTCTCAGCTCCTTGCAGTAGGGAGCATGTGAGCAAACGAGTGAGGGAACTGGAGTGAATGAGCACTGGAATCGGCCAGCTGCTTTGGTGCTGGCAGGAGTGAACTTTATGCAGACCCAAAGACAGCATCCAGGTAGGGGTGCCTGAGACTTCCGAAGCCCCAGAGGGAGTGTTACAGTGCTCTTTGAGCTCTGCCATCCGTGAATGGCTCAACCGTTAATAGCTCAGTGGACCCTTTGCCTTTTCTTGTGAGGCAACTGCCCTCCACCAGCAAGGGCAAAGGGCCAGTGTGACAGCCTTTTGTTTCTACACTTGTGGCTCCCAAACTCTTATCCATCGTCCAGGTAAATGAGGTCACACAAATGAATTGAAGTATGGTGAATGCGGGGGATTTTACTGCTGATGAAAGTGGTTCTCAGCAGGAGGGGGAACTGAAAAGGAGTTGGGACTGGTAAGTAATCTTCCCTTGAAGTCCAGCTGTCTCCAGCCAGACCCTTCCCTGAAGTTACGCCATCAAGCCATTCCTCTGAAATCAAGCTGCTTCTCTCTGACATCTAGTTGTAGTCTCGTCTACCAGCTGAGTTTGGGGGTTTTATAGGCACAGGATGGGGTGGAGCAGGGCCATGGGTGGCTTAGGAAAAGGCAAGATTTGAGTGGGAAAACAGGGATGTAAGTTCTCATTTTGGGCCGTCATTTCAGGCTTTTCGGCTTGAGGATGGGTTTTGTCGGGGACCCACCCTTTTCTGTCTAGAATTTTCTGTCTCCTGTCCCTATCAGTAGGAATGGTGAAGAAGAGAGAAATCAGAGGTTTATAAAGGAATACATTGGCATCACTTTAGTGGGTGGGCATGGAGAATCACAATAGTAGAGGGAAACTTCAGTGAGGTGTAACATGAAAAAGTTTGTTAGTTAACCTCCTCAGCACACTCCTTAACTGAGTGCCTAATATCAAAGTGAGTTGCATTAAATGAATGACCGTATATCATAAATACAACAGTGTATTTAATGCACCTGTCAGTGTTAGAGCTTTTTCAAGGAATTATATGATCAGGTTAATGCGTCCTGTCTGGGATGTGGATGGGAATAGGCATGTGTGATTACCTTCTGACAGGCTGCCATGATACAAATCTGGGGACTTGGGTTCTAGTCCCTGCTCTGATGGAAGTCTCTGGACTAAAATCTTGTCATCTATGAAATGAAGAGATCACATATCCATGTCTGTGTATACACATCCCTCCACCACCAGCATTCTTGTCTACATTGATATTATTCTGCTGTCTGCAGTGTTACTGTTTGTTTCATATCTGCTGCTTTTCACTAGTCTAAATGCATGAAGGTTAAGGGTCCTATTGCTTTATATTTATCCCTAGAGTTTTACAGTGTTTGGGACAAAGTGCGTATTTAATAAAGGTCATTGAATAAAGGAATAAATGTGCCCCTCTTTACCTGAAAAAGATGAGGGTAATATTGCTTACCTCATCTGAGGTAGTGTGAAATAACATGAGATAGCGTGTAGGCCTCATTCAAGGCCTTGTTCATAATGACCGCTTTATGACCACACACCCTGATTTAGCCCCGAATTTATGTTTTTATTCTGTTTGTCCTGAAAAATGGGAAGTAAATGGTCCAAGAATCTTTGAAATAGGGTTAAGCGTGGGTACTAGAGACTTCTTCATTTTAAGAAGCCCCAGTTAACTCCTGAAGAGCATGCAACTATAATTATGTGTTCTGTTTCTGTGGAAGTTAAACTTGTTGACTGTGAAGCCTAGGCCACCCATAATTTCCTCAGGCCTTTGCAGACTGGTTTCTGTTTTGTCTTTTGCTGTAATGGTTAATTTTAGAATTATCAGCAATGGTTAAATCCAGTTTTATCTTAATTCTCAACCTCGTGAGTTAGAACCTTATGCTTGACCACTCCCCTCCAGAATACTCATTCTCCTCATAAGCTTCTGTATCTGTGCTACCTTGATTCTTCCCTTTCAGCTATTCTTTTTGCTTTTTCAGGTTCACTAGGCAACCATGTCTTTTTAAAAAATAATAGCTTTGTTGAAAGATAATTCACAAACCATAAAATTCACCTTTTAATTTATTCATCCTGTGATTTGTAGTATATTCACAGAGTTGTGCAATGATCATCACTATCTAATTCCAGAACAGTTCCATCACTCCAAGAAGAGACTCTTACAACAAACTGTGGTACATCCCTCCAGTGGAATACTATTTAGCAGTAAAAAGAAATGAGTTGCTAGGTGCACGTGTAGTTCCAGCTACTTGGGAGGCTGAGGCAGGAAGATAGCTTGAAAACAAGAGTCTGAGCCCAGCCTGGGCAACATAGCGAGGCCCTGTTTCTTAGAAAAAAAATAAAAATAAAGAAAAAAAGGAACAAGCTGTCAAGCCACGAGAAGTCATGGAGGAGCCTTAAATGCGTGTTGCTAAGTGAAAGGAGCCATTTTGGAAAAGGCAAAACTATAGAGATAGTAAAAAGTTCAGTGATTGTCAGGGTTTCAGGAGACGGAGGAAGAAGGAGGAATAGATGGAGCACAGGAGATTTTCAGGGCAGTGAGACTATTCTGTATGATACTGCTTATCAAAATACATAGAGTATACCACACCAAGAGTGAACCCTAATGTAAACTGTGGACTTCAGTTACTAATAATAAATCAATATTAGTTCATCAATTGTAATTAACGTACCACACTAATGAAAGATTTGTTTTTTGTTTTGTTTTGTTTTTTTTTTGAGACAGAGTCTCGCTCTGTTGCCCAGGCTGGAGTACAGTGGTGCGATCTTGGCTCACTGCAACCTCTGCCTCCTGGGTTCAAGCAGTTCTCTGCCTCAGCCTCCAGAGTAGCTGGGTTACAAGCGCCCACCACCACACCTGGCTGTTTTTGTATTTTTAGTAGAGACGGGGTTTCACAATCTTGGCCAGGCTGGTCTTGAACTCCTGACTTCGTGATCTGCCCGCCTCGGCCTTCCAAAGTGCTGGGATTACAGGCGTGAGCCACCGTGCCCGGCGAAAGATGTTAGTGATAGGTGAAACTGTGAAAGTGGAGAAGGGGGTAGTATGGGAACTTGCTGTACTTTCAGCTTAATTTTCCTGTAAACCTAAACAGCTGTAAAAAACAGTCTGTTAATTTAAAAAAGAAAAAAAGAAACTCTGAGGCCATTAACAGGTACTCCCCATTTTTTTCCTTCCCTTCTCAGCCCTAAGCAACCATTAATCTACTTTAAGTCTCTGTAGATTTGGAATAATACAATATGTGGCCTTTTGTATTTGTCGTCTTTCACCTAGCATAATGTTTTCAAGGCTATCGTTGTTGTACCATGTGTCTGTACTTCATTCCATTTTATAGCTGAATAATGTTCCATTGTATGGATATACTACATTTTGTTATCTATTCACTTGATGGACATTTGGGTTGTTTCTGGTTTTTAGGTATGAATAATGGTGCTGTGAACATTGATATACAAGTTCTAATGTGGACATATGTTTTCATTTCTTCTTGGAATATACCTAGGACTGGAATTGCTAGATTATAAACTTTATGTTTAACTTTTTGAGGAGCTGCCAGAATGTTTTCCAAAGTGGCTGCACCATTTTACATTCCCACCAGCAATGTATGAGGATTTCACTTTCTTCACATCTGCACCAGTACTTGTTATTGGTTGTCTTTTTTTTTTTTTTTTTTTTTTTTTTTTTGAGACAGATTCTTACTTTGTTGCCAGGGTGTAGTGCAGTGGCGCAATCTCGGCTCACTGCAACCTCCGACTCCCGGGTTCAAGTGATTCTCCTGCCTCAGCCTCCTGAGTAGCTGGGCCTACAGGTGTGCGCCACCATGCCCAGCTAATTGTTTTTTATTTTTAGTAGAGATGGGGTTTCTCCGTGTTGGCCAGGATAGTCTCAATCTCTTGACATTGTGATCCACCCACCTCAGCCTCCCAAAGTGCTGGGATTGCAGGTGTAAGCCACCACGCCTGGCATTGGCTATCTTTTTGATTATGTAAACATCCTAGTGGGTGTAAAGTGATATATTTTGTGGTTTTGATTCACATTTCCCTAATGACTAATGATGTTGAGTATTTTTTCATTTGCTTATTGGCATTTGTACATCTTCTTTGGAGAAATGTGTATTCAAATCCTTGCCCCTTTTTAAAATTGGATTGTCTTTTTATTATTGAGTTGTAAGAGTTCTTTATGTATTCGAGATACAAGTCCCTTATCATATTTATGATTTACAAATATTTTCTCCCATTCTGTGGGTTGTCTTTTTACCTTGATTATCCTTGAAATACAGTTTGATAGCTTGTGTTTATCATATCTAAGAAGCCATTGCCTAATCTAGGTCATAAGGAGTAAATCCTCTGTTTTCCTCTAAGAGTTTTATAGTTTTATCTCTTACATTTAGGCCTTTGTTCTATTTTTTTAAAATTTGAGACAGGTTCTCACCCTGTCATCTAGGCTGGAGTGCAGTGGCACAAACCCAGCTTCACTGCAGTCTTGACCTCCTGGGCTCAAAAGATCCTCCTGCCCTGGCCTCCCAAAGTGCTCGGATTACAGGTGTGAACCACTGCACTCGGCTTGTTCAATTTTTAGTTTTTGTATATGGTACAAGGTAGGGATCCAACTTAATTATTTTGCAAGTGGCTATCCACCTGTCCCAGCACCCTTTATTGAAGAGACTGTTCTTTCCCCCATTGAATTGCTTTGGCACCTTGTCAAAAATCAATTGACCATAAATGTAAGGATTTATTTCTGGATTCTCTGTGCTTTTCCATTGGTCTGTATGTCTGTCCTTGTGCCAATATTGCACTGTCTTGATTACTGTAGCTTTCTAATAAATTCTGAAATCAGAAAGTGTGAGCCCTCCAGTTTATGTCTTTTTCAAGATTGTTTTGGTTGGGCCGGGCGCGGTGGCTCAAGCTTGTAATTCCAGCACTTTGGGAGGCCGAGACGGGCGGATCACAAGGTCAGGAGATCGAGACCATCCTGGCTAACACGGTGAAACCCCGTCTCTACTAAAAAATACAAAAAACTAGCCGGGCAAGATGGCGGGCGCCTGTAGTCCCAGCTACTCAGGAGGCTGAGGCAGGAGAATGGCGTGAACCCGGGACACGGAGCTTGCAGTGAGCTGAGATCCAGCCACTGCACTCCAGCCTGGGCGACAGAGCGGGACTCTGTCTCAAAAAAAAAAAAAAAAAAAAGGTTGTTTTGGTTATTCTGGGTCCCTTATATTTCCATGTGAATTTTAGGACTAGCCTGCCAATTTCAGCAAAAGGGTAGCTGAGATTTTGATAGGAATTTTGTTGAAACTGTAGATCAATTTGAAGAGTATTGCTTTCTTAATAATAATAAATCTTCCAGCCCACTAACATGGGCTGCCTTTCCATTTATCAGATGTTTAATTTCTTTTAATGATGTTTTGTGGTTTTTAGTGCACAGATTTTGCACGCTTTATGCTAAATTGATTCCTAAATATTGTATTCTTTTTAGGCTACTATAAGTGAAGGCATTTTCTTAATTTCATTTTCAGATTGTTCATTGATAGTGTGTAGAAACACAACTGATTTTTGTATAGTGATCATGTATCCTGGACCCTTGCTCTACTCATGTAGTAGCTCTAAAAGGTTTTTTCAGCGGGGCAAGAATTCTTTTGGATTAGATTTTCTATATATAAAATCATGTCATCTTCAAGGACATAGTTTTACTTTTTCCTTTCCTTTCCTTTCCCTGAATGCTTTCTGTTTCTTTTTCTCAGTAGTACAGTGTTAAATAGAAGTGACACTGTCTTGAGAGAAGACAAGATTGTTGGCCGTATTCATGATCTTTGGGGGAAAGCATTCAGTGTTCCACCATTAGTAAGATGTTAGCTGTGGGTTTTTTGTAGATATCCATTATCAAATTGGGGAAATTCCCTCCTATTTCTAGGTTATTGAGTGTTTTTATCATGTGAAGGTGTTGAATTTCTGTCAAGTTCTTTTCTTTTCCTTTTTTTGTCTGTTGAGATGAACATGCAAGTTTTGTCGTTTTTTTCCTGTTGATACAGTGTATTATAGTAATTGATTTTTCAGATGTCAAACCAACCTTTATTCTTGAGATAAATCCCTTTTAGTCATGGTGTATAATCTTCTTTATATGTTGCTAGATTCAACCTTCTAGTATTTTATTGAGGATTTTTTGCATATAAATTCACAAGACCATACTGGTCTGTAGTTTTCTTCTGATATCTTTGTTTGGTTTTGGTTTCAAGCACATATTATTGGCCTCATGGAATAAGTTGGAATAAGCTTTCTCCTATTCCACTTTTTGGAAGAGTTTGTGAGTGTTGATTATTTAAATATTTGGTAGAATTCATCAGTGAAGTCATGTGAACCTGGGCTTTTCTTTGATTACTAATCAAAGAAAATTTTTTATTACTAATTCTATCTTGTTATTTGCTATAGGTCTAATTCAGATTTTCTATTTCTTCTTGAGTCTGTTTTGCTACTTTGTGTCTTTCTAGGAATTTGTCCATTTCATCTAGGTTATCTAGTTTTTTGGCATGCAATTTTTCCTAGTATCCTTTGCATCCCTTTTATTTCTGCAATGTTGGTAATGGTGTCTCTTTCGGTCCTCATTTTAGTATTTTTGAGTTTTTTCTTTCTCTAATGGTCAGTCTAGCTAAAGGTTGGTAAATTTTGTTGATCCTTTTGAGGAACCATCTTTTGGTTTCATTGATTTTTCTCTGTTGTATTTTCATTCTCTATTTTATTCCGCTCTGCCTACTATTTATTATTACATTCTATCTGCTTGCTTTATGTTTAATTTGCTCTTCTTTTGCTAGTTTCTTAAGGTGGAAGATTATATTACTAATTTGAAACCTTTCTTCTTTAAAAAAAAAAAGAGAGATATGTTCAGCTCCCTCTGAGGAATGCTCCAGTTGTACCCCATAAGTTTTAGTATGTTGTATTTCCTTTTATCACAATTGCCATCTGTTTTCCTTGAAGTATTTTTCTAATTTCTCTCGTAATCACAATCCTCTTTGACACATTGGTTACTTAGGAATGTCTTTTGTTTTTTAACTGTCATTTATTAAATACTGATTACCAGGTACTAAGAATTATATGACACAGTTCCAGGTGCTTACTTTGAAAAAGTCATGACCTTTAGTTTTAGCTTGTCTTAAAAGAGAAAGTGTTTAAAACAGGGAGTTGGAAAATTGGGACCTTCAGTCTTGCTTGTAATCAGTAGACTTTAACACTTTTGACATATAATGAAGACAGACTTAGTATTTCAAAAACCTTACTGATGTCTAACATCTTTAATAGCCCACCTTTGTGAAAGAAGCTCTCTGTGAAGGGTAAGAAAAAATCACTGGCTAGCAGGTTTCTTTTCTAAGTGGTTGGAGGTCGGGAGATAGGTATTGTTTCCCCTCGGGCTCACTGTCTGCATCTCACAAATGTGCTCTAGGGTGGAAAAAGACATAAAATGGATAGTGGGTAAAGAAATATACTGTTTTAAAGCCAGCTGTTTAAATTTGCATGTGACTCTATGTAAATAGAAATAAAATTAGAACAGGAAAAAAAAGCTGGATGTGTGGGGTTATTTTCATAGTTTTCTTTGGAGTTTATGTTGGTACATGAAAGTCAGTACTTTTGTTTGTGCATATTAATATGTTTCCTCACAGAAGTATCACGAAAGAGCAAGGGAACAATGTGGTTATCCTTGAGTTTTTGAAAACTTTATGAATTGTGAAGAATGGTCTTTTGGCCCAGGAATTAATTTAAGGAATTAGTGGGCTTGATTTCAGTTTTAGCTGCCAGTTCTTGGTTTCTAATTAACTTCCCCTATCTGTTCCTCAGTCTTTATGGCTTATGATATATATAAAGTTCAGTTGTTAAGGCAACTAGTACTAACCTACATTTATATGATACTTTTTTCTCTTTTATTTTTTTATCTCCTCAAATTCCTTTTACCAAATAATTTTTTTCTTTACAAAGTAGTCTCATATACATTGTTATAGCTAAGATTTACAATAATCCTGTGATACACTTGACTCTCTTGGAACTTTAGGCATTAGCTGTTACAGAAAGCCAAAACATTTGGCTTATTAATGAGGAAAAGTTAAGCTAGAGAAGTGGTGATTATATGTTTTAAATGTGACTTTATAGTAGATGACATAAAATATAGAAACCTTAGATTCATTTACTATGCCTTTCTAATAAAAAAAAAATGGAAGAACACAGATCCAATTAAAATATTTTGCTACCACGAAAACTAAACAAAGGGTTATAGCGTTTATTTTATATTTTTATGATTGGTAGATTTGTTTAAAAAATCAGTGAAGTCCATGAAGTACACTGTGTTCTCTTTCTGGCTTCTCAAAAGCAGCTACTCCTGAATTAATTAAAAACAGCAATATATGAAGTATTGGATTATAGTGTTGTATGATTAATGACTCATTTTACTACATAAAGAATAGATGTCATTATTCATTTATTTCACTGTAGACATGAGTTCTCGATGTAATACATATAAGCTTTTCAAAAAGTGTATTCAGTAGTAAATACACTTTATTTTAATGCAGGGTGATTTCAAAATAGTTTATTAAAATTATGCAATTGATGAGATATAAGCATAATTTTAAATTTAGCCCATTGTAATATTTGGATGCACTAGGTCATCCTGCAGTTGCTTTCAAATATTTGGCTCTGAAGAAAGTTTCGTAGATAGATAGATAGATAGATAGATAGATAGATAGGTTTTTTGTTGTTATTGTTGTTGTTTTGAGACAGAGTCTCACTCTGCCCCCCAGGCTGGAGTGCAGTGGCGAGATCTCCTCTCACTGCAAGCTCTGCCTCCCGGGTTTCCGCCATTCTCTTGCCTCAGCCTCCCGAGTAGCTGGGACTACAGGCGCCCGCCACCACACCTGGCTAATTTTTTGTATTTTTAGTAGAGACGGGGTTTCACCATGTTAGCCAGGATGGTCTCGATCTCCTGACCTTGTGATCCGCCCACCTCGGCCTGCCAAAGTGCTGGGATTACAGGCGTGAACCACCGCGCCGGGCTGTTTTTTTTTTTTTTTGAGTTGGGGTCTTGCTGTTGTCATCTAGCCTGGAGTGCAGTGGCCCGATCTTGGCCCACTGCCACCTCAGCCTCCCAGGTTCAAGCGATTCTTCTGCCTCAGCCTCCTCCCAAGTAACTGGGATTACAGGTGCCCACCACCATGCCCAGCTAAGTTTTATATTTTTAGTAGAGATGGGATTTCACCATACTGGCCAGGCTGGTCTTGAACTCCTGACCTCAGGTGATCCACCTGCCTCGTCCTCCCAAAGTGCTGGGATTACAGGTGTGAGCCACCGTGCCCAGATAGATGTATATTGTTATAATGTAATAAAAACATGATGATTGGGCCAGGCCCGGTGGATCACCTGAGGTGGGCACCTGTAATCCCAGCTACTCAGGAGGCTGAGGCAGGAGAATTGCTTGAACCTGGGAGGAGGAGGTTGCAGTGAGCTGAGATCGCGCCATTGCACTCCAGCCTGGGCGACAAGAGCAAGACTCCATCTCAAAACAAACAAATAAAAAACATGACGATGATGCAGAAGAGAAAAGTTTTAAAAGACCAGATTTTGAAAACTTGACACTAACTTGGAAGTAGTACTGAGGCACCTGGCTTTTAAGATGGTGGTGGAAAGGACATATTTTTTTTTTCCCCCAGAGCCTTGGAGTAATCTGCCTCATTTCAGAGCCACCCCACAAAATGCTAGATACAATGGTTGGCCATCATGATATGACAGAGTTTGGTAAATGTGGCTGATTCACATTTAAAGCTTGGTTTTCTTGACCTAACAGACTTAGTAATTATCTGATCTTTTTAGGGTGCTTAGCTTTGTGAATGTGATATTAATAGTATTTCAAACAAATCCGAGTTTTTGTATCCAAACAGATATTGACCCTTTGAGTTTTGCTACCTGGGAAGGCATCTACATTTATTCTAATAATTTGCCAGTGTTTGATTTTTGCATCTTCTCTTTTAGAATTGCCTTTAAAGCCTTAGCAATATTCCTGTCAGGACACTAAATATGTAAAATTTTTATTCTTTGAGGGCAATTTTCAGAAAGAGCTAGACATCAGTCATTCAGAACCTTGTCAGATAAATAAAGTGGATAATCAGATTGGGAATTTAAAGAATAGTGTATAGCTCTAACATATTGTGTTATGCCTTATAAAACTTATAAAAACTGGCTCCAATACTACTTTCCAAAAAATCTTTGAATTGTGGCATTATTGGAAAAAATGTACTCCCTTTCAAGGTGACTGCATTGAAGAACACTTAGTTGATGAAATGTACCCCCTTTCAATGTGACTGCATTGAAGAACACTTACTTGATGTGTAAGTTCAGGTTCAAGTGTTTAATAAGTCATCATCTTTACCACATAGTTGCATCTTGCATAAAAACTGGGGAAGGTTTCAAAGCTAAACAACAAAGAAGATTAAATTACTTTGCCAGTCACCTAATAATTGTGCCTAGGCAGGTAACTGAGTAACAGGGATATTGAGAGGTTGCTTTATGACATCAGTGGGAGCAGGTAGAAATCTGAGACAGTTGAGACTTCTGTGTGTTCCTTTGGGCTCAACAAAGTTGAAGGAATTTATAGCCAAATTCCTTAGGATACATATTTATTTTTATATATACAATTTTATACACATATTGTATATTTTATTATCTAATTTGAAAATCATAAAAATATAGGTGAGGAAAAGCTATTTATAATTACACCTATCAGAGAAGTCTTCATTGACCTTGTTTACGTCCTTTCTTGTATGTATTGTTTTATAATGTTGAGATCATAATGAACTTACAGTTTCGAATGTTGAGTTCTTTAAATGTATTTTGTTGGAATTATTTTCTCAAGGCAATAAAAACTTCTTAATGAGTCCAGGCACAGTGGCTCACACCTGTAATCCCAGCACTTTGAGAGGCTGAGGCAGGAGGATCGCTTGAGGCCAGGAGTTTGAGACCAGCCTGTTCAACATAGGAAGACCCCAGCTCTACAAAACAATTTTTTTTTTTTTAAATTAGCCAGGCATAGTGATGCTCACCTGTAGACCCAGCTACTAGGGAGGCTGAGGCAGAAGATCACTTGAGCTCAGGAATTCAAGACTGCAGTGAGCTATGATGGTGCCACTGTGCTCCAGCCTGGGTAACAGAGTGAGAGAGAACCTGTCTCAAAAAAAACAAAAAACAAAAAAAAAAAAAAAGAGGGTGCCTGGACCATGGCTTACTCCTAGCACTTTGGGAGGCCAAGGCAAATAGATCACTTAAGCCCAGGAGTTGGAGACCAGCCTAGGCAACATGGGTGGAACCCCATCTCTAAAAACAACAACAAAATTACAAAAATTAGCTAGGCATGGTGGCTCATGCCTATAGTTATAGCGACCAGGAAGGCTGAGGTGGGAGGATCACCTGAGCCCTGGAGGTCGAGGCTGCAGTTAGCCGTGATTGTGCCACTGAACTCCAGGCTGAGCGACAGAGTAAGACCCTGTCTGGGAAAAAAAAAAAAAAAAAATTCATGAACAAAATATTTACTAGATATTTTTTAGTTTTTTATTATCCATCTCCGTATGGCTTATAAAGTTTACTGGTGAGCTATTTAAACTTCATTATCAAATAAATAATAAAAATGTACATTATTTCTTCTTTCACGTTCATGGTTTCAAAAGTGTCAGAAAATAAATTATGAGGCAAAGACCCAGAAGGCATTTGATGGGATTATGCTTTCTTAGTTCCATAGGCTTCACTCAAGTTTTGTTTGTAAATGTTCTCTTTGCTAATATGCAGCCATAGTCACTTTTCTGTACACAGAACTAAGGGAAAAATTATTTCTTCTGTTGCTTGCTGAAGGTGGTTGGAGGCAAAGTAAAGAAGCCCGGTAAACGTGGTCGGAAACCAGCCAAAATTGACTTGAAAGCAAAACTTGAGAGGAGCCGCCAGAGTGCGAGAGAATGCCGAGCCCGAAAAAAGCTGAGATATCAGTATTTGGAAGAGTTGGTATCCAGTCGAGAAAGAGCTATATGTGCCCTCAGAGAGGAACTGGAAATGGTAAGAAATTGTCAATAAACACAGGAAAAAATCACCCTAACAGTTAAATAAATAACACATTAAAATACGAAGATACCAGTTATCACCTGTCCAGTTGGCAAACATTGGAGAGAATATTAACCTGTTAGCCAGGATGGGGGCAAATAGGCATCTTCATACACTGCTGGTGGGAGCGGAGTGTACACGACTGTCACACTGAGGAACTGTTTATGAGAGAAGAAAATGGAAAATAACCCAGATGGACAACAATAAAGGACTGGTTAAATAAATGTTACTACATTCATATATTGGACTACTTCGTAGCCAGTAAAAATCACAATGCACATCTATTTACTGATGTAGAAAGATACTCACAATATATTGCTAAGTGGACAAAGCAATATAACAATGTGTAACTGTGCATGGCATAACCATTCGTGTTTAAGTGACTTTATTTATTATTATTTTTTAAATTTTTACAGTTTACTTTTTTGAGACAGAGTCTCGCTCTGTTGCCCAGCCCGGAGTGCAGTGGCGCGATCTCGGCTAACCACAAGCTCCGCCTCCTGGGTTCACGTCATTCTCCTGCGTCAGCCTCCCAAGCAGCTGGGACTACAGGCCCCTGCCACCACGCCCAGCTGATTTTTTTTGTATTTTTAGTAGAGACGGGGTTTCACTGTGTTAGCCAGGATGCTCTCAATCTCCTGACCTCGTGATCCACCTGCGTTGGCCTCCCAAAGTGCTGGGATTACAGGCGTGAGCCACCGCACCTGGCCAAGTGACTTTATTTATTTTACGTGTTTTATTCCCTCATCCATTCAGATGTTGGACAGTGGCTGTAAAAATGTGAAAGAGGGTAGATAAAACAGAATTGAAACTCCATTATTGTGAGTTGAGGAAGAAAGTGACAGAAGAGAGAGATGATATTACCGTGATCATTACACAACTGGGACAGGCTTCCATAGGTTTTTAGAAAGTAAGACAACAAGGTTGGACCATGAAGAGACGGACATGAACAGTGTTGCATATATTGTCCAGATATATACTATTCAGTAGATTTTTTTGATATGTTGAATATGTGACATGCTATCAATTATTTCTTACTTTCTGCAGTGTAAGCCACTTGAGGGCAGAATCTTTGGTCAGCTTTGTCTTTGTATACCCCCAAAGTCCCTTAGCATGCACTCTGGTAGATAGTAGACGTTTAGTGATTACTTGTTAAAGAGAGAAAGAAAATTACTGACATTTATTTCTTTGTTTTGGGAGTGGAAATAATACTGTGACAAGTATGTATATATATAAAAGATGAATTCTAACTAGTGGCCCACTGTGGGGAGATGTCCTTTTAACCACAGGGGCCTTTTAAATCTGAGCAACACTCCAATACCTCAAAGACGATTCAGCAGCTGTTTTTCCACCTCTTCTGAAAGATGGCAGATCTCATACATGTCTTCAGTTTATAAATAGGTAATACCATGGAAAGTGGGTTTCCCAGCAGCGAACATGACTTCTAGCCATGGGAGTTCTTATGTCTAGGATTTCTACCAGTGGTTCCTGAACTCTGAGGAGTAAAGGTTTATTTAAATGTGTTTTACATATTTCAGTACAAGCAGTGGTGCATGGCAATGGACCAAGGAAAAATCCCTTCTGAAATAAAGGCCTTACTCACTGGAGAAGAGCAGAACAAATCTCAGCAGAACTCAAGCAGGCATACCAAGGCTGGGAAGACAGACGCTAATAGCAATTCCTGTAAGTACAATCAATGGGAGAGTTTATATTTAAGAGGGTATCTTGGCTGCGCACAGTGGCTCATGCTTATAATCCTAGCACTTTGGGAGGCTGAGGTGGGCAGATCACTTGAGCCCAAGAGTTCAAGACCAGCCAGGGCAACATGGCAAAACGCCATCTCTACAAAAAAATACAAAAATTTGCTGGACATGGTGGTGCACACCTGTAATCCCAGGTATTCAAGAGGCTGAGGTGGGAGGATCACCTGAGCCCAGGGAGGTTGAGACTGCAGTGAGCCATGATTGTGGGACCCTGTCTCAAAAGGGGGAAAAAAAGGGGTATCTCAAGGTAGGGTTTCTGTTTACCACTTTTCTTAGTATGTCTTTAAATAAAATGTTGATGCCATTTTTAATACACTAATAAGCAAGTGAAAGGGCATTAGATTCTGGCCAGGTGTGGTGGCTTATGCCTGTAGTCCCAGCACTTTGGGAGGCGGAGGCAGGCAGATCACTTGAGGCCAGGAGTTTGAGACCACCCTGGCCAGCATGGTGAACCCTGTTTCTATTAAAAATACAAAACTTAAGCGTAGTGGTGTGTGCCTGTAATCCCAGCTACTCAGGAGTCTGAGGCACAAGAATTGCTTTAACCTGGGAAGCGGAGGTTGCAGTAAGCTAAGATCATGCCATTGTATTCCAGCCTGGGCAACAGAGCGAGACTTCATCTCAAAAAAGAAAAAAGAAAGAAAAAAAAAGAAATGGCATCAGATTCTAAATATTAAAATGCGTTTTACATGGAGTCTATAAAGAGCAACTGATAAATTTATCAAAATTTTATTATTAATAGACTTACTCCATAAATGGGAGTGGCACTAATCTAGCTTTTTGTTAATAATACTACTTTATTTGCATTTCGATTTACAGTTTACAAAGTACTTTCATTTATATTTATCTTAAATATTCCCTACAATGATTGTGTTAAGGAATTATACTTATTTTATAGATGAAAAAAATAGCAGAAAGGCTGGGTAAGGTGCCCAAGGTCACACAGCTTTAATGGTAGAACCCGTCCTCACCTAGTCCAGGCTCCCTAGTGCAGTAGCCCATCACTGTAAGGACTGTTTTTAATTGAAGTAAAATTCACTGAACATAAACATTGGGAGCCATTTAGTACATTCACAATGTTGTGCAACCATCACGTCTATGTAGTTACAAAACATTTGATCCCCTCAAAAGATAATCCTGAACCCATTAGCCAGTTAATTCCCATTGCCCACTTCCGCCAAGCCCTTGCAACCATGAATCTGCTTTCTGTCTCTATGGATTTACCTATTCTACATATTAATATTTTATATACATGGAATCTATACAGTATGTGACTTTTTGTGTCTGGCTTCTGTCACCTAGTATAATGTTTTCAAGGTTCATCCACATTGTAGCATGTATCACCAGTATTTAATTCCTGTTTATGGTCAAATAATCATATATATACAGTTGTTTATCCATTGATGGACATATGTTTTTACTTCTCGGATATTGTGAATAGTACTGCTCTGAACATGTGTGTACAGTATTTGTTTGCATACCTGTTTTGAATTCATTTGTATATACAACTAGGAGTCAAATCGCTGGGTCATATGGCAGTTCTATGTTTAATTTTTGAGGAATAGTCAAACTGTTTTCCATAGTACCTGAAACATTTTACATTCCCACCAGCAATGTATGTCTGTTCCAATTTGTCCATATCTCATCAATACTTATTTTCCATTTTTTAAAACTATAGCCATCCTAATGGGTATGGAGTGATATCTCGTTGTGTTTTATTTGCATTTCCCTAATGTCTAATGATGTTGAACGTATTTTCCTTTTTTTTTTTTTTTTTGAGGCGGAATCTCGCTCAGTGGCCCAGGCTGGAGTGCAGTGGCCAGATCTCGGCTCACTGCAAGCTCCGCCTCCCGGATTTACGCCATTCTCCTGCCTCAGCCTCCCGAGTAGCTGGGACTACAGGCGCTCGCCACCTCGCCCGGCTAGTTTTTTGTATTTTTTAGTAGAGACGGGGTTTCACCATATTAGCCAGGATGGTCTCGATCTCCTGACCTCGTGATCCGCCCGTCTCGGCCTCCCAAAGTGCTGGGATTACAGGCTTGAGCCACCGCGCCTGGCCTATGTTGAACGTATTTTCATGTGCTTGTTGGCCATTTGTATGTATTCTTTGGAGAAATGTCCAAGTCCCTTGCTAATCTTTAATTAGGTTTTGTCGTTGAGTGGTAACAGTTCTTTACTGTGGTTGCAAAACCTTTATCAGTTACATGATTTGCAGATATTTTTTCCCCTTCTCTAGGCTTCTTTTCACTTTGTTGATAGTGTTCTTTGATGCACAAAATATTTTAATTTTGTTGAAGTCCAATTTATCGATTTTTATTCTTTTGTTACTCATGCTTTTGGTGTCATATCTAAGACTCCATTGCCAAATCCACAGTTATGGAGATTTACCTGCCTCATGTTTTCTAAGAATTTTATGGTTTTTACTCTTTTATTTGGGTGGTTGATCCATTGGGAATTAATTTTTCTATATGGTGTAAGGTGGGGGTCCATGTGTTGCATATGAGTATCTAGTTGTCCAAGCAACATTTGTTGAAGGAACTGGAGACTTTAAAATGAATATGTCCTATGTTGATTTCTTCATTATTGTTATTACTCTGGGTGCACTTTAAATAGCTATAAGGAAATGTTGCAAACCTTTTTTTTTATTAATTTTTTTTTTTTAGGTCAACCTCTGGGAGCACAGAACAACTTTTTTTTTTTTTTTTTTTTGAGACGAAGTCTCGCTCTGTCACCCAGGCTGGAGTGCAGTGGCGCAATCTCGGCTCACTGAAACCTCTGCCTCCTGGGTTCAAGCGATTCTCCTGCCTCAGCCTCCCGAGTAGCTGGGGTTACAGGTACATGCCACTGCACCCAGCTAATTTTTTGTATTTTTAGTAGAGACGGGGTTTCACCATGTTGGCTAGGCTGGTCTTGAACTCCTGACCTCAGGTAATTCACCTGCCTCGGCCTCCCAAAGTGCTAGGATTACAGGTGTAAGCCACCGCACTCGGCCAGAACAAACTTTTTATGTTTTAAATATTTTTTACAAAATTGAAGAAATTGGCTTTTTGATAACTTTTATTAGATGAGATAACATTTGTTTTCATGTAGGTTGACAACTGCACTAAAATCTCAGACTCCACCACTATACACTTCGCTCATAACCAAAAACCACTTCTACCCCAAAAGCTACTGAAATGTTTGAAAATTAGAAAAACAAAACATTTGCCTTCATCTAAATTAAATTAATGGAAAAAAGCCAAATCAGCTTTTTTTTAGTCTGTGTTTTTAAAAATTAACCTTACTGAAGATACTAAACTGAAAATAAAATTTTGTGCATCTTAAAACAGATTAATTAAACTTTATTGACTTTTAAAGCATTCTTACATTGGTAACTTTTATTTTTTCAGGGTGAAGATTATATAAAGATGAGTCAGTGATTGAAGCCAATATTCTGATTCCAATGGAAGATGGATGGGCAAGAGTGTACTTCTTGGCTCCATTTACTACCTACTGCTCAGTAGTCATCTCTGTAAATCTGCAGTTTCTACCAAAATGTGTGATCATAGATCTCAAAGGATCAGGCTTTAACTTTCAACACTTAGCAAATCTACAAACATTCAGACCTGTCTGGTCGGTGTTGCCACCCACGACATTTAACATGTTGTGATGCTTGAAAACACAGGAGTAGAGAAAACGGATGAAGATTGTATTTTTGCACCTTAACTCCACATTGCTTTATTGGTTAATTTATATTCTTTCCATGTTATTCATGTAATTGTATGTCTGTGTGTGTTTACATCACCACCTTTCATGTTTTTGATTGCCCTACAAAGAGAAACCAAATGAGCTGATTACTGACTGTAAGTTCTCAGCCTTTATGGACCTAATCTTATTTTTATTTACTTGAGTAATGTTTATTCTCTGCATGAACCATGACTTCTCCTGTGAGCCATTCCAGCATAAGCTGTGAATATGTATTAACAAATATATACATTTCTATTTTTATAATCCATAAGGATATGCCTGTTTTAAATAAAATACATACTAACAAAATCTATCAGGAAAACCCTCAAGACAGCTTCCAGTTAAAACCTTTGTTGCTGTCCTCTCAAACTATATTTATAAAAATTTGCTAGGGCCAAATCCATACTTGCAGAATAATTCATCAAAATTTTATTTTTAAGTGAAAAGTAACCTTTCAGGCATTTCAGCAGCATACATTGACAACCTAGGGTATATATGTATGTATGTTTCTTATTGTATGTCTATATATGTATGTGGGGAGGACAGGAGTGAATGTTCACACACATTTTCTTGCGTACTCAACTGAATCAGAGAATGTTTCTGAAGAAAGTAGGATGAAATTAGCTGCTGAGATTGAGTTTCTGCCTTAAAATCTGCAACAAAAAAAGGGACAAATTGCTGGTAGATCTACTGACCATAGCCATCATCAGAACACTTAGTTTCTTCCCAGACATGAATTTCCTGACAGGCTCTGAGCCAGAAACACACTGTGGGCATGCATCTGGTTCAGCCCTGGCTATGCCTCCACTGTGGAGGGAAGCATTGGAACTGGAGTTGTGCACAGCATTGCAGCTAGTGGGCCTGGCTGGGGGTGCAGAAGAGCAGGGTAATTCTTTCCAGTTCCCCTTGCAGCTACATATACTTTCTTCCTGACTACCAAATGGAGTGACGGTTGAAGAATCAAGCTCATAATATAATAAACCCAAACAGACCCAGAAATCTTTTGATTTCCCCAGCGAGATACTTTATCACTTTCTGTTCTCTTTCCCATGGTTAAAACAGGAGTTGTGTTCTCTGTCGCTGCTAAATTATTCTTCACTCGAGTGAAGCAAATACTTAGCTTCCAAATAAAATATGTTGTGTTCTGAACTGGCAGTTTAAGAGGAGATACTGTAGTCTAGATTGTCTTTGAGGTAGAACATGCGATGGACCACATAGTTTAAGATTACAAGGTACTTTCCCTCTTCTTTCAGGCCATGCATTTGAATAAAGTGCCTCCCTTTAGCCTGAGCTCCTAAAGACCTCTTGTACTTGGGTTGCAAACTCAGATCTCTAGTCTAGTCTAGTCATGTGTGACTGTGTACTGAGATACCACTAGCTCAGTTTGCTGGGTCTCTCTTGTGTTTTGGAAGTTGGGGGTTTAATAATATTTAATGTCTTTTTAGGATCATAAACATAAATAGATTTGTTGATATTCAGGCCTTCGAATTTAAGGGTTTTAAATATAGCATTCAGATTGTAATTGGTATGTTTTTGCCATCTGGTCTACTCAATTGTATATGTTTATTCTGCAAAACAACCCAAGATTTACTTTATGTTGCTTTGTTCAGTACCTTTTGAATTCCTCCAGAAGAGTTGTTTTCAAAACAAACATTCCAAAATGAATGTGGCTCTTCAATGGAACGTCTCTATTGTGCTTGAAGTATTTCTTCTCTGGTTGTAATTCTAAATTACAGAGTCATTTGAGCTTCCTCCCCTTCCCACTAGTATCTTTACAGGAGCAGGGAAGAACAGTGACTTTATCCTCAGGTAGAGGATGTGTAATTTTGGGTGAAGTTAAATTACAATTTATTTGAGGTTATTCCTAAACCTATTTATTTGGTATTTTGGAGGAGATCACACTAAGAGAACATTGATTGCCTCAGCTATTGTGCTGGCTGGACACTTTGGTCACTTTTGAAGCATGTTAATAAATGTCACTGATTAAAACAGCTGGAGCATTTCCTTCCCATTCCAGTGAAGGAGCAGCATAGTGAAATCTTGGCACCCCTCACCTTCTTGTGATGACAAGAAGGCTGACAGTCACGGAGTCCAGGAGAAGGTGCTGCTCTCCTTGCTTTCTGAGTAAACAAAGTAATGTTTTCTTTTTCTTATTTTCCCAAGGAAAGAAAGATAAGGGGGAAAATATATTTGTATGTTTAGACCAGTCAAATTCTGTCATTATTTTATCTTCAACCTGCTATATATTAGAGCAGCTGAATATAATACGGAATAAGTTTGACCAGGTCAAGTTTTAGGATATAGTTGAATTTCTTTAAAACGTTTTCTATTTTATCTAAAATCTTTCCATTATATCTAAATCAGAATGATCATCCTGCAGCAAATTCACATTACTGTTTGCTGGCTAATCGACAGTATTTATCAGCATCACTGTGTAGCATTCTATTTTAGCATCTTTGAATTATGATCGTTTGATTTGGCTAATTACAAAAAGTACAGGTTTAAACTGGACTTACCTTGAGTTAAAGGCAAAGAAAATCTAAAAACATAAATGTTATGTTTCATAAGAAATCAGTTGCATATTATCCATTACATACTTAGTTTTTAAAAGGAAGAGTCACCTTGAATTATTTTTTGAGTCACCTTGAATTATTTGATCTCTCAACCTACTTTCTCATCTGTAAAAAAGGGGGGAGGATAACTTTCACAGGGTAATTGGTAGCCTAAATAGGAGTTATAGAAAACTGTTTGTTAAATAGGAAAGAATTACATTAAATTTAAATATTCACATTATGCCTGTGTTTGACTATTGTTAGGATTTAAATCACTAAAGTTCAATATATTTAGTGAGTTGGACTCTATGTAGTACTGTAGATATCACATTTCCCAAGTCGTCTTAGCTATATCATGTCTGTCCTTGGAATGGTATAGTTGGAGGCACTTTTTAGCAATAATAGCCTTCTTTTAATTAGACTAATATTAAGAACAACTAATATTCCATCTGGCAATATCATCCTATAATTATCAGCATAAAGCAGGCTTTCAGACTGCTTGGTAACTTGGCTCTCTTCTATTCCATCCATTTTACTTAACTACGGGGTGATCATGAATCAGTGGCTGGACTGCCTTGTAAGGTTGAGCTGATTTTGCACTGCACAAAAGTACGCAGTTAAGGAGGCGAATGGACCTAAAAATCTAGTTCATATTCCCCTCAACAAGCTATGTGTGGAGGAAGGGGCTCCTGCCTTCTCACTAAAGTGTACATGTGGCACAGGTCTCCCCAGAAGAGATGTCTTTTTCTAATTTGCCCAAAGGGGATACCTGTCTTAATTTATCCACTAGGGGGTGCCTTTTAAAAAATGTGCAAAGCCGTGGTGTGTTGCGGCTGGCTTTTGCTGGCTCCCCAGAGGAGAACCAATTGTGTGCATCTCTTCCCAACTTGATATGCAGCGACATCAGGTTGGTAGCTTTTAATGGACAATGGTAGGAATATTTGTATCATAGAAATTAGAAATTGCTGCAGATTGTTGGATCCCCCAACCCCTCAGTCAGTTTCTAACACACCACTGAAAAAGGCCCAAGGTAGGCTAGCATTGCATTTCCCAGAGCAGGCACACTGGAGTTCCCAAATGTGTATGATTAAAGGACACATAGAGCTAGAAGAACTCTATATAAAGTTGTAGGCAGCTTGGAGATGTCCGTATCAAATTCAGACTGGCTCACAGACACATGGTCGTTCTGACTTAGAAACTGTTATGGGTCACAGAAGAATATGCAGTCCAACTCTAGAAATGACTAGGAAGTGAATCAGCTGAATTATTATTTTTGAGATGGAGTCTTGCTCTGTCACCCAAGCTGGAGTGCAGTGGTGCCATCTCAGCTTACTGTAGCTTCCACCTCCCGGGTTCAAGTGATTCTCCTGCCTCAGCCTCCTGGGTAGCTGGGATTACAGGCATGTGCCCCCACGCCCAGCTAATTTTTTTGTCTTTTTAGTAGAGATGGGAGTTTCACCATGCTGGACAGGCTGGTCTTGAACTCCTCACATCAGGCGATTCGCCTGCCTTGGCCTCCCGAAGTGTTGGGATTACAGGTGCAAGCAAACACGCCCAGCTAAGTCAGCTGAATTCTTAAGCCTTAGGGTAAAAGCAGGCACAACCAATTCACCTACTGTGTTGTGATACAGTTCACCAGACACTCCTGGATTGAGGAGGGCTAGAGCTGGACAGTGAACTCTGGCTTACAGGCCATTTTGACTTTGCAGTAAGATAAATATTTGGGCAGGAAAATTTTCCCATGATCCAACAGAACTCAATCCAATCTTACCATGCCTCAGCAACCCTTTCCTGAGAAGGAAAGCAGTGCTTGGCAAGCACATTATAAACCTGAGCCCAGGTTTATCCCCTTGTGTAATCAAGTCCATGGGGTGGATGTGACAACACCTGTGCCTAAGCTAGGTGGGCTTGAATAGTCCAGAACGAAATAAGCCAAAGGCTGTGCCAAGCCCACTCTGAGTTTCAGGTGTTAACCAGTTAAGTGGAACAGAGACCATGCTTGTCAGCACCACAAGAAAAGTTTGTACAAGACTTATGGCAATAAATAAATAAATACCTCTAAACCTGCTCCTTCTCAAGGCAGGACAGGCCTCAGCTGCCACAAAGGAAGAGAGAGGATGTCGAAAAAGTAAGGAAAAAAGAAAACAAAAAGATGGCCAAGCCTTCTTTCAGAAGGAGGAAGATAGTTCATACAGGGGCTGTATTAGTCCATTCTCTCATTGCTATAAAGAAATACCTGAGACTGGGTAATTTATAAAGAAAAGAGGTTTGATTGGCTCACATGTGGTTCTGCAGGCTGTACAGGAAGCATGACTGGGGAGGCCTCAGGAAACTTACAGTCATGGTGGAGGACAAAGCAAGAGCAGGCATCTTGCATGGCAGGAGTGGGACCAGGGATCAGGGGGTACCACACACTTTTAAACAGCCAGATCTTGTGAGCACTCACTATACAGTACCAAAGGGGGATGGTGCTAAACCATTCATGGGAACTCCACCCTCATGATCCAGTCACTTCCCACCAGTCCCCACCTCCCAACACTGGGGATTACATTTTGATATGAGATTTGGTGGGGACCAGTTCCAAGCCATATCATTCTGCCCCTGGCCCCTCCAAATCTTATGTCCTTCTCACATTGCAAAGTACAATCATCCCCTTCTCAGTAGCCCCCCAAAGTCTCAAATAATTCCAGCATTAACTCAAAAGTCCATAGCCCAAAGTCCCATCTGAGACAACACAAATCCCTTCCACCTATGAGCCTGTACAATCAAAAACAAGTTAGTTACTTCCAAGATACAAAAGAGGGAATATTGGGTAAATATTCCCACTCCAAAAGAGAGAAATCAACCAAAAGAAAGGGGCTACAGGCCCTATGCAAGTCTGAAACCCAGCAGGGCAGTCATTAACTCTTAAAGCTCCAAAATCTCCTTTGACTCCATGTCTCACATCCAGGGCACACTGTTGCAAGGGGTGGGCTCCCAAAGCCTTGGGCAGCTCTGCCCCTGTGGTTCAGCCCCCATTGATGCCCTCATGGACTGGTGTTAAGTACTAGTGGCTTTTCTAGGTGTATGGTGCAAGCTGTTGGTGGCTGTACCATTCCAGGGTATGGAGGATGGTGGCTCTCTTCTTACAGTTCCACCAGGCAGTGCCTCAGTGGGGACTCTCTGTGGGGGCTCCAATCCCACACTTTCCCTCTTCAGTAACCTAGCAGGTTATCTATGAGGGCTCTGCCCCTGCAGCAGGCTTCTGCTTGCACATCCAGGCTTTGCCATACATCTTCTGAAATCTAGGCAGAGGCTCCCAAGTCTTAACTCTTGCACCCGGTGCACCTGCAGGCTTAACACCATGTGGAAGCTGCCAAGGCTTATGGCTTGCACCTCTGAAGCACCAGCTTGAGCTGTATCCAGACACCTTTGAGCCATGGCTGGAGGTGGAGTGGCTGGGATGTAGGGAGCAGAGTCCTGAGGCTATTCAGGGCAACAGGGCCCTGGACCTGGCCCACAGAACCATTCAATCCTCCTAGGCCTCTGGGCCTGTGATGGTAGAGGCTGTCTATTAGATCTCTGAAATGTCTTGAGGGCTTAACCTCATTGTCTTGACTATCAGCAACTGGCTGCTTTTTACTAAGTAAATTTCTGCAGCGAGCTTGAATTTCTCCCCTGAAAATGGGCTTTGTTTTTCTGCCACATGGTCAGGCTACAAATTTTCCAAACTTTTACGCTTTGCTTCCCTTTTAAATATAAGTTCCAGTTTTATGTCATTTCTTTGCTCATGCACATGAGCATATGCTGTTAGAAGCAGCAAGGCTAAATCTTGAACACTTTGCTGCTTAGAAATTTCTTCTGCCAGAAGGCTGAGTGTGGTGGCTCACGCCTGTAATCCCAGCACTTTCAGAGGCTGAGGTGGGCAGATCACGAGGTCAGGAGATTGAGACCATCCTGGCTAACATGGTGAAACCCCGTCTCTAAAAAATAGAACAAATCGGCGGGTGCCTGTAGTTCCAGCTACCTGGGAGGCTGAGGCAGGAGAATGGTGTGAATCTGGAAGGTGGAGCTTGCAGACAGCCTGGGTGACAGAGCGAGACTCTGTCTCAAAAAAAAAAAAAAAAAAAAAAGAATTTTCTTCCGCCAGATACCCTAAATCATCATTATCAAGTTCAAAGTTCCACATATACCTAAGGCAGGGGCACAATGCCTCCAAATTCATTGCTAAAGCATAGGAAAAATGATCTTTGCTCCAGTTCTCAGTTAAGTTCCTCATCTCTGTCTGAGATGTCATCAGCCTGGCCATCTCTGTTCCATATCACTATCAGCATTTTGGTCACAACCATTTGAGTCTCTAGGAAGTTCCAAATCTTCTAATCTTTCTGTCTTCTTCTGAGCCCTCCACACTCTTCCAGCATCTGCCTATTACCCAGTTTCAAAGCCGCTTCCACATTTTCAGGTATCTTTATAGAAATACCCCACTTCTGGTACCAATTTTCTGTATTAGTCTGTTCTCACATTCCTATAAATAAATACCTGAGACTGGATAATTTATAGAGAAAAGAGGTGTAATTGGCTCTTGGTTCCATAGGCTGTATGGGAAGCATGGCAGCATCTGCTTTTGGGGAGGCCCCAGGAAAAAGTGGGAGCAGGCATCTTACATGGCAGGAGCAGGACCAAAGGGGTGGGGGAGATGCCACACACATTTTTAATAACCAGATCTTGTAAGAACTCACACTATACAGTACCAAAGGGGGGATGGTGCAACTCTGCCCTCATGATCCAGTCACCTCCCACCAGACACCATCTCCAACACTGGGGATTACAATTTCACATGAGATTTGGTGGGGACACAGATCCAAATCTTATCAGGAGCCAAACCAAAGATGAAAGCCGGCAATGCCTGTTCCCTTGTTGGAGTAACCTCACCTTTTTACCACTCCAGACAAAAAAAGAAAAATCCATGTGCCCATGAGCCTTTTGAACCAGGCAGAGTAAGAAATCTACCTAGCAATAACCAATAAAATGTCTTTAAAGCTGACTATAGTAGCAACAGTCCTCTTCCTGGAATAGTGGGGAGAAGGGAGTCTTTAGCACAAATCAGAAGAACCCAGACTAGTGTAAGAAACAAACTGTAATAAATCTGGGCTCAGGAGATGATGACTCATTTTAGATGATAGAGGGGTACCCAGCTAGCTACATTTGAAGTAGGAAATTGGGGAAGATGATTCCAAATACATGGGACTCATCACAGAGTTCCTTTATTTTTATTACTATTTTTGAGACAAGGTCTTGCTCTGTCACTCAGGCTGGAGTGCAGTGGCATGATCTCAGCTCACCACAACCTCTGCTTCCTGGGCTCAGGTGATTCTCCAACCTCTGCCTTCCAAGTAGCTGGGACTACAGGTGTGTGCCACCACACACCTAGCTAATTTTTTCTTTTTAATTTCTATTATGCATATGCTGGGAATAACTGGCTAATTTTTTTTTAAATTTTGTAGAGATATTTTGCTATGTTGCCCAGGCTGGTCTTGAACTCCTGGCCTCAAGCAATCCTCCTGCCTCAGCCTCCCAAAGTGCTGGGATCACAGGTGTGAGCTACCATGCCCAACTTCCTTTAAATGATCAGTCTTAGTGAAATTAATACTTTCAGATCATTAGGCATATCATTATGTGACGACACAAAACGTCAAGCTAAAATGTACTCATCCATTTGTTATTAGGTAAGACAAAAATAGAAGGCTCTACAAGTCTGATATGTGCCAATATCATTTTAAGTAAACATGACATTTTAGGAGCTTTTTTTTTTTTTTAGTAAAAAACGTAACCAGTTGTGTACTGATAGATGTTTTAACAACTGACTCCTGGTTGGGGGGAGGCCTAATTTGTAGTATTTGCCAATTTCCGGGGTGGAAATATTCCCACCAGAGTTGGTTTCAAGCTACTGTGTTCTTAACCAGCTCTCAAAGTTTTTGAAAATTCAGGATGGCTCTTGCAAGTGTGTATGAGCCAATTGTACATCATGGGATAACCTACATGGTATAAGGATGGGATATCAGTTAGGAAGCTTTCAGCTGCAAGTAAAGAATCCACAACTAAAACTGACATAAATAATAAAGACCTATCTCACATAATAAATCTGAGGACTACAGTGGCTCAACAATGTCATTAAACAGTTTACAAATGTCATGGCAAAGTCAGGAAGTTACCCTATATGGTCTAAAAAGGGGAGACATGAATGATCCACCCCTTGTTCAGCATATAATCAAGAAAAAACCCACAAAAATGGGCAACCAGCAGCCCTTGGGCTGCTCTGTCTATGGAGTAGCCATTCTTTTAATCTTTTCTTTTTTTTTTTTTCTCTGAGACAGAGTCTCACTCTGTTGCCCAGGCTGGAGTGCAGTGGTGCAACCTCAGCTCACTGCAATCTCTGCCTCCTGGGTTCAAGTGATTCTCATGCCTCAGCCTCCCAAGTAGCTGGGATTACAAGTGCCCACCACCATGCCCAGCTAATTTTTGTATTTTTAGTAGAGCTGGGGTTTTACCATGTTGGCCAGGTTGGTCTTGAAATCCTGACCTCAAGGGATCCACCCGCCTTGACCTCCCAAAGTGCTGGGATTATAGGCGTAAGCCTCTGTGCCCGGCTCATTCTTTTATTCTTTACCTTCCTAAATAAACTTGCTTTCACTTAAAAAAAAAAAAAAAAAAAAAAAAAAAGTCATTAAAAACGCAGAATCGGCTGGGTGCGGTGGCTCACGCCTGTCATCCCAGCACTTTGGGAGGCCGAGGCAGGTGGATCACGAGGTCAGGAAATCTAGACCATCCTGGCTAACATGTGGAAACCCCGTCTCTACTAAAAATACAAAAAATTAGGTGGGCATGGTGGTGCGGTGGTGCGTGCCTGTAGTCCCAGCTACTCAGGAGGCTGAGGCAGGAGAATCGCTTGCACCTGTGAGGCAGAGGTTGCAGTGAGCTGAGATCGCGCCACTGCACTCCAGCCTGGGTGACAGAGCAAGATTCCATCTCAAAAAAAAAAAACCCAGAATCTTTCCTTCCTTCTGCCCCACCATCCTCTGCAGATTGGCTTTCACCCTCAGCTTACCCGCTCATGGTGGTAAGACGACTGCTCCAGGCATCACTCTCGCAACCACGGTCTAAGGAGGAAAAGGAGTTCTTTCTTGCTACTGTTAACGGTGGAGGGTCTCCAGGTTCTTGACGTTTTGAACAAAGAATTGGACAAAACGCACAAACAAAACAAGGAAGGAATGAAGGGTTTTACTGAAAATGAAAGTACACTCCACAGTGTGGGAGCCAGCCTGTGCATAGGGGCTCAAAGACCCTGTTACAGAGTTTTTGTGAGTTTACAAAGTCATTTACTCGGTGTATGCCCTATGGAGAGGATATTTCCTGTCATAGCTGAAGTGTGAATTAGCCTTATGTTCCCTGCCTCCAGACCCTATTTTTCTGCCTCACTACTTCACCTTATCAGGGAGAAAAACCTTTCCCAGATGCCCTCTCAACAGACTTATCTTTACATCTCATTGGTCAGAAGTTTGGGCTATTTGAGCACCAGTAAGCCAATCACTGATAAGAGGGAAAGGAATTGCCATGATTGGCTTAAACACAGTTAATCCCTTAAAACCATCACTTCATTGCTACTTCACACCTGAACAAAATTAGTGCTGTTAGTAAGGAAAGAGGTAGAGTGGCTGTTAGGAAGTACAACTAACAATGTCTACTACAACAAATGAATGCCGTTAACTATGGAATAAACCAGAGATCATCAGTAAATGACTGAGCTTTGGGAGAACTTCCTAAATTCCAATCAAGGTGACTTTGGTAGAATCTCAAGAAAGCACACCTAAATGTGATACAATTTACTGAGTACAAACCAATTCTGCCCTTTTATGAGAATATATGACTAGATGGAGGATGATCAGAACAAATAAAATGGAAATCAAAAGAGTCAGAAGGTGATAGAGTTTATTCAGCATTCTTCAGAAAGAGACTATGAATATGGCATACAAAAGTCTAGTTGTCAAAGAGGTACATGCAAATATTGGGCTGGGATGGTTCATTAGGTCCTTTCATGGCCTGAATGAAATAAATATATTTCAAAATACTTCAGTGCTATAGAGGCTGATTCTTTTTTTTTTCCTTTTGAGACAGGGTCTGGTCTGTTACCTAGGCTGGAGTGCGGCGACATGATCTCAGCTCACTGCAACCTTTGCCTCCCAGGCTCAAGCGATCCTCCCACCCCAGCCTCCCAAGTAGCTGGGACTACAGGCATACTCCACCATACCCAACTGATTTTTTTGTATTTTTTGTAGAGATGGGGTCTTGCCATGTTGCCCAGGCTGGTCTCAAGCTCCTGGGCTCAAGTGGTCTGCCTGCTTTGGCTTCCCAAGGTGCTGGGATTACAGGCGTGATCCACAGTGAGCCACTGTGCCTGGCCAGTTCTCACCACACCTGGTCAGGGTTTATGCTTTTTAAAAACTCAATAAACAGGTCTGGCATGGTGGCTCACGCCTATAATTCCAACACTTTGGGAGGCCGAGGTGGGTAGATCATGAGGTCAAGAGATCAAGACCATCCTGGCCAACATGGTGAAACTCTGTCTGTACTAAAAATACAAAAATTAGCAGGGCGTGGTGGTGGGCGCCTGTAGTCCCAGCTACTTGGGAGGCTGAAGAGGAAAATCGCTTGAACCAGGGAGGCGGAGGTTGCAGTGAGCCGAGATAGCGCCACTGCACTCCAGTCTGGGTGACAAAGTGAGAGCCCATCTCAAAAAACAAACAAACAAAAACACCAACAACAAAAAACTCAATAACCTTTACCTCTAGAGAGACGTACTGGGAGAAAAGTCTAGGGTAAGAGACAAATTTAGTTTCCACCACATGTCATTTTGTAGTGGTAGACAGTCTCTAAAATGTCCCCCCGTGTACCCGCCTCTGATGTTCATACCCTTGTTTGGCCCCTCCCCTTGAGTGTGGGCAAGAACTGTTAACTTGCTTCTGACCAACAGAACACAGGAAAGGTGATGGAATGTCACTTCCATGCTTAGGTTACATAAGATAGCAACTTCTGTCTTGATAGCAGCCCCTCTCCTTTGATGCTTTATGAAGCTAGCTGCCATACTGGAGAGGTCCATGTGCAAGGAGTTGAGGGCCAACAACCAGCAAGGATTTGAGGCCCTTGATGAATTGAATTCTGATAACAACCACACAAGCTTGAAAGCAGATCCTATCTCAGTTGAGCCTTCAGATGAGACCCCATCCTGGTTGACACCTTGATTGCAGCCTTGTGAATCAGAAGGTTCACTGTTAAGCAGTTAATCTGTGTCCAGATTTCTCACCCACTGAAACTATGAGATAATATAGGTGTGTGGTTTTAAGCTGCCAAAAAAAAAAAAAAAAAAAAAAAAAACGCCCCAAAACAAAACAAAACAAAATAAGACAAATTAGCTGGGCATGGTGGTGTGCAACTGTAGTCTCAGCTATTATATTTGGAGGGCAGAGGCAGGAGGATCATTTGAACATGGGAGGTTGAGACTGCAGGGAGCTGAGATTGTGTCACTGCCCTCCAGCCAGTCTAGGTGACAAAGTGAGACCCTGTCTCCAAAAAATAAACAAACAAACAAAGGCTGCAGCATCAAATCTTGCCTGCTGGCCTGCGCTACAGATTTCAACTTTGCCAACAGCACCCATAAATTGCATGAACCAGTTCCTAAAAGTAGCTGTCCATCCATCCATCATCTATGCATATTTCCTATTGGTTCCATTTCTCTGGAGAACCCTAATATGGGTAAGTACTGTTATTTCCCCCATTTTAATCATGGAGAAGGTGGGGTCTGAGAACAATTTCCTTAAAGAGCTGGTAAGCAGAACCTGGACTTGGACCCAGAAAGTTTGACTCCAGAGCCCTTAAAAATAACCATTATACTAATCTGTAACTAAGGACAACTGAGCTGGTTGACTATCTCACTGTCGAGTTTTGTACCTATTTTTTTTTTTTTTCTGATTTGTAAAGGGTAATTCAAGTGCAGTGCATCTGCCTAGAGAACCAGATAGCATGGAAGTGAAATGACCCTTGACTGATGGGCAGAGACCCATCCGTTCTTCTCAGCTGTTGTGCTGCCATCCTCCCCACCATGCAACTCTTCACAGCTACTATTTTGTTGTCCAGCGGTCTGTGCTATGGTCTTATTGTCCTTCCTGAGCAAGCATAGTCAGGGTCCTACTGGCCAAATGTACAGTAGTCTCTTAAAGGAGACTGTTCTTTGGAAGATCCTGCAGGGAAGCAGAATAGAGAGGATGCATTCAGAATTCCCCTCAAGGAGTTTGAATCTCCTATAACTAGGGGTTGTGGGTAAACAACTGGAACTGCCTTCCTGACTGCCTGCTGGGAACCAGCCTATGTTTCAAGACCTCCAGACCTGCACCATAATCCTCAAACCAGATACATGTGAACTCCTCACTGCAGAGCCCAGCATTTGTTGGAGATCTTTCTTCTGCGGAACTAAACTCATACATTCTTCAACTTATTGGTGAATCCAAATTGCATAACCCTACATATAGAACTTAATTAGGGTTCACAGAGAGTCTGTAAAGCAATTCTTTTAAAGAGGCTTCTTCTGGCCAGGCCAGTGGCTCACACCTGTAATCTCAGCACTTTGGGAGGCCAAAGCAGGAGGATCACTGAGGCCAGGAGTTCAAGACTACCCTGGGTGGCAAAGCGAAATTCCATCTCTACTAAAAAATAAAAAATATATATATATAAAAGAGGCTGCTTCTGAGAAAGAAAATATAGAGCTCTTGAAGCGTTCAATTGTGCAAAAAAGTTCAGAACAGCCCAGATTGTAGGGGCTGACTTTAAAATAAATTGAACTGCCTACTTACCAGCAGCATATGAACATTCACTTGTAGGGAAACTCTAGATACACTGCTATGAAAAAGTCCATGAATTCTCTGAGTCAGTGATGAAAAGAGCGGAAAAGGAAAAGACAGGGCCTGGCCAAGTGTGGGTGGCACTAATGCCAGCTTGGTGGTCTGATGGAGTTTTTTTGAAAATGATCACATTTGTAAAATGGGTTTAAAACAATATTTTGACTAGTGATTTCATGTCTGAAAAGGGTATTATTTTGGAATTTCCTCCAGTGTTTAAATGCTTTGTGTTTTGAACACACTGATTGATTACTTAATCTACAGCTGCTTCTGGGTGCTCAGCAATTTTCCCTGTCTTGTTGCTATGAGACGAGGACTTCCCTGAATTCGCCAGTGTGACAGGCATTGTGAAGAGGTAGTGGGTTCTGCCCACAAGTCACAGTGCCATCAAGCGGTCATTCTGGAAAACTGTTAGAGGAAGTCGGTTTGTTTCCAATGTTCTCTAATTACGGCACTCTAAGGTCATCATTTTCACAGATGAATTAGCAGGTTAAATGAACAGTGAAGGCTTATGTATTCCTTTCATACTCTCCTGCACACAGTTCGGATTTTAAAAATTGAATACATCCAGCCTGGCCAACATGGTGAAATCCCATCTCTACTAAAAATACAAAAAAATTTGCAGGGCATGGTGGCACGGGGCCTGTTAACCCAGCTGCTCAGGAGGCTGAGGCAGGAGAATCGCTTGAACCTGGTAGGTGGAGGTTGCAGTGAGCCAAGATGAGTGCAGTGGCAGATCTCAGCTGCAACCTCAGCCTCCTGGGTAGCTGGGACTACAGGCACGCACACCACACCCGGCTAATCGCAGAGATGAGGGGTCTCACTATGTTGCCCAGGCTGGTCTGAAACTCCTGGGCTCAAGCTATCTGCCTCGCTGGCCTCCCAAAGTGCTGAGGAATAAATAAAACTAATGTATTAAAAAATAAATGAATCCGGCCGGGCGTGGTGGCTGACGCCTGTAATCCCAGGACTTTGGGAGGCCAAGGAGTGTGGATCACGAGGTCAGGAATTCGAGACCAGCCTGGCCAATATGGTGAAACCCCATCTCTATTAAAAATACAAAAATTAGCTGGGCGTGGTGACGCACGCCTGTAGTCCCAGCTGCTTGGGAGGCTGAGGCAGAAGAATTGCTTGAACCCAGGAGGTGGTGGTTGCAGTGAGCCAAGATTGCACCCACTGCACTCCAGCCTGGGTGACAGAGTGAGACTCCATCTCAAATAATAGATAGATAAATAAATAAATAAATAAATAAATAAATAAATAAATAAATAAATCATGCCACAGCAAGCCAAACGGCAAAGTTGAAAGAAAGTTGAACTGGTGGGTAGGAGACATTGTAGGTTAGCCCTAACTTCACCTCTCTTGGTCTCAATTTCCGCTTCTAACTAATGAAGGACTTGGGTTAGGTCTCCCAACGTCCCTTCTGCTCTAAAAGTGTCTAATCCCTTGCTTCTTTTACATATGGTTTTTAGAGGAGCACAACCTGGAAGCGGATCCTGATCAGGTCTTCCCAGCTGACCTAGGTTATGTGGCTTCAAAGCGAGCTTGTGCAAATGGCAGCAAGGATGGAAGGGCGGAAGAGGGTTTGTGCTCACGGGGAGAGGTGAAATTGCCAGCAGTCTCTGGCAAACGACTCCACTCCCCACACGCTTGGTGGAGATGGGCCTCCACCGAGGATAAAATTGTCATTTCTGAGGGAGAAGTCTGGCCCAGGGTATCAGCTCCGGGCATGGGGGCTAATCCTGTGAAGAAAGGCTCACAGGCAAGTGCATCTGGGCAGGATGTGCTTGTTGACTCAGCAGCAGGCTGGACGTTAATGTATTCAATGAAGATGAGAAGAAGAGAGAATTCACATTCCACTCAAAGGATGCATTCCCTGTCCCTTCCCTCCCCACCCACAGTTTATGAGACCCTGGAGCCAGGTAGGAGAACTGCCTCTACTCTGGAGCCTGCTTCCCACTGTTGCCTTGCATGGACTCCTGTTTGGAGGCCACATGAATCTGGGTCTGTGGTGCACCTCATCGTCTCCCTGTGGCTTAATTCTAATTCTTGTGGAGTAAATGTGAGGTGTAGTGAAGGCTGTCCTTGTGTTGCGGGACTTAAGCAAATTTTTATCAATCTGTGCATTATGTGAAGCCTCCTCCAAATTCAGGATCAAGAGAGACACCAGGAATGCTGAGTATTAAGCTAAACGAAAATACAGTGAATTACCAACACCCTGAGAGAATGTAGCTGAATTAATACAGGTCATGTGACTTTGGGGCTCTCTTGAATGTGACTTAATACTCTTAATTTGTCATTATTTGGGGGATTAAAAAATACCTTCTGGCCAGGACGGTGGCTCATGCTTGTAATGCCAGCACTTTGGGATGCTGAGGCGGGTGGATCACTTGAGGCCAGGAGTTCGAGACCAGCCTGGCCAACATGGGAAAATGCTGTCTCTACGAAAAATACAAAAATTAGCCGGGTGTAGTGGCTGTAGTTCCAGCTGCTTGGGAGACTGAGGCACGAGAATCGCGTGAACCTGGGAGATGGAGGTTGCAGTGAGCTGAGATTGTGCCACTGCACTCCAGCCTGGGTAATGGAACGAGACTCTGTTTTAAATAGAAAAAAAAAACAAACAAACTCTTTACAAAAGAGCTTGTATGACATTGTCTCACTGAACATCCATCTACTGTAGTAAACTCCCAGAACATCAGATACAACAGAGCTTAGAAATCACCTAGTGTCATTCTTTTCCATTTAAACTGAGACCTACAAATATATAAAAATAAAATGGAAACAAATTAAATTTTTCACACTGTAACTCTAAAACATAATATTTCACGTAAAAAGACAAACAGCACAACTACGGCAGGGGTCTCCTATATTTTAACAAGTCTGAACCATGAAATTCAAGGGCTAAGTGAGGTAAATATCTGGCACATTTTGTTGTTTTAGAGCCATTTGATGATGGGATAAGAATGTGAGGAGGAGGGGAAAAGGGAGAAAGAAAAATATGATATATTATTTCTTTTTTTTTTTTTTTTTTGAGATGGAGTCTCGCTCTGTCACCCAGGCTGGAGTCCAGTGGCTGGATCTCAGCTCACTGCAAGCTCCGCCTCCCGGGTTTACGCCATTCTCCTGCCTCAGCCTCCCGAGTAGCTGGGACTACAGGCGCCCGCCAACTCGCCTGGCTAGTTTTTTGTATTTCTTAGTAGAGACGGGGTTTCACCATGTTAGCCAGGATGGTCTCGATCTCCTGACCTTGTGATCCGCCTGCCTCGGCCTCCCAAAGTGCTGGGATTACAGGCTTGAGCCATGGCGCCTGGCCGTGATATATTATTTCTATCTTTGGAATTTGTGACTGAACAAAGCCTCTCAACCTAAAAACATCAGCTCTGTACATGTTTTGTAGATTAAATGTTTTGTTATTCTTTGTCCCAAACATCAAAACGTAATCTTGTCCCATTCCCTTGTGTCCGGGAGGTAGGAAGGTACAGGTTTCCCTCATCGCAAACATTCCACAGCACAAGTCCAAGAACCTAGCTACAGCCAAGGAACAGGTGAGGGCCGGCTCATTACATTTCAACTAGACCCTTTTTAAGAATCACCAATGAATCTTAAATTCAGCTGATTTTTTAAAAATTGAAAATAAAAAAGAGGCCAGGTGCGGTGGCTCAGGCCTGTAATCCCAGCACTTTGGGAAGCCGAGGCAGGCAGATCTCCTAACGTCAGGAGTTTGAGACTAGCCTGCCAACATAGTGAAACCCTGTCTCTATTAAAAATACAAAAAATAGCTGGGTGTGGTGGCAGGTGCCTGTAATCCCAGCTACTTGGGAGGCTGAGGCGGGAGAATCACTTGAACTTGGGAGACAGAGGTTGCAGTGAGCCAAGATCACACCACTGCACTCCAGCCTGGACAACAGAGTGAGACTCCGTCTCAAAAAAAAAAAAAAAAAAAAAAAAAAATTAAAAAAAGAAAAAAGAACAGCCAAATTCTCTTAGACCTTTGACTTCTACCAAGGCAGTGGTCAGGAAGCCCTTCAAGGCCTAGATGGGTTTGGCCCCTCGTGTTCTCTAGGGAGACATCCGAAATGTCAAGGAAAGAGCGACAGACAGACATGCGGTTAGAGGCCCGAGTTTGAATACCAGCTCTGTCACATTCCAACTTGGGCAGGTCACATAACTTTTGAGTTCCAGTTTGCTCATCTATAAAAGGGAATGATAATAAATATATCACAGAATTGTTGAGAGGATAAAGGAGATAATGCATGTAAAATTGCTGAACAACTGGAGTTATTATTTGCAGCTCTTGTTAACTAGGGCGTGAAAATGCATACCAGTCTTGTCTCTAAACCCTTTATTGTTTAAATAAAAACATTTTTTAAATGTGCTGGCTGGTCCTCGATTTGAAATAATAGAGACCCGGGAAGCAGAGGAAACACATTCCCTAGTTATCACAGGCAAAGAAGAGTTTGAGCTCGGCAGGGTATGGTGCTGTGCCCTGGAGGGAGATGAGGGAGACCAGGCTCTGGCTAGAGAAATGGCCTCGAGTTTCTAGGAGAACGAGGAAGGCAGTCCTTGCCCTTGCTGTCCTGGTGTATAGGGGTAGGGCTGGGCAGCTGAAAGTCTCGGCTTGAATTGCAGAGCCTGTACAGAGAAATGCCATCTGTCACGTCTGTCTTTGGCATTTTTTAGATATGCTAGCAACAGCACCTGCGCATTTACTTGTATATAACTCAAAAATGGGAGGGAAATGTCCTAGACACAGCCTAGATGGGACACAGATGTCAGGAAAACATTGCATTGACTTTGCATTTTTCAAGGCTTTATCAGCCGCTTAGATTAAGGAAAGATAAAAACAAGAGAAAGAGCAAGAGAAATTAGGCCACTCTATGCTTTCCCCTCCTAAGAATCCTGATTAAAATCCAACCACAGAAGACTTCCCAGCAAGTTCCAATATATGACATGCTTTCCATAGCAGATCTGGCTCGTGGTTACTTGGAGGAAGGTAACGTGACAACCTATACAATATTAACTCATCATAAATGTTGCTTAGTGAAAGAAATATAAATCTCTGAGATAGGTGACATGGGAATTTCATTTGGAACTGAAGCCCATAGTTATAAAACTTCAGTAAGGAGGAGAAAAACAAAACAAAATAAAACTAGATTCAATCATTAATCAAAGACTGTGTGTATGGCTTAGGTTTATGTTTTTGAACCAACAGTAAATAAGTGTTAAGAAAGCATTTTCTTTTTTATGCATGTAACTAATATATTAATAGTAAAAGGACTGTTGGCTGTAGCTCAAAGTGAATGCTTTCCCTAAAACATAAAAAGCAAGTAAAATAAAACCCACAAAAACTACAATAAACAAATGAATGCATTTTACGAAATAAAACATTTCCCTTGGAAAGTTGAGGGAAAACAAATATGTAAATAGCTTCTGTTTTTATAATTAAAGCTTTTTAATCTCTGGTGCATAACAATTGAAAGAATGAGAAATTAGACAAAAGTATTTGGTGGATTTGAGTTAATGGGCCAAGCAAGCTTTTTTTCCTTGGCTTCTCTGTCAAATGAGTCATAGATTGAGTCTTTGGTAATAGTTTTGGCCATGGAAGGGATTTCTGAAATGCCAACATAGTTTTTTTTGGCCATCCTTGAACTCGTTGTGATAGTATAGGCATTGCTTCGGTAACATTTCATAGAGGACATGCAAAAAGTCTCTTTCATCCCCCTCCGAAAATTGGCATTATAAATTGAATACAGAGTAGGTTTAGAGGCTGAAGAACTAAAGGATATCCATGTGATAGCTGTGAAAACAAGGGAACTTTTCTTATAGTCTTGTTCATGTGGGTGCCATAGCTGAGCTACATGAAAAGGCAGCCAGGAGAGCAAAAACAACAGATTTAAAATGAGGAACATCTTGATGGTTTTCACTTTTGTCCGAGGGACAATGTTCATTGTCCTCCTCACTGTTCGGCCATCTGTGCCTATTCTCCAAATATATTTTATGACCTTTTGGTAAAATAAAATTATGAGGGCAGATGGAATCACAAAGCCCACCAAGAAGTGGATGACAGTATAGGCAGTGCCTTCCCAAGAGGAAGGGAGGAAATAGTTACAATGACTGTCCCAGTTGGAGCCATAGAAAAAGAGCACAGGGGTCACAAAGGCTGCATCAAAGATCCACGATGCTGCGATCATTTTCTTGGCTTTTTCTCTGGACACCTTGAAGCTCAGAGGATAGACGATGGTGTAGAACCGGTCTATGCAGATGGAGAGGAGAACATAGATCTGGACACCTGGAGTGAGATACTGAAAATATCGCACAACCTTGCACATTGCACTACCAAGCGTCCACCTTCCAGTGGTGAACTGGAGCAGGACGAAAGGCGTGCTGGCAACGCTGATGAGAAGGTCAGCACATGCCATGGAGACCACAAAGTAGTTGGTGGTAGACTGAGTCCTCCTACTCCTGTGGATGACCAAACAAACCAGGGAATTGCCGAAGATAGAAAACAACCACAGAGTCCCAAAGAAGATGCTGGCTGTGGCTACTTCCCCGGGTTTCAGTCCATAGTGCAGATGTGTTTGGTTGCTCATCCAGCTGTGCTCCTCACCTAATTCCATCAGGTACTGGCTTGGCAGAGGTGTGGCTGCTGCAGTGCAGCTGCGGTTTTGGAGCGGTACCAGAAGTGTAGGAATAATCAACTGTGGCTTGCTGTTATCCATTCTGTGAGCAAAAACCATATTCACTTTTTTCCTCTTAATTCTGGATGGGGAAAAGAAGAATGAGGCCTCCTGTTAAAAAGGTGTCATACAGGTTGGTTATGATTATGAAGGCGAATGATCTTATTTGACATTTAGATTGGTTGTCATTTGTCTATGAGTAGGACTTGTGCATTGGCAGGAAAACATAACTACTATCCAGAAAAAGCCTGGCCCCCATTTTGTTTTCATTTTAGGAGCTGTTTCAGCAGATCCCAGCTCAGGCTCTCTCTGGCCTCACCTTCTCTTGAGCCTTAGTCATAATACCAAGCCCCACTCCTACACATATCCTTTTCCCTGCACTCATCAGGGATCACAGAGGATTAGAGATCTCAAATCTGGCTCATGCTAAGGGTGTTACCACCAACTGAAGATCTGCTGGCATTCTGGGCAAGTATGTGAGAAGTTCCTAATTGTCATGAGGTTGCAAGAGAGGAAAGCTTGGGCAGATGAAAACACACAGATTTTGACTATGGAAGTAGCTAACAGCAGTCTGTGAATAGAGACTGGCTAGCTACTGGGAAGGGTACTGTCCTTACTTAGTGTAGATTTTCCATCATAGAAGGATCATGGTAACACATGGAACAATCAACCCTGCTACATGAGCCAGAAATAGCTCCTAATTTAATGACATGTGAAAATAGGTTGCTTTTTCCAGAAGACACAGTTCATGCACTAATAGCTTGCCACCTACCAGTGACATATATTTTGATGCTATTCTGTTGTTGTTGTTTCATAAAATATTGACTGAAGAACATACAAGATGTCCTCTAAGAAATGGAACCAGGTTACGGGAGACCTTATGGCAGTCAGGTGATTAAAAACAACAACAACAAAAAATGTAACTGTTAGCTAAGCATAGTGGTGAATACCTATAGTCCCAGCTACTCAGAAGGCTGAGGCAGGAGGATCACTTGGGCCCAGAAGTTTGAATCCAGCCTGGGCAACATAGCAAGACGATATCTCAAAAAAAATAAAGTAACTTAAAATTACTAAGCACTTTTTAAAAGCTTAAAAAACTTATAGTTCTTAGATATAAAAGAATATTTTAAAGTTTAGCCTTTATTTTATACTTTTTGTATTATTCAGTGAGAAAAAAAGTCACACTTTTTAAACAGGCAAAAAAGATTAACTAGTTGTGGGCCATTCAATTAAAAATGAAGTGATTTTGCTCACAGATTTTAAAGGTTCAATTTGGTCTGAATCCAGGAAACGAAAAGAGAAACAGTAGCAATGTAATCCATAATAACCATAACAATTATGGTGATTAACATAAGAGATAAGGATAAACATTAATATTTTCCAGAATGTGCCCACTAAAAGTAAAAGCCCATGTGGGGTTACAGCCACCATTTTGCTGAGATTCCATCTGGCCTGTGGCACAGGGGATGTGGCTCCAGCAACAGGCTTTTCTAGTGGTCACTAGTTTCTTTCTTGATGGGCTCCTGTGTCTGCACCTCACAAAGAAACATTTCTCAAGTGACAGTCAGGATTAAATAATAGTTCATAATGAAATAACGATTCTTAATGACTAATTTTTTCTTTTTTTTTTTTTTGAGACAGTTCTTAATGACTAATTTTTTCTTTTTTTTTTTCTTTTTCTTTTTTTTTTTTTGAGACAGAGTCTCACTCTGTCCCCTGGGCTGGTGTGCAGTGGCACAATCTCTGCTCAATGCAACCTCCACCTCCCAGGTTCGAGAGATTCTTGTGTCTCAGCCTCTCAAGTAGTTGGGACTACAGGTGTGCGCCACCATGCCCGGCTAATTTTTGTATTTTTAGTAGAGACCGGGTTTCCCCATGTTGGCCGGGCTGGTCTTGAACTTCTGACTTTAAGTGATTCGCCCGCCTCGGCCTCCCAAGGTGCTGGGATTACTGGTGTAGCAACTGCACCCGGCCCTTGTTTTTCCTTTGAAGGATTTTTGTACTAATTTGTGGTAGAGAAAGAAGTGTTACTACATATCATCTTCACCAAAAAGCCACATTCAATACAAGTCTGGTGCTCCAGGCAATATACTCAATGCTGTTCTGTTATCTTTAGGCTTTTTTGTCCATGAGGCAACCTTACCTAAGCAAGCTTAAGTAAGATAATTAAAATTTAAAAAATTTTTTTAAAAATGTGTTTTTGCAATGGCGTGAACCCGGGAGGCGGAGCTTGCAGTGAGCTGAGATTGCGCCACTGCACTCCAGCCTGGGCGACAAAGCGAGACTCCGTCTCAAAAAAAAAAAAAAAGTGTTTTTGCCACACAGAAAGCCAAAATAATTAAACATTCTGATCACTAAAAGATCTTTAAGCATGCTGGGAAAATGATAGCCAATGGTAAGAACAGCAACCATACTTTCCCTATAAGAAATTAAGGCCAGGCGCGGTGGCTCTCGCCTGTAATCCCAGCACTTTGGGAGGCTGAGGTTGGCGGATCACAAGGTCAGAAGATCGAGACCAACCTGGCTAACACGTGAAACCCCATCTCTACTAAAAATACAAAAAATTAGCCAGGTGTGGTGGCAGGCGCCTGTAGTCCCAGCTACTCAGGAGGCTGAGGCAGGAGAATCGCTTGAACCCAGGAGATGGAGGTTGCAGTGAGCCAGGATCGCGCCATTGTACTCCAGGCTGGGCAATGGGGTGAGAGGCCATCTTCAAAAAAAAAAAAAAGTCAGGACATAAGATCTAAAATTAGCATTGTCCTAGAAAATCTGGACTGCATGACCCTTATATATATAAGATTGTAATCATCTTTTCGCCTTCATATGTGTAAAACCTATGAAACTTAAAAAAAAAAAATCTTTTAAGATTTAAAGTTTAAAAATAAACTAAAACAGACAAACAATTTCCCCAGACAGAACACCGTTCTAACTTTTCTGGGATGCCTGTGGCCTGAATAAAACAGGAGTCTACAGGCACTTTTCCTTAATGCACACACTTGAAAACCTGTGACCTTCCTTCTGTTTCTTTCTTCCTCTAACAACAAAACTCTGTAAATGAAACTCAAGCTCACCGCTTTAACTAAAGCCTGGGGGCGGGGGGGGGGGGCCCATCCATCATTTGCTGCAGCTACTTTACACCCACGAGTATGTCTGCCCATTTCCCCAGCCCAACCACTGGGAAGCAGAGGATCCCGATGCTCAGAAACAGGACGAGGGAGCCCGAGGAATTTCTGAGTCTAGGTTTCCTCTGCTGGTGGCATGAGTTCTCACTGCACCTAAAATTGCTGCCATTCTGAATATTCATTCAACAAACCGAGAAACTGGGCTAGGTATAAAGAGAAGAAAGATACGTAGGGCCCATAAAACAAGCAGTGTGCCAAATTATAACTCAATTTGATAATAATTACAATTAACTGCTAAGAACAGAACTATGTACAAGGAGCTAAGTAAGATAGAAATAGGGACCCAGTTTTGCCTGGGTAAGGGGAAGAAAAGGAAAGGCTTCACAGAAGAGGTGAAGTTTGAGCTGGGAGCTTAGAGGATGAATAGGACTTCTTCAGGAAGACAAGTGAATAAAACATTCCAGGGGAGAGAGAGAGCATGTGGATTTAATTTTGGGGTCATTTTTCTGGGTTGATCTTTTTTGGAGCCCTTTTCCCCTCAGAAACATAGTTTCCTTCAGACCATGCCTCTCAGAGTATATAGTTTCTAAATGCCCTACAATCAAACTGACCTAAATTTTTCCTCTGGTTACAATGAGAGGTTATATTTTCTGCATTCATGGGCAGAAATGCGGTCAGACAGTGGGTAAGAACATTAGCATATCCAGAATGGTTGTTGTACCCTTGTTCACACAGCATCTTGTTAGTCCTTTACTGCAGCATTTTCCGTTTGTTTTGCTCTAGCTTAGCCATACAGTACTTTGGAGTCTCCCAGGGAGCTTTAAAACATATTGATGCCTGGGTCCCAGCTTGAGGGATTTTAATTTAATTGCTCTGGAGTGCAGCCTGTGTGTTGGATGTTTCAGAGTTCCCCAGGTGATCCTGATGTGTAGCCAAGATTAAGAATATCTGCTTTAGAAATACCTCCATGTTTCTGTCTTCTTCAATAAACTATGGACTCCAGTAGGGAGATGGGGATGCTATTCTTTTTCTCCGTGCTCTACAGCTTCCGCTGAAGTTCTTTACATTAATAATTGCTTATTAGATGTTTACTAAATTGGATCTGTAAGGACAGAGAGCTGAAATAAATGACTCTTACTCTATGTGCCTCTGCTAGGAGAATTAAATGCAGATAGAAAATCATTATATATTCTCAGGGAGCTGAAACAGTGGGGACAATGGTGATAGCGGAAAACATGACTCCTGACAAAAGCAGGGCAGGTGAAACTGAAGCTACCAGGTCAACTGCTATATGAAACAGATATCTCATCTCAGGGAAAGCGAAGGCAATTTAGGTGTCCTCAGACAGGTTCTTGCACTTTCCTCCCAGAAAAAAGGTCTGCCGTATTATAACTAAATTCTAGGGTCTCAAAGTAAAGTTTCAAAAAGGCCTCCCCTGCTCCATTAATTTGGATAAAAATATATCTTCAAGGGGGTGTTTCTGAAATATAAGATCTGGTTAATTAGTAATTCTCTTCAGAGCTATCCATATGAAGTAATTTTAGGACAAGAAAGCCTTCTTCACCTCTTTCCTGTTCAACCTATCCCTTCCCAGCCGGGTCTGAGACTACCATTTGGCATACTCCCTTGGCTGAGGTACTGAAGGCCCTTATTTATCTCTATCTGTATATGATCTAAAAGAGGAATCATTCATTTATCCTATTATCTACTTCTCATCCATGCAGGCTTCAAGATTAATACACGAGTGGGGAAAATGGTAGATGGGTTGTCATAGTACAGAACTGGGGGCCAGGCATGGTGGCTCACACCTGTAACCCGGGTGGCCGAGGCAGGCGGATCACCTGAGGTCAGGAGTTCAAGACCAGCTTGGCCAACACGGCAAAACCCCGTCTACTAAAAATACTATTAGCCAGGCGTGGTAGCACGTGCCTGTAGTCCCAGCTACATGGGAGGCCGAGGCAGGAGAATTGCTTGAACCTGGGAGGCAGAGGTTGCAATGAGCCGAGATCATGCCACTGCACTCCAGCCTGGGCGAGAGTAAGACTCTGCATCTCAATTAAAAAAAAAAAAAAAAAAAAGAACTGGGGACTGGTTGGATGGACCCCTGTAATGATGGGATCCTGGGGCGCCTGGGAGGAGAATGTACCCTATCACTTTGCTTTGTAATTTTTATTTTGCGTGTTTGTCTCCCCCATTAGGTTATGAGTTCCTTGAGGATCAGGACTAGGTCTTTACTTCTATATCCCTAGGGCACATAGCTATTAAAAAAAAAGGTTTAATGAATATATGAATGGGTGGATATGTTAGTAAAAATTATCCAATACTTGAAAATAAGGCAAAAAAGGACATATTGTTTTAAGGTCATACAGGGACATTATTAAATGGACCTCTCCAAGGATTATTTAATTCTCTGGGAGAATGTACCTGTGCTTGACTTTGCTATTTAATATTTAACTAGAGCTCAGACACTGTGAAAATATTTATATGTTAACTTGTAGATTTCTTTCTAGCAGAAAAAAATAACCCCAATGGTTATGGACTTACTGCCCTCTAGGACATAAGCCAGTTTAGTGTTTACCTAGCAATTTTATGCTGAAATTCTTTTTTAAAAATGCCTATAAAGATGCATTCTTCAAATGCTCTTGGAACCAGCTTTATTATCTCATTGGTTCCTTCGGTATTATGTTAATAAATCTTTAACATATGTTCATCCCATATTTGTATAAGTCATGATTCTAACTTTTTGAAAATCATACTTTGTTGGATGGAATGGATGGATGAATGACTGGAAGCTAAAAAGAGGGAGTGGAGGACCACAGAGAGGAATGGGGCATAGTCGACAAACTTTGCCTCACAATTCTGCATTAACTGTTGGATAGGTTTTTCAGTTAGTTGTTGGGGTATTTCTAGACTTAAAAATAACCCAACAACTAACTTTTTCTCCTCCTGTGATTATAAAGATTCACAAATATTCTCGCAAGGTAGAAAGACCATTTTTATTTCTTGAGATTTGTTTAAAAATTTAATGTCAAACAAGAATTTTTATAATGTTGATGTTTTACATGACTTGGTTGAAAAAAAAACACAATAGAAACATTTTTTGTAGAATGCTAAGTATCTGCTGGACCTATATGGATATATATGGCTATTTACTTATGAGCAGTAAGATTACAGTCATGACAGTAGTTATAGCATTAATACAACCAAGAATTAATACTTGTTTTTGTGCTTACTATGTGCGGCACTTTATATGTGTAACCCTTCAAAGCAGGTAAAATTACCGGCCTTGTTTTACAAATGAAAAAAAAACTGAAGTTCTTCTCCAAAGTCATACAGTTGGAAAGTGGTCACTCCAAAGCCCTTGCTCTTAACTACCATCAGGGTTTCTTGATCAGTGAGACCACGGAGGGCTGAATTCAGAGAGTCAAACTGGATGTACATTGGTAAGTCTTTCTTGACTCTTCATTCAAACAGAGGAATACAAAGTTATTCCCTAGAGCCTATCCACAGATACATCTGTTGAATATGCTAGCTCAGAAATATGTGACATAGTGAACAGTTTTAAAAAATGATCACTTCCACAATATACCGCACAGAAGCTTAGCATCAAAAGTGCAGCAGACATGCTGGCCTGGAGAAATAACCTTTCTTCAGAATAAAGAATGTGAGAGTATTGGAATTTCAACAGGATGTATAATTAACTGTTGCCTTTTAAACAGAATGAAAGCAGAATTCTAGACTTCAATTTGAATTGAAGTGAGGAAAAAATTTGATCAATTGTATCCAATTTGATACAAGTAGGAAATTGTCTTTTAAAATCTTCGTTGTTTAAATTCAGGAAATATCATGGTACGGAGATTTTATCTTAAACCTTTCATTGTTGTGTAGGCTTGATTTGCTTACATGTGAAAATGAGAAATGCCTGTAACACTAGTGGACTGGGACTGGCTTACATAGGGAACCCTGAGCCACCTGTATATACATTTCTTCCCCACTTCAGGCTCAAAGACATCATGTTGATATCATGAATCAGCCATGGTAGGAGTATGGCAAACACCAAAAATTGAAGTTTTGTTTTCTTTTCCCCCTTCTGCAGAGCCAGTTGTTAAACATTTACCCGCACACCACTTCCAGTAGGGCAGCGCTTTCAGGGCAGCCTATCCTAAGTCCTGAACTTACACACATTGCTGAACTTAAAAATGGCTCAGGAGGCCACACAAGCTCTTCTGAAGCTTCCTAAGTGGCTCTCTTGCTGTGTGGCCTTGAAATAAGACTCTGGTGTATGTGTGCTTGTGTGTGTTTTATAGAGATGAGGTCTTGCTATGTTGCCCAGGCTGGTCTTGAACTCCTGGACTCAAGCAGTCCTCCTGCCTTGGCCTCCCAAAGTGCTGAGATTATAGGTGTGAACCACCATGCCCAGCTGAGATAAGACTCTGACACGAACATTAAGTGGCTTATAAAACTACATAAGGCTAGGTAGCCACCAGCATGACTGTGGTGGGGTAACAGGAAAACCAGAGAGGGTGAGACATGTTCTTACAATGTCAACTCAGATGAGGTTGCTAGATAAAATACAGGATGCCCAGGTAAATGCGAATTTCAGATAAGTAACAAATAATTTTTTAGTAAAAGTATGTCCCATGCAATATCCCATGCAACATTTTGCTGGTGTCCTATATTTTTATTTGTTAAATCTGGCAAACCTACACCCAGAATGTAATCTTCTGCTAAAAAAATCTGTGTTTTAAATCTCACACAGTAGGCATACTGCAAAGCAGATATGTATGTAGGCTTTGAAGTCAGTTGCATCCTATTCCTGTCACTCACTCACTAGCTGGGCGACCTTGGCCAAGTTACCTAACCCTCTTGAGCTCCAATTTTCTTATCTGTAAAATAAGGAGAGTCAGTTCCTATCTCATTTGATTACTATAATTAGATGAGAGAACATACACAGAACTTAGATGAGTTAAAACATGTACATATGCCTGATATGAGGAAAACAACAGGTGTTATTTTCAGATATAGTTCTACAAAACACCTAGTTCTGTGTCTGGCATATAGCAACTGCTTCAAAAATTAGTCTTTCAAACCATATGACAAAAAAATTTTAGTAACCATATTACACATCACATACTATAGTAATAATACTAACATTGGTCACATAATCAGGGGTAAATGACTTTTGTGAAGGGGCCTGGGTACCTAATCATCATTTACAACGATGTTTTTAAGGGGAAAATCGTTGAGGCCCAAATAAATAAACACATTTTCTCCAAGTTGGGGATGATTTTATGTGACACGTAGGCCAGATCAAACTTTTTAAGAACTCCTACATCAAAATACATAATACAACTGGACTGAATACGCCTTTTCCAAAAGCCCACAGAATCCATTCTGCTTAAATTATTTCCATTAGAGGCTGGGCATAGTGGCTCACGCCTATAATGTCAGCACTTTGGGAGGCCGAGGAGGGCGGATCACCTGAGGTCAGGTGTTCAAGACCAGACAGGCTAACATGGTGAAACCCCATCTCTACTAAAAATACAAAAAAAAAAAAAAAAAAAAATTAGCCGGGTGTGGCAGCTGGCACCTGTAATCCCAGCGACTAGGGAGACTGAGGCAGGAGAATTGCTTGAACCCGGGAGGCAGAGGTTACAGTGAGCTGAGATCACACCACTGCACTCCAACCCAGACAAGAGAGTGAGACTCCACCTCAAAAAAAAAAAAAAATTATTTCCATTAGATATTTTGAATTAACTGCAAAAGAACCTCACACTGCCAATGAAAACAGAGCTTCTTTCCACCACCTGAGACTCCTGGTGCCACAAGCTTATAGGCTGGAATTTTCTCTCCTGGTCTTTTTCCTTTCTTCCTCTTATATAATATATGTAAGTATTCCTCCATAATAATCCAGCTCTGTACCTTTCAAACTGTTTCCTAACTGGGATCAAGCAGTTTCTCAAGCTCAGACTGGGTGTATTTTCTTTTTGTTTGGAAACTGGGTATGCTTTCATGGTAACATGATTTTTTTTTTTAAACAGAGCTGTTTTCAAAACAGCTTCTTCTAACTTCACAAAATAGCTTAAAACAACCATGAACATTCCTGGCTCAGAAATTCTGCCTATCTAGATTTAAGGGACTACTACTCTCCTATCACATTTGCCTCTTTCTTTATCCTTCACATGAATTCAAAAATATCACCCTCTCTCACAATTACAGCATCATCCTTTTTAAAGTCAAGATCCCTATTAAAATATAAATGTTTCTTAAAGACTGGTTGTACTTTTTTATTTTCGGTTTTATATTTTATCAGTAGAGTAGTGATCTCAGACCCATTCATTCTATCTCTGAAATCTACGATTAGTGAAAATGAGAACAGAAGAGATGCCAAAAGCAAAAGCCATGAGGACCATCAGTAACTGAGAGAATTAAGATGGGGTGTCATTATGAGAAGGGCTGGGTGAAGGGTGAAAGGTGAAGTTGAAGAAGATAAACTTCACCTCCTTGATAGTTTTGTGAAGGAATGGATAACCGCTGGGTAGATACCCTACCCAAATGAATATAATAGAAAGGAGCCTGAGTTTTACCCCACATGTTGTCCACAGGCTGCAGTCCTCCCCTAATTCTTTGCAAACAATGTTGCATGAAAAAAATGTTAGGTCATGTTGGCATCTCTTTGGGGGTGATCACCCCCATGGATGTATAAAGAATACTATCTAATATTTCTCTTCCCAACTGCTGCTTAGTAGAGTTCCTTGTATACAGCACACAGCTGCAGGTTTAATACTGAACTTCCCTACCTCCCTACATTCACACAAAATCTGTAAGGTAAGATAAAATGTAAAAGAAACAAGTGCAAAAATATTTCACCCTGGCCGGGTGTGGTAACTCATGCCTATAGTCCCAGCACTTTGGGAGGACGAGGTGGGTGAATCACTTGAGGTTAGGAGTTTGAGACCAGCCTGACCAACATGGTGAAACCCCACCTCTACTAAAAATACACAAATTAGCCAGACGTGGTGGTGGGTGCCTACAATCCCAGTCATTTGGGAGGCTGAGGCAGGAGAATTGCTTGAACCCCGGAGGTAGAGGTTGCAGTGAGCCAAGATTGCACTACTGCACTCCAGCCTGGGTAACAGAAAAGATTCCATCTCCAAAAAAAAAAAAAAAAATTCACCCTAAGAAATGACCATTTTGTTACGATGGCATATTCAATCATAACATCTATCCATTTTTTAAAAAAATCACTTAGTGTGGTCAGAGTTGTGTTCATTGCTGGGGACACAGATGTTATAATAACTAGACAGACCAGATCCCTGTTTTTATGGAGCTTACTTTTAACATGGGAAACAAATAATAAACAGCTAAACAAATAAAAATGTCAGTAATTCAGAAATGATTAGTGCTATGTAGAAAAAGAAAGCAGAATGAGGGACCAAGAATTGGTGGGAAATGGAATGGCAGATGGCTGGTTAGCTGGTTACCCAATGACCATTCCCGACTCCTCCCTCTCCTGCCTTACTTATGAGGCTAAAAAGGTAAGATAATAATTTCCCCACCATCCCTTTCAGCTAGGTGTGGTCACATCAATATAATCTTCTTCTGGCCAGAGACAAGAGAAAGTCTCCCAGCAGGGTGTTGGGAGGTTCTCGGAAAAATGTTTCTTCCTTGATAAAAGGAAAGAGGTGTGTGGTGAGTATTCTCGTGGGCCTGGCTGCCTCTCTGCTTCTTACCGCTGTAAACTGCCATATGAAGATGTCAGGGCACTGGGTGGTATCTTCTGAGGTCAGTGGAAGTCCTGAGACTCACCGAGACACAGTGCCCTGACACTGTGGTGCTGCTAGGACACTCACCTCCAGACTTACTAAATACAATCAATGTCTTTATGGCTTAAGCCACTTTGAGTTTTGTTACTCACCTCTGAAAGCACCCTGACTGAAACAGGGTCTGGTTTTAGATGGAGCAGTTAGAGAAAGGTTCTCTAAAGAATCTGCCCCTCATTGGGGCAGCTGAAACCCCAATGGCAGGAAGCCCGCCATGACATTCAAGCAGAAGAAGTGATGAATGCAAAGACCCTGGTGTAGGAATGAGCTTGTTAGGTGGCTGTAGCATATCAATGCCGAAGAAAATGATACCTGATATAACCGGAAAGGTGGGCAAGGGTAGGATCACACAGGGCATTGTAGGGTATGGTTTTATTATATTGAAAGAAAATCCATCGCAGGTTTCAGGCAAAGGAGTGAAATGAATATGACATTTTTTTAACCCCCTCACTCAGATTTATGTTTTAAAAATACAACTTTAGTTGCTGTGTAGGTGGCCAAGAGTAGAAGCAGGGAGAATAGTTAACAGGCTATTTATTACACCCAGCACTTTGGGAGGCCGAGGCAGGTGGATCACTTGAGGTCAGGAGTTCGAGACCAGCCTGGGCAACATGGCAAAATCCTGTCTCTACTAAATATATAAAAATTAGCCCGACATGGTGGTGGGCGCCTGTAATCCCAGTTACTTGAAAGGCTGAGGCAGGAGAATCGCTTGAACCCAGGAGGTGGAGGTTGCAGTGAGCTGAGATCGTACCTCTGCACTCCAGCCTCGGCGACAGCTAGACTTTGTCTCAAAAAAAAAAAAAAAAAAAAAAGTCTATTACAGCCTGGGAAACATAGTCAGACCCTATCTCTACCAAAACCAAAAAAAAAATTAAAAATTAAAAATTAGCTGGATATGGTGGGAGGCTCCCAGCTACTTGGGAGGCTGAGGCAGGAGAACTGCCTGAGCCTAGGAGGTTGAGGCTGCAGTAAGCGAGGATCACACCACTGCACTCCAGCCTGGGTGACAGAGCGAGACTCTGTCTCTAAATAAATAAGATGCTATTACAATAATCTAAGTAAGTGATGATGGTGGCTTAGACCAGGGTGGTGGCAGTGTAGGTGGAGAAAAGTAGATGAACATTGAAAGTATTATGGAGACAGAAACAAGATTAGTTGATGTGTGATGGGGTTAGGGGATGGGGATGACTCCTAGTTTTGAGAGCCTGGGAGCAAGAGAGAAAAAGTTTAGGGAGCTTGGAATCAATAATACCATTTTAGATAAGTTAAATTCCCACTAGATATCCATGTAGAGATATCAGCTGGCTACTGAATATGTACGTTTGGAAAAATGTCCTTTGAAAACCTGTGCCCATTTGACTCAATTCATTCATCACTCCATAAATATACACTAAGATCATACTATGCTCCAGAATGTGCTGTGTTAATAATTAGATACACAATGGTAAACAAAACTGTATCCCTACCTTCATGAAGACCATAGTGTAATTAGTTGTAGAGAGGTAGAGAGTAGTAAACAGCTAAGAAGAAATGAATGTATTAAGTTGTAGTAAGTCCAATGAAAGAGTAGGCTCCTATAAGAGAGCATGGTAAGGACCCTCCCCTGGGCTGGGGTCGGGGAGGCAATGGAAGCAGCAGCAGAGATGATGAAGAATGGCTCGTCTAAGGTAGACTCGCCAGGACCCCTGCTGCTGACAGATGACAAGAGAGTCTAGCCAACTGCCGCCTTGGGTCCCAGTCACCTTCCAGGTCCTTAACAATGTTCTAGGCTCCTTGAGGCCTGGACTTAGGACTGTTGTGATAGTGTGTTGTCCTGGATGCAATTCAGAGGTTTTTTTGTAGACAAAAACACCTAAATTATCACATGGGGAGCAGGTTAGAGAGAAAGAGGGATAAGTAGAGCCGAGGGGAACAAAGCATCCCCATAGATTTTGTTCTGTGTAAGAACCAAAGGACCTAGGAAGAGGAAGAGAGTCTCAGTAACGTTTGCCACTGATGTTCCCATCAGCCCGGTAGGATAGAGCCTTGCCATTATTTAAAGGAAATAATACGAGTAGTAGGCAGAATGGTCCCCCAAAGATATCCATGCCCTAATCCCTGGAACCTGTGAATTTGTTATGTTATACAGCAAAAGGAATTCTGCGTAATAATTAAGGTTATGAACCTTAAAGTGGGGAGATTATCCTGGATTATCCACGTAGGCCCAACATGAGCCCTTAAATACAGAGAACTTTCTCTGGCAGCAGCAGGAGAAGTCAAAGAGAGACTCCAAGCATGAGAAAGAACTGACATGCTATTGCAGGCTCTGAGATGCAGGGGCCCACATAGAGGGACCAGGATGAGGCGTCTAGGAGGTATGATGGCTCCCACCTGACAGCCATCAAGGAAATAGGATCTTGATGAGGCCTCTAGGCGGTATGATGGCTCCCACCTGATAGCCATCAAGGAAATAGGATCTTAGTCTTACAACCACAAGGTACTGGATTCTACCAACAACCCAACTCAGCCTGGGAGGGCAGTCAACCTCAGAGCCTCTAAAAAGGATCACAGTCCTGCTAAGATTTTGATTTTAGCCCTGGGAGACTCTAAGCAGAGAACTCAGCCAAACCCACCCAGACTTCTGACCTACAGAACCGTGAGATAATAAACAGTGTTATCTTAAGCCACTAAATTTGTGTTAACTTGTTACAGCAGCAATAAAAACTAATTCAATATAGCATTTCTTACGTAATTGAATGTGAGTACTAAAATTCATACCATTCTATCACCTTCTACCCTACTAGCATCTGAAATATTAGAAAACCAAAAATCTTAAAGTGCTTTCTACTTCACCTTACACATTGGGCTGGGGGCTAAGAAACCTGGGTTCTAATTCTGATTATAAGCACTGAACAAGTCAAGAGACCCCGGTCTTATTTTTATTTCAGCATAAGGACCTTAAGTACCTCAATCTCCCTGAACCTCTGTTTCCATATCTACAATATGCATGAGTTGGCCTAGTGATTTCTAAGGTCATTTCAGCTCGATGAGCAAAAAGTGACAGGTGGACATTGTTATCTGAGATGAGCTCATTTAATTTATAACCGACCACTTTCATCTGGCAGAGAGCTCGTACTGAGAGTGCATTCTGATGGGAGGAGAGGGAAGTTGTTTAGGGCTGCTGGGGCCCAGCACTGAGAGTTTTTGATATCAAAGATCAGTAGCATGGGTCTCCAAAGGAAAGACGAATTTTCCCTAGGGTCCAGCCCAGGCTTCACAGTAACTATCCTAGATGTGTCAACAACTTCTTACTGAAGATTCCTTGCAAGAAGTGGTCTGGTCAAAGAGGACCTGCCACCTGTGTTTGCTTTCCATTCTATCTAATACCAAGCCTCTCAGGGAAGAGAAACATTTCTAGAACCCCTGAGAGTCCTCGGTCGGTTTTCTACACCTTTCTTCCCAGTATGAGGTCTTTCAAATTCTGAAGAAAACAATTTGACCAAGGAATTTGCACCTCACTAAATTCAATTCATTACAATAAACATGTTTTGAACACCTGCTGTGTGCTCGTTGAGTTAGAGGGAACCAGTTGTTTTGGAGGTGAATGTTTGGTTTCATTTCTAAGTTCTGACTTCAGTATCAAGAGGCAAAGACTAGACTTATTAAAGTCAAAGCAAAGAACAATGAAGTAGTTGAGATTTACAGCTATTTGAAAAGGTGAAGGACTTGTTAAGAAGCGAGTATCAGCACTGAGCAGGAAGTTACTAAGCATTGTTTCTCAGGAGCATTCACCTTCTGTCTCACATCTTATTCATATCAACATTCCGGGTAAATTTTGATCTGTACCACTATCCTCAGTCAGGGTTTTCTAGAAAGCAACCTTCAAGTTTATGAAGCAGATGTTTTTTGTTTTTTGTTTTTTGAGACAGAGTCTCATTCTGTCTCCCAGGCTGGAGTGCAGTAGTGCGATCTTGGCTCACTGCAACCTCTGCCTCCTGGGTTGAAGCGATTCTCATGCCTCAGTCTCCCGAATAGCTGGGATTACAGGCATGTGCACCACGTGCAGCTAATTTTTGTATTTTTAGTAGACATGGAAAATGAAAAATGAGTCTTCCACTTATATTTGTATATTTGCTCTATTATTCGAGAATTTTCAATTCTGCGTTGCACCATGTTGGCCAGGTTGGTCTTGAACTCCTGGCCTCAAGAGATCCACCCGCCTTGGCCACCCAAAGTGCTGGGATTACAGGCGTAAGCCACTGCGCCTGGCTGCAGATGTTAAATTTAATATCGCATTAACGTGTATTTTTTCATGGACAAATTATGTGACTATATGAAAACATGGCTGAACACATATTTTCATATATTTCACATGGATAATATATACAGTGCCATCTGTTTTTAGACAGTTTATAAATGATCATTTCTCAGTGCTTCTGAATTCAATTCTCTCTGCATATCAGTAATGGTTGATTCAAATCACCTATGCTGGCTAGGCGGGGTGGCTTACACCTGTAATCCCAGCGCATTGGGAGGCCGAGGCAAGTGGATCACCTGAGGTCAGGAATTCCAGACCAGCCTGACCAACATGGTGAACCCTGTCTCTACTAAAAATACAAAAATTAGCTGGGCGTGGTGGTGGGCGCCTGTAATCCTAACTACTTAGGAGGCTGAGGCAGGAGAATTGCTTGAAGCTGGGAGGTGGAGGTTGCGGTGAGCCAAGATCGCACCAATGCACTTCACCCTGGGTGACAAAGTGAGACTCCATCTCCAAAAAAAAAAAAAAAAAAAAAAAAAAAATCACTTATGAAGCAATTTTCAATCTTTCTTCTTCAGAGGCACATGACAAATGTGTTCATATGTGTGATATACCCCCATGTATCCAGAATTATGTGCAATTCTAGGAGCTCAACCTGTAATTCCAACCCTTTAATCTCTATCCAAGAAATCATACTGAAAAAAACGTTGTTATGTATATATCCTGAAATTTATTGGAATTAATTAAAAAAATAAACCAATGATTATTTATTAGTAAGCAGTTATTTGCAACATGCTCTGTTTGAGACACAGCAATATATTTTGACACCTTTGTTGACATACACTGTCCTGATAGGCCACAAGTGTACACATGAAATCTAAATTCTTGAAGGCTAAGGTGCTTGGCACAGAGAACCAGAGAGAAAAGTGCAGTTATTCTCTTTCCTGGGCAACTGTGAGCTTGTAACTAGTTCTCTGAGTCTACTATTAAGCATTTAATAAGAATCTACTAATGAGCACTTTTCTTGATCCATAAAGCCACTGAACATTCCAGCAAAGTTTCATGGCCTGCACCCAAATTTGAAGATTTATTTCTCTCTTTGGATATAGAACAAAATGACTTTATGTGCATTTTATTTCACTTTATTGGGTTGGTGCAAAAATAATTGCAGTTTTTCTAATGAAAAGTAATGGCAAAAACTGCAATTACTTTTACACCAACCTAATATTTTATTTTGAGACAGAGTTGCACCCTGTTACCCAGGCTGGAGTGCAGTGGTGTCATCTCAACTCACTATAGCTCCTGCCACCTGGGTTGGAGAGATTCTTGTGCATCAGCCTCCTGAGTAACTGGAATTCCAGGCGCATGCCACCATGCCCAGCTAACTTTTGTATTTTTTGTAGAGATGGGGTTTCACCATGTTGCCCTGGCTGCTCTCAAACTCCTGACCTGGAGTGATCTGCCCACCTCGGCCTCCCAAACTACTGGGATTATAGGCAGAAGCCACTGCGTCTGGCTCTTCATGTGCATTTTAAATATGAAGAGGCTATACAGTATAGTGGCTGAGAGCACAGGTTCTAGACTAGTGGTTCTCCATCAGAGATAATTCTGCCTCAGAGTGAACATTTGGAAATGTCTAGAGACATTTTTGGTTGTCATATCTGGGAGAGGGAAGTGTTACTGACACCCGGTAGGTAGAAGCCACGGATGCTGCTAAACCTTCTACAATGGGTTGGGCACAGTGGCTCATGCTTGTAATCCCAGCACTTTGGGATTTTGGGAGGCTGGGGTGGGAGGATCACTTGAGGCCAGAAGTTTAAGACAAACCTGGGCAACATAGTGAGTCCCTGTCTCTATCAAAAAAAAAAAAAAAAAAAAAAAAAAGCTGGGCATGGTGGTGCATGCTTACAGTTCCAGCTCCTTGGAAGGTTGAGGTGGGACCATCATAGACCTAAAGGGAAAAAACTAACACGCAGAAGACAGGGCATGTTGGGCCCTAGGAGTTTGAGCCTAGGAGCTTTAGGCTGCAGTGAGCCACGATTGTACCACAGCACTCAAGACTGTGTGACAGAGTGAAACCTTGTCTCTGGAAAACAAACAAACCCAAAACACTACAAAGACAAGGACAGTCCCCGACCCCCACCACGACAAAGAATTATCTGGCCCCAAATGCCAACAGTGCTAAGGTTGAGAAAGCCTGCTCTAGAGTCAGCCTGCCTGGGGTTCAAGTCACTTATAATCTGTATAGCTGTTGGTAAATTATTTTACATGTTTGTGCTTATTGAGTGTCTTCAACAATAAAATTAGAATAAATAAGGCCGGGCACGGTGGCTCACGCCTGTAATCCCAGCACTTTGGGAGGCCAAGGCGGGTGGATCACAAGGTCAGGAGATCGAGACCATCCTGGATAACACAGTAAAACCCCATCTCTACTAAAAATACAAAAAATTAGCTGGGCGTGGTGGCGGGCACCTGAAGTCCCAGCTACTTGGGAGGCTGAGGCAGGAGAATGGTGTGAACCTGGGAGGCGGAGCTTGCAGTGAGCTGAGATAGTGCCACTGCACTCCAGCCCGGGCGACAGAACATGACTCTGTCTCAAAAAAAATAATACATAAATAAATAAATAAAATTAGAATAAATAATAACAATATTCATTTTATTGATTTTTTATGATAATAAAATAAATTACACAAGAAATGAGCTAAGGACAATGTCTGGAACAAAGCAAGTGCTCAACAAATGTTTGCTTTTGTTATCATTATATGCATTGAAAAAAAATTGAGAATACACCAAAATTTTAACAGTGATTGTTTCTAGGTGGCAAGATCATGACTGATTTTTATTGTCATTATCTTTTTATACTGCTTTATATTTTCCAAATTTTCTAGAATGACATTTGTATTAATCTAATATCCAAAAACATGTTTTAAAAGAATGCAGACAAAAGAACTTTACTTGTGATATAGTAAAAAAAGCACAGAATTTAAAAAGACCTAGATTCAGATCCTGACTCTACCTGCCGTCTGTGGACATTGAACAGGTAAGTTAATCTCTTTGAGCTTCAGTTTCCTCAGCGAAAATTGGGGCTAATAATGCATATCATAGAGAGTTGCTATGAGAATTAAACATGACAGACATGCAGTGTCTGGAAGAGTATACTGAATGAAAGGCTCCAGGAGATGACTGCTTTAAAGGTTTGGTCAAGGGAAAATGACTCTACAAACAGGGAAATATATTAATGATGGTAACTCCCCTTTTGCCTTTTATTTTTTGGTTTTTGAGATAGGGTCTTGCTTTGTCACCCAGGTTGGAGTGCAGTGGAGCGATCACCGCTCACTGCACCCTCAACCTCCCAGGCCCATGCAATCTTCCCACCTCAGCTTCCTGAGGAGCTGGGACCACAGGTGCATGCCACCACACCCAGCTATTTTTGTAGATCTCCCTGTTTTTTTTGTTTTGTTTTGTTTTTGTTTTTGTTTTTGAGACGGAGTCTTGCTCTGTCACCCAGGCTGGAGTGCAGTGGCACAATCTCAGCTCACTGCAACCTCCACCTCCCGGGTTCAAGCAATTCTCCTGCCTCAGCCTCCCGAGTAACTGGGATTACAGGCACCTGCCACCATGCCCAGCTAATTTTTGTATTTTTAGTAGAGATGGGGTTTCAGCATATTGGCCAGGATGGCCTAGAACTCCTGACCTTAAGTGTTCTGCCCACCTCGGCCCCCCAAACTGCTGGGATTACAGGCATGAGCAACCATGTCTGGCCTAAGGTCTCCCTATGTTTAGGCTGGTCTCAAATTCCTGGGCTCAAGCAATCCTCCCGCCTTAGCCTCCCAAAGTACTGGGATTACAGGTGTGAGTCATGGCGCTCAGCTTCCCTTTTCCTTTTTAAACCATCCTCTCAGAGATCACAACTCCCATGTCATCCAATTTTTTGCCTTGGCTGATAGAGAAGAAACTATGTCCACACTCTGGTCTTTCTCTTTTCTCTCCCCTCCCTATATACACCCTAGAAATGGATTTGATCATTCTCCTGGCAGGCCCTGACTCATTTGGCAGGGTTTACTTGCAGGCAAGCTGTTGTGTCTGAAAGGCAGGACTCAGGTATCACTTTCTCATATTCTTCACCCATGCTCATTGTCCCTCTTCTTATTTCTGCTTTCACCCTTCACCTCTAGGTTGAAATCATACTTGGCAAGGCCTCTCCTCGAGGGGAAGCCTCTCCACTTTCTCTCCCTCTGTTCTATCCTCCCATTTAGCTGGTTGAGTAGGTTGCCCCCTTTTAGATTCCAGAAGGATGCGTAGGAAGCGCAGCTAGGCTTCCAGATCCATGCCTCATGTGTGTGCTAGCCCTGCTTATCTGAGAAGCCCTGCATGTGTGGGGGCATGTAGCACTTGCCAGCTGGTTTGTGCTTCCATCAGGGCTGTTGTCTCTTTTGTGCAGCTTGCTCAGCAGGTAATGCTTGAGGTGAGCAGCATGAGCTGGTAGAATTCAAGGACCCACACCTTATCCATAACCCCTTAATGATTTAATTAGATGGAAAAATCATGGGTTATATTTGTGTGTATTATCAGGAGGGTGACTATTTTAAGCCTTACTATCTTGCTAACTTGAATTTAAATCCTGACCAAGCTTTCAAAATGCCCCAGGACAATCTTCTTCATTCAGAACAATCTTCTTCAGTCATGCCATGGTTTGGGAAAGGCAGTCTGATCCTAACCCACACTGACCCTCAAGATCCCAGAGTTCCCTAGGAAAGAGTCCTGCAGTCCTGTGAGCTTTCTATACAGAGTTCTAAGCACTGGGAGCCAGACTGAATTAGGAGAGAATTGCCTGGGGCAGGAGTTGACTTCTCAAGACATTCACTCTCAAACCTGAGTTGAACTGTTTCAACACTTGGAGATGGGACCACGCAAAGCATCAGAGGAAAATAAGACTGTTGGGGTGCTTCCATCTAGATATGAATAAAAATATCAGGAGAACTTCATTCTAAATGTAAATAAAAATGTCAGGCGGAATGGTGATCTCCAGGAAATAATTTATGTATACTTTCTAAACTCTAATTTGCTGCTGCTCCAGGGCCAGTCTAACTATATAAACTTCAGGCATAATTTTGACTGTTACCAAGTTCTTACTACACATGTGTCTCCTCACTGTCCTCCCTATAAATACATGCAAAATGAAACAGGCATGGACTCCCAAATTGGCACCAGCAGAATACTGTCATTGTTTTGAGTCTTCTCAGACTTCATTCACAAGAGTATATTGAGAGCTCACCATAAATCAGGCCTAGTGGTAAGTGCTAGAAATCCAAAGAGGAAAGGATACTGTCCCTCAAGAAGCTCACTCATGTGACTATAATAGCATAAAAGTGTTACTTGTCCCAGGGAAACATAGATTTCAGCAGGGATCAAAGGCTTAAGCTAAAAGACTAAAGTTCAATATTGTGGAGGACACAATTACTTTTTAAAGTACTGCGCAATGAAACCCTGAAGGGAACTAGTAACTTTTTAGTTTTTCCATAGCTTATAGGAATCAGATCAGTCATCTTTTATTATCAAAGGCCAGAAGGAAATCCACACAGACCAAAAAAGGAAATCTTTATATCTCAGAAATTTCTAGCAGTTAAAAAAAGTTATTAGCAAACCCCTCTTATACCCTTAAAAACCTAAAATAATTTGCAAAAGAAACCTATTCCCTTATTTTAAGGTATAATATCATTGTAAAACAATAAATCCAGTCAGTTTGATATTACAGTTTATACACATAGTTTTAGAAGTTTTTAATCTATTTATTTTATTTTGAGAACTAGGTAGGTGCTTTTAAAGACAACATGCTTAGGCTGGCCTTGCCGGGTTCTGAGGATGGAAGAGTGTTTCTAGGTTCGATTTTTTAAAAAACCCATGACATAATTCTAGATTTCTTTTTCTTTAGACATCAATTGGTCACCATAGTAACATAGCATTTTACTACAGAGATCTATACAGCACAAGGGAAACAGAACAGCAATTACTTATTGGGTTACTTGGGGGTACAGAATGTGACCACAGGGATAATTTAAGATTAAATATAGATTTCTCTGGGGATCTGTTTTAGCAAAGCAAGCTGATTCAATCTTCTAGTAGCGTCAGTTGAATGAAATTTGAAGCCAAATTGACTGCTGACATCATTTGAAATAATATGAGGAGGCAAGCAGCATAGCTCAGTGGTTAAGAGCACAGGCTTTGGGGTCAAGCTTCATAGGTCCAAGTTCTGTTTCTACTATTTGCTAGCTGTGTGACCTTGGGAAAGTTCCCTAACTTCTCTGTGCCTCTGTTTCTTCATCTCTAAAATGTGGGTAATAAAACCTTCCTCAAAGGGTTTTTATAAGGATTCAATGACTGTTTGTGCTTAGAAGAGTGCCTTGCACATCAGCAAGAACTTTCTTAAGTATTTGTTAAATAAAGACATACTAAAATTTAAAGGGGCTCATCTCTTTGTGCTGAAAATAGTCAAAGACATGAAAATTTGAGTTCATGGCTGATTATTTTAGCCTGTAACTTTGATAGATTCCTTTGAGAACTTCCCCAGGGTCTTGTGGCTAGCAATTCTACAAGATGTGAAATTCTGTGGCAGTCTACTGTCCTAAATCAGAGCTCGGAACAATCACAAGCAGGCCTGGTACCAGGAACATCAGAAGGAAGATGATCGCACAGCACAAAGGAACAGCATGCCTGCCCACTTTGGCTCCCCAAGCCACTGCCAATAACCTCTGGGCATAGCATAAGCAGCTGAAAAGGGATGAAACACGCTTTTATTGCAGTGATGCTGAAACCTAGTTGGTTTCGGTAATTTTTTCCCCTCTTTCCAGGATTCAAGGGGAAAAAATCCTTTTCATCAATGAGTGCTTTGTTTCATTAATTATCACCATACACCATTTCCATTCAATTTTTCACAGGCACATACTCTGACGAATTTTCATTTTACAGAACTACCTAGGCATCTTTTCTGGACTGGTAACAAACCTAAAGCCTCTAACCAGCATCTAAGGCAGGACAAAATCTCCAAATTGCCTGGAAAAAAATAAGGCATTATGTCCTCTGAGCCAAATTTCAGTCACAATACCAAGGGATTCCTATTACATACCTTCATCCGGACTTGATTTCAGAGACGTTCTCCTTAGATCTTCTTGGTCAGGAATAGCCCTTGCATACGAGTTTGGAGAATGCCATAAACCACCAGGAAAGCCTGGAAACACATTCATTTCTGTCCTCTGCCTTCCCCTTGGCTCACAGCCTGCTTCCTGTTAGGGAGACAAGATGACGCTGTGCAGGGTAGACTGTTAAACCATCTTCCCGCCCCCAGCCCCACTCTCTTGTTGCCCCTCCTTTCTCCTTTCCAAGGCTCTGGAATGTGTCACATGGGAAATGGATCATGTGGCTGAAGGGGAGAATGTGGCCATCTTCTCCCTCCCTTCCCCCACTTTTCCTTTCAGGAGCAAAGCAGCAGAAATCTCTGCCCTGATTGGCTCAGACCAAAAATCTCCATATGAAAAGGGGAAGATTCAATCACCCAAACCTCCTTCCTTCTCTATTTTCTTTTTTTTCTATCTGAAGCTTTTATCCTGACCATTCAGAGTTGCTCAGTATGGAAGATAAATGATGCTTTCTTAACCTCAACCCCTCTCTTTCTTTCTTACAGTCAGTACCCTGACCTGGCAAGGTGTTCCTTAACCTGCCCTCTGGATCCCCCTTAGCACACATCTGGGACAATGGAGTGTTCAGCACCACGGACAGCATTACACCCCCTTCAGTGCTTGTTAAAGCCATTTGTCTATTTCACTCTCAAGTAAATAACAATATTTTAAAAAATTTCCCTGAGGTCCTGTGCCTAAATATAAACCACATCATATGTTTAGGGCTCTGACTTCCCCTACTATCAGTTTACTGTTACCTTATAAACACAAACATAATTTTTATATTTCCTTAAACCCAAAAGACTATCCCATATCTACCTCCCTGTCCCCATCCCATCACCCATCCTCACCCTTTAAATATAATCTATGTTTTTTGTGTGTGGGGGGGGGGAGGGAGATTTCTGTAACATAGTTTACTGTATGCCCAAGTATCTGTGCTTATGGGGAAAACCACAGAAACACACAGGAATTCTGGGGTATACAAGTCTAGATGTTGATAGCCCCATCCCTAGGTCTCAGGTAAGGCTGAAGTGGAGAGGCAGGGAGGGAGCCTGGTTGGAGCTGTTTTGTGCAGGGTCTATCCTGCTTTGCTGACGTCCTCGTTGCCATGGTGCTAGGTAACTGCTGAAGAGGATGATTTCTTTTAAAACCGGTCACCATGGGACCCTGCTGACTAAAGAAAGGAAGAGGGAAAAGGGCTGAATTGCTGAGGAGGGATTTCAACTAGCATTCTCAGAGCCAAATTGGATTGCTCTTGGTCCTCAATCTTGAAAGGAATCTAGGAATTAGTATGGACACTGCAATAGTTACTCTCCCCATCCTCCACTGCTTCTTTCCTTCAAAATCTAGTTAGGGGCAACTGAACGAGAATTCCAGCTTCACAGGTTGACCCTGAAGTGCCATCACAGGGTGGTGGAAAGAACTGAAGAAATCTGTTTCTCCTCAGGTTAAAACATCTGACCTTTGGGAAGCCATTATCTAAGTCCTAACAGCCTTAATTGGGAGATACTTTATAACCACACCTGATTGTCCATACTAGGAACAATGTGTGGATTCTTTATAACACTATGGGAGAAAAGACAATTTTTAAAATGTGAGTTGCCAAATTATTTTAAATAAATACAAATTTTATTAATACTTGGATAGCATTTAGACTACTCCAAGTCAGAAATATAAACTGGCTATACATTTGTCTCATAACACTGGCATATAACTTATTGTTTCTAATTCAGAATCCTAACCAAGGCAGTTCAGAATATTTATTTTTTGAAAGAGGAATGCTGACTTGCAATGTGTAAAAACGAAAACTTTGTAAGCAAAGAGGTGGCACAGGGAAGCTGGAGTATAATTTTCAAGAAACTGAAGGTTCTTCCTGGATCAACATCCTCATCATATTTTCTACTTTTATTTTAGGAGGAGTGAGGTTAATTCTAGTTTTTCTATGTAAGACTCAGAGAAATTCAACTGTTAATTTTAACACTTGACTTTTAAGAAAATTCATTTATCAAGAAAGTTAGATATTGAAGAAATTTTTTGAGTCAGCAGGCTGGTGACTTGGATATCATCTCCTCTCTTAGTCAAGAATAATTACAACAATAAAAACAACTAATATTTAACATGTGCCAGGTATTTACATGCATTATGTCATTTAATCCTATCAACCCAATGAGATGAGTACTATTACTGGCATTTCTGTTTTACAGATGAAGAAATGGAGGCTTGGGGGGACAAGTAATGTGCCCAAAGCTGCATAGTGTGGGAGCTAGGATTTGGAACCACTGACTCAGCCTCCAGAGCAGGCATAGTGTACTATTCTGCATCATGAATAGACTAGACTAAAATAACTGGTCAATTTAATGTGTTGTGACTTACTACTATGGCCCCTTGACATGAGAAATCACAAAGATTGTTTTAAATTATTTGAGACCAAAACAATGACCAATGTATTTATTCCTTCCAGGATGGCTGCATGTATATATTATGGCTTAATGATATTTAAAATCATTTTGTAAGGAGCCATAACCCAAAATTATATTAAGGATGGTCATAAAACACGTTACATAATATACTAATTCTGTTTAAAAGATATTGCCAAAGTTATAATCACCAAACTTACTCCTGACATTGGAAGAAGATAAGTAAACAGTTGTCTTCCATCCAAATGCACAAAATTCCACAATACTTGTGCACCTGGGGTAATATTCTGAACATGAGTAATGTGATCTTTTTCTTATCTGCCTAGGGAATCCATTTGCCCTGGAGATAGGGTTTTGGCACTGTTTAGATGTTACAAAAGGAATGGAAAAAAAGAAATTAATATTTGGCTTCTGAAATTCAAAATAGCAACAAGACAATAGGCTTGAAATCCAGGCTATTGTTTTGAAAGCCAGTCTCTAAATTCCTTTATTTCTGCCCTTAGCTTGTCATCAACCAAACCTGGAAGACTTTGCTCAGTGTTCTGTACTATAGATCTCTGACTTCACGCAAAAACTTTCCAAGAAGTCCCAAAGCATGCAGAGTTTTACGGGAACTAATTTCTAGATCCTCAACTTCTACAAGTATGCAGTCTAAAACAGCTTTTCTGAGAACTGGTGCAGTCGAGATGCCATGCTGGTTCTTGGTTTCCACTTAGCTTTTCTTCCATCTTACCATAGATTGCCGAACCTCTCTTCCACCTTTACTTCAAATCCTGCATTGCCTGAATTTAAAAACCTCCTGGGGACCAAACATAGGAATAACTGAAAATACTGGGGATAGTATTGAGAAAGTGAATAGCTCCAATAACTGGATAACAAATCCTTTTAAAAATCAGGAGCTTTCCAAGTGCTTTCAACAAAATCAGAAACAAACCACTACCCAGTGGTCCACTGAGAAATTCATTAAAATGGTTTTCTTAAAAGAGTTCTCTTACCGGGCACAGTGGCATGTGCCTGTGTTCCCAGCAACACAGAAGGCTGAGGTGGGAGGATCACTTGCACCCAGGAGGCTGAGGCTTCAGTGAGCTCTGATGATGCCACTGCACTCTAGCCTGGGAGACAGAGCTAGACTCCGTCTCTTAAAAAAAGAAAGTTCTTCTTTACAGAAAAATGCTGGTTAATAAATACAGACTACTACAGTTAGAACACCATTTTTGCAACCCCCAGTGAAATAACTGACTCAGGAAAAGATCACAAAAGGTGTTCAAAGCATAAGATGAAAAGTTGTTGAACAGGTTCTTTGTAGCTTACAAAGTGCAAAGGGATGTGTGTCCTTTTTCAATAGAGTGATTGGGGGGGTCATCATCTTACCAAGTGACCAAATTTCACGTTACTAATAGTGAGATAAGCTGAAATTATGTGCCTAATATGAAACAATGTAACCTACTCAATGTTACTGAAGTATTCTTTCTAAAAATGTTTAACCTGAATATAATCAAATCTGTACATATAATGTCGAGGGTTTTTTTGTTTTTTGGTTTTTCTTTTAATAAAAAGGCAAGGGTTGGAGAAACAAGTTGTAAGATATTATGAGGAAATAATCAGCCAAATCGAGGATGCTGAATAGTCTACAAGACAACTAGCTTAGACTCATCAAAAAGTCAAATCATGAGATAAAAGGCTGCCTACCATAGTGAGTTACCTCCATGTTGAGAGCAGTGCTCAGGGTAAGGGACTTCTGCCTTGACTCCCTTTTTGAGACAACTGCCCAAGTCTCTCATACCCCATTCCTTGCATTTCTATGGCTGTTCAGGCCAAGTCCACAATAGCATAGTCAGACAGAGATATGACAATCAATGATTCCAAGCCTTTCTGTTCCCTTGAAGGATGCTGAAATAACAGCCAGTAGGCCTGCCACAACCCCTGGTAGGGGCCAGGGGTACTGAGTCTGCCAGGGGAGGTGGCCAATACTCCCTGCGAGATTTTTCTGAATCCAAAGATGGGCCATGAGTTCACCAGGTACAGGCTTCAGCATCACAGGATAGCATGTTCCCCAGGGATCAGGCAGACGAGGGGTATGTATTAGGTTGTTCTTGCATTGCTATGAAGAAATACCTGAAATTGGGTAATTTGTAAAGAGGTTTAATTGTACACTTTTGCAGACTGTATAGGAGGCATGGTGCCCACATCAGCTCAGCTTCTGGGGAGGCCTCAGGGAGCTTTTACTTATGGCAGAAGGTAAAACAGAAGCTTGCATGTCACATGGCAAAAGCAGGATCAAGAGAGAGAGTTGGGGGTGGTGCCACACACTTACACAGCAGATCTTGAGAGAATTCACTCACTATAGTGAGAATAGCACCAAGACATGAGGGATCTGCCCCATGACCCTAACACCTCTCACTAGGCCCCACTTCCAATACCGGGGATTACAATTCAACATGATATTTGGCAGGGACATATATTCAAACTACATCAGGGTGTCATCCTGGAAACCTGAAAGTACCTCAGTGCATACTCTAGGTCCAGAATGAAGCCAGGAGGTACCCTCTCTCTCATCAGTGCCACAAGGATATGTAATTATACCCCCACTTCCCCCCAAACAAATGAACGTCATCTTCAGAAAAAAATGACAGGACCTCTTTGGGAGGTATTATGAAAGATGAAACATTTCATCCATAGGAGACTAATACTGTCTAAAGGAACTGAATGAAATTGAACTATATTTGAAACAGGATTAGACACTTTGGGTTTGTTTTTTTTCTGTAACCTAACAGGTTGTGGTGGTTTTAAAATACATCCACAAATTCTTTGATATGCCTTCAAAGAATGCATCTAAGGTCTGGCTGCCATATCAGCTTTTAGATGTGAAACCTAATCCACCTCCCCTTGAATGTGGGCTAGACTTAGTTACTTCTTTCTAATAAATAGAATGTGACAGAAGTGGTTCTGTGACAGTTTCTACCTGGCTCTCACCTTCTTGGATTACTTATTCTGGGCAAGCCAGCTACCACGTCATAAGGAAACTAAGCTGCCTTGTGAAGAGGCCCACACATAGCAAACTGAGGCTTCTCACCAACCAGCACCAACTAGCCAACCTTGTGAGTGAGCTGCCTTGGAAGGAGATTCTCCAGCCCTAGTCAAGTGACCGTACCCCTAGCCGATATCTCAACTACAGCTTTGTGAGAGACCTGAAGCCAGATGGCCTAGTTAAGCTGCTCCTAAATTCCTGATCCACAGCAACTATGACATAATGTTTTTGTTTGCTTGCTTTCTTTTTTAAGCTCTGTTGAATTTGATATTATTCTTTCAATATACTAAACTGTGGGGAATTTTCTTATGCAGTAATGGATGAAACTCTAGACAAAATAAAGAATCTACATTTTCATGAGATATCTGTAGTGAGTTAAATAAGTGTCTTTGCTCTACATGTGTATCCCTAATGTGGAAGATACATGGTTTTATTATGACATAGAACATTAAGAAGGGGAGAACATAATTAGGCACATAACACCATTGTCTAAGAAAAAAAAGAAATCCCCTTAAGTTGAGATGGATTTATTATGACTCAGAGGAAGTACAGGGAACTCAAGAACCAAAAGTGGCAGCCAGACTTTAGACTGGACTGAAACAAGGGTCCTGAAAGCGGTAAGACCCAGGTAGTTAGTGACTCTCTTTCTCTAGCAGACCACATGGCCTACTGCCTCCAGTTCTCTCTGTCTCTTCATTAGCTGCATTCACCAGCTTCTCTTGAGATCAACTAGTTCTGCTTGTCCCTTATTGTATTACTGGCCCCAAAATGGCTGCCCCTAAAGGTGGCCTGGGATCTGAAATTCACATGTCCTTATAAATTCAATGCGCCTGTCAGAGTGACCCAGTCTCTCAATGTTCTGACTCTAAATTCTGAGGAGGCAGAGTCTGTTTGACCCAGCCTAACTCAGATACAGAGCCAGATCCAACCAGCTGGGAGAACGGGATGGAGAAGAGTTCCCATACTACCTTCTCAGCACTCTCTAAAAAGGCCTGTTGGTCAATTGTATAAAAGGCAAGGGCAAACAGAGGGAAGAATGACTGATAGATGAAATGACTGGTATCTTGGTGTATCTGTTTCTAAAATTTCATTAACTTTCCAGAATGAGTCTGCCAATAGCTCTGGTCTAAACTCCCCAACCCCTATGACCTCCATTTCACTTCTATTTGAATCACCTGCTGAATAAACATGCCCTTCACACTGCATGTACTGCCTCTGTGGCTTAGACTTGTCACAGTTTCTCTGCCTTGTCCTCCTTGTGAACATCTACTCCTCTTTTCAAACCCTGCTGGGTTTTAGCTTATCTATAGTTCTATTTCTCTACCACTCTGTATCCTTCCAAAATAAGTTACTTACATTTTCCTTTTCGCTATAGTACTTTAATTTTCACATACACTACTTATATGATTGCATATATCATATTGCATTGACTTTCATAGATTCTTGTAGGGTGGATGTCATCCAATTCATCTTTATACCTCTAGGATCTAAAACAGCAAAGTAGGTGCTCAGCAACAGTGTACCAGCACACTGAATAAGCATGACTTTTGAGATTAACCTAAAACCACTTAATTTGTATTTTCCACTGTCCCTTTGAAAACACCCTTCAAGGGTGTTTGGTTGCAAGGTTGGTTCTTCTCTTATCCCTGAATTAAAACTTGGGTGGTCCTGTTACTTTTTCTGGTCACTTTTAGTTAAGAGATGTTAATAACTAAAATATCCAGTCCTGTATAACAGTCAAAAGTTGGCACCTGACTTAGTTTAGGCATTTCTCCTTTCTCTCAGTTTGTACCTTCTGTAGATAGGGAAGCCTAGATTTAGCAAAAGAGTGTGGCCACTTCTCTTTTTTCCTGACTTGTTTCCTTAGATCTTACCCCTCCTAGTTTCTGATCCCTCCAGCGTTTGAGAGGAGGATGAGCAATACATCTTACTTTGTTGGTACTATCGTGAGCTGCCATCAGTTTCCCTGTACCTCACAGGTATTAAAAACTGATTCCTTATATCACGAGAACTTATGTGGGTTTGCGGGGACAAAACTCTACTTCTATGAACTCTTCAACTATATCTCCTTTGACTAGCTGGCCACTTACCTAACTCCAGAAAGACTTTTAGCTTTTCCCTGCTGAAGTCTACTCCTCTCTTTGGGTGGTCATCTTGGTCAGGTCCAGTGATGACTTGCTGCTGGCTTCTCTTGTCTTTTTTTTTTCCAGTAACATTAGCCAGGTTAATGGTGGGGTTTCGCCATGTTGCCCAGACTGGTCTGGTCTTGAACTCCTGAGCTCAAGCGATCCTCCTGCTTTGATCTTCCAAAGTGCTGGGATTACAGGCGTGAGCTACTGTACCTGACACAAATTTAATTTCTTGCATCCCAAAAAGAGGCAGAAAGAAAGATGGACTGGATACCCTCATTTATAGAACTGGAACCCCATACTGGTACAACATGAAAGTTTCTGAACAAGGTCCAACAGGTATTTGATATCCACAAAGCACAAAAGACCTAACTATACATATTTTTTTCCAACTGGACTTAGCCCCTTTCTCCTTTGCTTTCTGAGCAAAAATACTACTGGCCTCTAGAAGCTGAAATAGCCCTTAAGAAACTGAAGCATTACTTGTCTTTGGCTCTAGTCCTGGCTCACTCTAACTCATAGAAACCTTTAAAGACAGAGATCAATCTGTCCAGCATTCCTATCTGTCCCAGGAAGACTCTCGGTCACTCATGTGTGCCTGCTTTTCAAGAAAAGGAACCCAATTAAAGACAGGTAACTTCACATGGCAAAAGATATTCTTGGCCATTATCACTATCTTTTTTGTCTTATATTCAATAACTAAAGTAGTATGGTGATTTCAACTTCTGAATTATTTATAAACCTAGAAACCAGAATTGCCCTACTAGCAAGTAATTTGTCTCTTAGAAGCTGAAATTCCTGACCATGCCACTTCTCCTATTCCAAGTGATTCTCTGTTCCCTGAAAGGCTACAAAAACAGGCTTGAACCTCACCTTTCTCACCTGTTACTAATAACAAAACCACTTGTGTGGTCAGAGCAGCCACATCAACCCTGATAGACTACAGGAAAAAGCTTCATTATCAATGCCCTGCTGTACATGCATTCCCATGTATAGCAGACTCTCATTGGAAAAGAACACCCACATTTCAATCATGCCTTGATGCCCTCCCCAACCAATGAGGATTGCAGGTTGTAAAGGTCCGCCCCAACCCACTACTGCCATTGGCCCTGCTGATGGCCCAAGATTCACTATGTGTAATGCAATAAAGACATCACTATCTGTGTTGCCTGTGCTGGATCAAAAGACCAGCTTGGGAGACTGAAACTTTTCTATCTCTACAGCTAATCCTGTGTATCTCTGGCAATTATACTAATGGTTTTATCAATGATCTTTCCCAAATTAGTATGTCAACCCCATTCTTATCACAGTGGTCTCCCTCCTGAATAGAGCTCATGATGCCCTACTTATCTGCCTGTCTCAAGTTCTAAACTTTATTCCTCCAGAAATTGTTCAAATATACAACCATCCAGCTCAAGAGATCTTAAGCCACAGGTTTAATATATTTTCTCCTTCTAGAGGGAACTGTTTTTTTTGTTTGTTTGTTTTCCAAAACGGAGTCTTGCTCTATCGCCTAGGCTGCAGTGCAGTGGCACCATCTCAGCTGACGGCAACCTCTGCCTCCTGGGTTTAAGCAATTCTCCTGCCTCAGGCTCCTGAGTAGCTGGGATGACAGCGCATGCCATCATGCCCAGCTAATTTTTGTACTTTTAGTAGAGACAGGGTTTCACCATGTTGGCCAGGCTGGTCTTGAACTCCTGACCCCGTGATCCGCCCGCCTCGGCCTCCCAAAGTGCTGGGATTACAGGCGTAAGCCACCATGCCTGCTCCTAGAGGGAACTCTTAAAGCAGTGGCTCTTAACCTTAGTTGCAAAATGGAGGGCTTTACGAAAATATTGATGTCTGGGCTCCACTCACAGAGATTCTGATTTAATTGGTCTAGGGTAAAGCCAGGGCATTAGGATTTTTTTAAGCTCCCAAGGTGATTCTAATGTGTGGGCGTGGTAGAGTACCTGTCTTAAAGTTCCCTAAATACAGACGGACCTAGGATGCATAGAGCATCCACAATTCAACTGGTAGGTGGCATGTACTATATACTAAGTCCTATGCTACCTTGTTTTGTCATTACAATAATCCTATGCCACAGGCACTATTATCCTTATTTTACAAACAAACTGAGACTCAGGTCACACAAAGTGACTGGCAGACCCTAAAGTCAAAAGCCCAGGTCTGATTCCCAACTGTACACACTTTATATGATGTCATATCGAGACGTCATGCTTCTCAGAGCTGGATGATCCCACTCCCTAAAACAAGACACCCAGGCTTCAACCCTGAAATCCTATTCCATTGCCTCCATGGGTTTTTCCTGCAGCATCTTCCTATGCACTTCACACATATAGCGCAGCTGCCAGGATATACTGTAGGCTGCCAAAATGGAATGAAGTCACTTTCTTGGCAAGTGACTACCATGCCTGGCTCTTTACTGAAGTACTTCCATTCTATATATTCACGCCGGGATCCTTCTCCATCACTGCTAGCTTCAGTCCTGTGGCTTTCCATATTTAGCTTTTCTTACAGATGAAGTGATATTGTTTACCTATCAGCCATTCCTTTGTTGGAGTAAAATTACGTATTCCATCAGCATTCCTCTGCCTTGTACTCCAGATAGTATACAAAGAATCAAAATATACTAGCTAAGTGGCATAGAATTGCTGCCAATATCAAGATGGACTCTAATATCTAGTGAACTGGGAGGCTAGAGGCTAGAAGTATGTACTTTTGAAAGGTGTCAGTGACACATCTGAGTAATGTAGTAGCTAAATGCCACCATTTCATTCCATGAAATCCACATTTCATTCCGGCTAAAGGGTAAAGCTGGTGAGAGGTGGGAAGGGCCAGGAGGCTCCATCGGAAGGAGGCAGACGCTTCAGGTGTTGGGTGGTACCTTTAAGATGTTGCGCGGCCAAATCCAATGCCTGTGCAGGTGTCCCATATATCCTGAGAGACAAAAAGAGGTCAGATTAGTCAGATCCCTCGAGACAGTTCCCAAATCCCTGACTTCTGTTACCGCGACTGTTCTTTCCAATTCCACCTCGGCCTGTGTTCAGGACTGTGGCTTTTAGAATCTTCCCCATTCCATTCCATTAGGGGCGTCCCAATTTCCACCTTATATAAATAACACCATGTACTAAATGCATGCCACGTCTGCCTGTTTATAAACATGCACAAGTTCACACTCTTTTAAGACAAATGTTCTCTACTGTCAAATTCTTTCGTCTGGCCTCCCAGGTAGGCTATAGAGCTACTGCCTTCATTTACCTCTCAAATCTTCCCATCTTTTCCTTCCCACGTCATTACCTTAGCTCACACTCATATCCTCTTGGTCACCAGCCAAAAAATAAATAAAACCTTTGGCCCTTCAGATTTCTGTCTTATTCTACAACCTCACTGACCGGCTCTCTCGCTCCCACTCCTTTACTACTTGATTCGCTGAAACCTCCCCTCACAGAGTTCACGGCCAATATAAAAACGGAAAGTAGGGACAACCACACAAGCTTGTGGACTTTTGCCAGAAAAATCTCACAGAATGTGGTGTTGTGTACTTGAATCCATCAGATCAACGCGACGGACACTCCCCAAGGGCCAAATCGCGCCGCCTCCCACTAGGCGGAACGTTTTGAAACTTTTGCGCGCTAAAAAATGATGAGCCAGACGCATGCGCAAACGTGCCCTCCCGAGGTCGCGCTTCTCCTCAGGCAGATCTCGCGTGGTTTGGGGAAGGCGGGCCAGTAGAAAGGTTTTCCGTGGCGTTGAGATTCCCCCCGCCCTTTTTTTTTTTTTTTTTTTCTTTCTTGCTGCACCAGTGGATTAGGATTAGTGCTGCAGTCAATTGAAAAAGTTCAAGATAAAAAATTAGACTAATATAACTAGCCGACAGGCTAGCGGCATTTCTCTGGGGCCGAGGAATTCCACGAAGATCTCTGCGAGGCCCGGGGGAGGCCGCACAACTAGTTCTTCAGAAACAAATTTTTTTTTTAAAGTAAAAATAAAGAAAGTCAGCCAGTTTATCACCTTGGAACCAGCGTTTTGTTTGGCTTTTCCGCTTTTCACTCTACAAAAAAGCCCATTGGCAGCTACCCAGGTTACCGTCCTGTTGCAATTGCGCCTGCGCGGCGGTTTGTTTACCAGCCCGGGCGAAGCGCTGTGTCCCGGTTCTCGCCGCCCCGAGCGCCTTGGTTTGGTCCCTTGACGTGTAATTCATAATGAAAGTCATGTTTTCATTTGGGAACACGGATCGGAGGCTTAAAACTGGACAGTTTAAGTGTCAACTTGAGACCAAGGAAAATAATGGTAGTGGAATCGGTGCCGAGTCAGAGCCGTCACCGAAGAGGTTGATAATGAACCTGAGGAAAACAATAGCACCACCCTGACCAGAACTAGAAAGTGGCAAGCAGCCACAGTTAATCAGACTCATAGGTGGTATTTAGTTACTTATTTAGAATGTAGGCCCAGTTATGGTAAAATGCAAGTAAGACCAAACCTAAGTTCATCTTGCTGGAGCAAACCTCGAGCAGTACCTACATGATTTAAGACTGACTTGAAGCAAAGTTAAAAAAAAAAAAGGCAGCCATGCAAATTTTGAAACTTAGAGACGACTCCAGAAGCATTAACCCAAGAAAGCACAAACCAACAAACACATTTTTGAAATGGTTTGAAGATCTCTTCAAAGGCAGTTTCAGGTGGCTTAGAAGAGGATGTTGCTTATAAAGTGAAATCTGATGGAAACTTGTTTTACAGATATGACTGGATTCGTTTGAAAACAAAAAGAGGCAGGCAAACTGACTTTTTAAAAAGCATTTTTATGGAAGGATTTCTAATGATACATTTTAATGTGCTCAAAAACAACCTTAAATAACTGGTAGATTTAGCCAAACCTGGATCATTATTATCTTAGAGTTGGATGAAAGCATAAATGTTAACAATTTGGCAATTTTATTGGACTCTGTTATGTTTGAATGGTGAATTTGAAGTCTTCAACTTGTAACAAGAAATTTTCTACAAGGACAGTGGGATTTTCAAGAGATATGAAATTAAGCAGAGAATATGTATGGACATGTGAGCAGATGGAGCCAAATTTTGAAAGCTTTCGATATGCCCAGCATCGGTCACAGAAAATCCTTTTATCTCAGGAAGCTAACCTCTGGATTTTCTCATGTTCAATATGATAAAATTCAGTAAATCCAGCTGTTTGAATACCTTTTAACACAAATTTGTACCAAAGTGGGAAGTAACTTTAAAATTCCACTCCATTATCTAGGGGTACTCTGACTTGGTTAAGGTAAGGTGAAAGTCGGTTTTCCAAGCCAGTTTTGAACTGGCATTTTCATCATAAAGAAAAAAAAAATGCAGATAAAGTGAATGGGTATCTTGTTCACTTTAATGATTAAGACTAACTCAGCAAGCTGGCTTACTTTGTCAAGGCAAACAACCAGTATTAAACAAACTGAATACTCTCATTGCACATAATGAGAAGGCTTGAATGAAAATTAAGTATGTGAGTGGAAGAGCTGATAAAGAACAGTGACTTCTTTGAGACTCCCAGTTCATTTACATGTGATGAAAATTATAGTGTAAGAATAGTAAGTTGTCAAATAAAACATTTTTCTTCACTGAATAAAAATCTTTGGTGAGTAATAGAAACTGACTGATGGATTGGTAATTTAGTCTGCCCTATGACTCAGAAAATATACTTACCAAAATTTCCATTATCGGTAGCTGAAAAAGTTAATCATGCCATTTCTTTAGCCAGTATTCTGGGCATGCTCCCCTGTGATTACCCTGATACTGTAAAGTAGTGAAAAAACTGATGCCATCTGTATCCACGTATTTATGTGAATCTGAGTTATCGAATTATCGTGACCCCAGGACAAACAAAAGAAATTGCCAAATAACGAATCTGATATGCATCCCTAATTACTCAACACAATGTAACCTTACTTATTAACTGAATGATAGGACTTTTTTTCATGATAGATAAAGCATTTTTTTTTTTTTTTCTTGAGACAGTCTTGCTCTGTCACTCAGTCTAGAGTGCCATGGCTCGATCTCGGCTCACTGTGACTTCTGCTTCCTGGGTTCAAGCGATTCTCTTGCCTCAGCCTCCCAAGTAGCTGGGATTACAGGCGCATGCCACCATGCCCAGCTAATTTTTTGTATTTTTAGTCGAGACGGGGTTTCACCATGTTGGCCGGGCTAGTGTCGAACTCCTGACCTCGTGATCTGCCCACTTTGGCCTCCCCAAGTGTTGGGATTACAGGCGTGAACCACTGTGCCCAGCCCAATTTATGTAGCATTCTATAGTCACTCCTAACTAATGCATAGAGAAGAGTTTGGGAGATAGGGAATAGGGAAGGTGAAGAATTTGGCTTATCACAGTCAGTATGAGCACTGAAATTAACTTAATCCCCAGGGAAGAGAAAGAATGAATTTAGCCAGGCGCAGTGGCTCACACCTGTAATCTCAGCACTTTGGGAGGCCAAGGTGGGTGGATCACGAGGTCAGGAGTTCGAGACCAGCCTGGCCAACATGGTGAAACCCCATCTCTACTAAAAATACAAAAAATTAGCTGGGCATGGTGGTGCGCACCTGTAATCCCAGCTACTTGGGAGGCTGAGGCAGGAGAATCACTTGAACCCGGGAGGTGGAGGTTGCAGTGAGCCGAGATCCTGCCATAGCACTTCAGCCTGGGTGACAGAGCAAGACTCTGTCTCAAGAAAAAAAAAAAAAAAAAAATGAAAACATACATATTAGGACCAAATTGCAGGGTTTGTGCATGAATCCCAAATGATAAGCCAAATAAATTTTGCTTACTTTTAGCTCTGCACTCAGGTCTTAAGTATTGGGGCTAATTCAGTACTCTTGTCATACCTAAAGAAAGTATGTTTCTGCTGGCACAATTCCACGCCTGTAGTCCCAGCTACCCAGGAGGCTGAGGCAGGAATATCCCTTGAGCCCAGGAGTTCAAGACCAGCCTGGACAATATAGCAAGACCCCATCACTAAAAAAAAAAGTTTCAATCAGAGGGAAGAGAATCATCAGCATGAGAGGGGAAAAGGGAGAAAGAAGGGCAAATTTGGTTTGTGACTAGTCAAATAATGCCCATTGAGGACATCTCTGCAGATGCACTGTACTTCCTGCTAGGGAACTCTGCCCTTGCCTCCATCTACTGGCATGTTTGCATGGCTGACTTCATTCCATTTACATCTCTGATAAGGAAAGATACCTTTATGGTCTGTTATCTTCAATGTATTAAAGAGACTATTATCATAGTCACAAGATAGCTGCCACAGTTCCAAACATCATGTTCTCATATGAAATGTTTCAAATAGAAAAGAGAGTATGAGCCAAAAAAGCTTTTTTTTTTTTTTTTCCTTTTTTTTTTTTGTAAAGATGGGGTCTCATTATGTTGCTCCTGCTGGTCTTGAACGCCTGGCCTCAAGCAATCCTCCCACATCGGCTTCCCAAAGTGCCAAAGTGCTGAGATTACAGGTATGAGCCACTGCACCTGGCCAAAAGCTTTCTTTCTTTTTTTTTTTTTTTTTTTTTTGAGACGGAGTCTCGCTCTGTCGCCCAGGCTGGAGTGCGGTGGCCAGATCTCAGCTCACTGCAAGCTCTGCCTCCCGGGTTTACGCCATTCTCCTGCCTCAGCCTCCCGAGTAGCTGGGACTACAGGCGCCCGCCACCTTGCCCGGCTAGTTTTTTGTATTTTTTTAGTAGAGACAGGGTTTCACTGTGTTCGCCAGGATGGTCTCAATCTCCTGACCTCGTGATCCACCCGTCTCGGCCTCCCAAAGTGCTGGGATTACAGGCTTGAGCCACCGCACCCAGCCTACAGTGGCATGATTATGGCTCAGTGCAGCCTTGACTTCTTTGGCCCAAGTGATGCTCCCACCTCAGCCTCCCAAGAAGCTGGAACCACAGGCACACGCCACCATACCTGGCTATTGGTTATTGTTTTGTTAGACTTTCTCATAAGGGCAAAAATGTTTCCCATATGATATTACAGACTTCCATTTATTTCTTATTGCCCAGAACTATGTTATATGACTACCTTTAGCTTCAAGGGAGGCTTAGGGAAGTATGTACAGAGAAAACAAGCATGTTTTTTTAAATGGTGCACTAAAATTAACAGGACTTGTGGGAAATATAGGGTTAGAAGCAGATCACTCAAAACCCTTGCAACTTTGTTAGTTGAGGGCTATAATAATTACTATGCTAATAAAAAAACTAACACAATTAAATTCCCTCTGACACTTGTACTCAATATCACAGTCATCCTTTGGGGCCATGCTGTCCAATACAGTAGTAACTAGCCATGTGTGGTTATTGAACACTTAGATGTGATAATCCAAATTGAGATGTGCTGTAAGTATAAAATATACACATAAGATTTTAAGAGTTTAGTATAAAAATAATATAAAACTCTCAAAGTTTATATTGATTACATGTTGAAGTGTCACTTCAGCATTTCTTTTTACTTTTACTTTTTAAAAATGTGGCTACTAGAGGCCAGGCATGGTGGTTCATGCCTGTAATCCCAGTAGTTTGGGAGGCCGAGGTGGGTGGATCACAAGGTCAGGAGATCGAGACCATCCTGGCTAACACGGTGAAACCCCATCTCTACTAAAAATACAAAAATTAACCAGGCGTGGTGGCAGGTGCCTGTACTGCCAGCTACTCGGGAGGCTGAGGCAGGAGAATGGCATAAACCCGGGAGGCGGAGGCTGCAGTGAGCCGAGATTGCACCACTGCATTCCAGGCTGGGTGACAGAGCGAGATGCCATCTCAGAAATAAATAAATAAATAAATGTGGCTACTAGAAAACATAAATTGTCTTATGTTTCTGTTGGACAGTGCTGCTTTAGTTTCTTGAATCCTGGGGCACATGATTCTTTCTTGGATGTATATGCCCTTGAGGGTATTAATTCCAATTAAGAGCAGTTTCATCAAAATTAAAAATCTGATCGAGAATTTTGCCTTTTTTGTCAATAAGTTTTCCCCCAATGGGGCAAAATGGTTTTGCACCTTCATTTAGACTTTGCAGTTTTACCACAGAACTTAATGTTGTAAAAAACTCTTGGAGCCACCAAACAAGCCTCTATTTGCACCAAAGGAAGGCATTCTTACAGAATTTGCTGCTTTTTTTCTTAACATCTTTATATGTTGCTAAGGTTTGCTCTTTAATTGTGAGAAGCTTGTCCCTGCTTGCCCCAGAATGTTAGTGTGCTGGGAAAAATAATGAATGAAGCAATGTAATTTCTGAATTATATTGACATTCTCTCTCCATTTGTTGGTTGCCCATTAGCTGATAATGACTATATCTGGCATATAAAGCTTTTATTGTGGGAGATAGGACTGCCAGTAGACAAAAGGGAGAGAAAATCCTAATGCTATAATTTCAAAGAGTTGGTACCCAATTATGGGATATTTTGGACAGTGTCCTTTCTATTCACCAAGTTAACATTTAGTTAATCGCCCCATTTGATTTACTCAATTACCCCTTTCTCCCAGCTAAAATCCATTGAGTTCTAAAGACCCATTTCAAAGGCCAGGCCAGGTGGCTTATGCCTGTAATTCCAGCACTGTGGGAGGCCAAGGCAGGAGGACCGTTTGACTCCAAGAGTTAGAAAGCAGCCTGAGCAACATGACAAAAACCCCACCTCTACAAAATACGAAAACTTTAGCTGGGTGTGGTGGTGTGTGCCTGTAGTCCTAGCTACTTAGGAGCCTGAGATGGCAGGATTGCTTGAGCCTGAAGAAGTCATGGCATAATCATGGCACTGCACTCCAGCCTGGTGACAGAGTGAGACCCTGTCTCAAAAAAAAAAAAAATAGACAAAGGCTATCTCTTCAGTAAATCTTTTCCTGATCTCTCCTATAGAACCTTCATAGCATTTTACTTGTATCATCTTTTTATAGAACACATATTTGGCATTATGTTTATGTTATTGTCTGATTTTTTAATGTAGAATAATATTTTTAATTTGCATATGTAGAATAAAGCTCCTCCCACTGAAGACAGTGATTGTATTTTATTCACTTTTCAAAATTCCTCTGATGAGCAGCCTTATGGTTTGTACAAATTAGGCACACCTAAATATTTGTTGAATTTAATTGTGCTGTATCCTAAAATAATAGAATATTAATAGAATAGAATAAATAATATATTTCTAAAATATTAATAGAATAATAGAACCTTATTCTATTAGCAATAGAATAACTAGATAGAATATTTCTAAAATTCTAAATACAAGTTGGTATTTGACTCACATCTCTAGTGCTTAAAGTGCAACAGAATATAAAATAGTGTTATAAAGTCAGGCTAAACACGTTAGAGTATGTACTGGCGGGTTTTTAAAAATTATTTTAAGTAATTATGATTAAATCCATGGTAAATATAGACCTGTGATAAATCTAGATCCATATAGTGATGACTCACTTTAAAAGACCCTGGTTTTCTGGATCTCCCTTCTCCTTTTACTCATTGCCTTCTCCTTTTCTTCCTCTGTTTCAAACTATGTTTTCATTATTTCTCTGCCTTGATAATCACTCAAAACAAATCAGTAAGGGATATTTAACTTTTAAATCTAAAACGTCATAGTCACATTTAAAGTTCTGAGAATGCAGGATTCCTGTTAAATAATGGTTATAATGAACTTAGTAATTATTAACTTTGGCCCTCTAATTACACTATTCTACACCCAGTGATAAAGGTGTCAAAAAATGATGATTTAATTTTGTTCCAGTCTTTTCACTTGGATGTACAGTATACTGCCATGAATCTCATCACGACCGATAAACTGAGCTTGGATAGAAGAGCTGTTAGGATGACTTAGGTGCAAAAGAGAATCTACTGTTTAGGCAATCAGTATACAGTTTCCTTAAATTTTCTTTTTTTTTTTTTTGAGACGGAGTCTTGCTCTGTTGCCCCGGCTGGAGTGCAGTGGCGCTCTCGGCTCATTGAAACCTCCGCCTCCCAGGTTCAAGCAATTCTCCTGCCTCAGCCTCCCAAGTAGCTGGGATTACAGGTGCCTACCACTACACCCGGCTAATTTTTGCATTTTTAGTAGAGACGGGGTTTCACCATGTTGGCCAAGCTGGTCTCAAACACCTGACCTCAGGTGATCCACCTGCTTCGGCCTCCCAAAGTGCTGGGATTACAGGCGTGAGCCACTGCGCCCAGCCTCTTTAAATTTTCTATAATTTATTTCCATTTTTTGTGTGATGTTCCTATGCTTTTCCCACAGAGCTAGGAGCCCCACAAAAATAGAGACTTTGTCTTATTTGCTTCTGGTGCTTGCTTGTCTCTATAACTCCAGCACTCAGCACAATGCCTGACACATTGTAGGTAATAAAGGATACATACTGAGTAAATGAAGTACACCTGGGATCAAGTATCACATGTTCCAAATGAGCTTGATTGAGGTTAGATTACACTTATATTGGACATGGAAAGGATCTAGTACCTAATTTGAACTTGCCTCTATGTCTGCGGCATTGGTGGTTGGGTAAGGTCTATTGGTTGTGAGGCACAGTCTCACTTGTTACCACAAGTAATATATGGAGTATGCATGAGTGCGTGTTCATGTGTGTAAGAGGAATCTTAGCTGTATTGCGAAGTCCTAAGGACATGAAAAGCCATTGGGACCTTGAAAGGTTCACAGGTAAATGGTAATCAAAGATTCCCAAGGTCTGTGAATTCTAGACATCTTTGCCATAGAAGGCTATGGCCCCTCGCTCCAGCATATAGTGATTCTGCTGGTCCCTCCATGTCTTCTCAATGCACCTGTCTGTTTTCTTCTTACCATACTTCCTAGTTCTTACTGTACTTCCTAGTTCTAATTCTTGGCTTAGCTAACAACCATTTTCTTTCTTTTGGGTAGAGCAGTGTGTACCAGGCCCCATCATAAACCATAGTGCTGAGTCAGGAGCCCAAGCTAGTGGCTTGGAGGTGGAGTACTTTCTCTCGGAAGGGGCTATAGACTTTGTAAGTTCCGTGACTGCCATGTCTAGGATTCCTAATACCGTGCACTGGGAGCCATCTCTGGGATCTTCACTAGAACCAGCTGTACTTGCCAATCATATCTACTGGGTGCTAATTACCTACTTTGCAGTTATTTTGTTTACAGCATTAGAATTAGCCTCATTGGAGGATACAAAAAAGATTAAAGACTATGTAGATTTATATCTAAAGTCAAGGTGATTAAGTCATAGAGACAGTGTATGTGTTGGTGTGTATGTGGCGGGGGAAGCACTTTCTGAAAGAGCTATGTTTAGTGGGAAAGGATCAAGTTTAGGTTGTTATCTTGACTTTGCAACCAATCGTGTATGACTATAGAGAAGTCACCTTTGATCTTTTGTTCTACTTCACTTTTAAGGGTTGTAATACTTACTTTGACTGTATAGACAACTGTTAAAACACTATCATAAAGCCAGGTGTGGTGGCTCACACCTGTAATCCCAGCACTTTAGGAGGCTGAGATAGGCGGATCATTTGTGGTCAGGAGCTTGAGGCCAGCCTGGCCAACATCGTGAATCCCTGCCTCTACTAAAAATACAAAACCTAGCTGGGCGTGGTAGTAAAGGCCTGTAATCCCAGCTACTCGGGAGGCTGAGGCAAGAGAGTCGCTTGAACCCGAGAGGCAGAGGTTACAATGAGCCAAGATCGTGCCACTGCACTCCAACCTCGGCAACAGAGCGAGACTCCGTCTCAGAAAAACAAAAACACAAAAAATACTATCATAAAATAATTGTTAAATTCAGATTATTGTGTATGGTATGAAAATGATATAAAAATGTTTAATAGGTAAAATCTATGCAAATTTAGAGTTCAATTAAATTTGGTGGGGATTAAAACTCTTGTGTATGCATTTGGAAAAGTAAATTATAAATACGGTTGTGGTTTGGAATAGCTGTAGGATTAGGGCTGACAGTTCTGGCCTTGTGCTGCCCTCCTGTGCTGTTTAAATAGCACAGCAGGTCAATTACATTCCTGCTTCATGAATGTTCCGAATTGGGGGAGGGTAGTCGATCTCATTACTAACCCTCTTCTGTCCTCCTGTGGCCACAGAGCGCCTAACTATTTGGATGTTTCTGATTCTTCAGTAAAGGAAGTGAAGGAAAACTACTTGGAAACATTCTAGGTCAGACAATCTAATCCTGAGTTATGGAAAAAGGCAACTCATTGCAAATTGAATTTGACATTGGAGATATAATTGATACACAATCTAGAAGATCCTGAGCAGATTATCGAGATTTGGTGTTTTTCTCCATTACTACAGCATTGGGAAAGGCTTTTTGTCAAGAATAAATAGAAATGCTTTTTTTTTTTTTTTTTTTTTTGAGATGGAGTCTTGCTCTCTCGCCCAGGCTGGAGTGCAGTGGCGCGATCTTGGCGCATGCCTGTAATCCCAGCTACTTGGGAGGTTGAGGAAGGGGAATCACTTGAACTTGGGAGGCAGAGGTTGCAGTGAGTGAATCGCTTGAACTTGGGAGGCAGAGGTTGCAGTGAGTCGAGATCATGACATTGTACTCTAGCCTGGGCAACAAGAGCGAAACTCGGTCTCAAGAAAAAAAAAATTGCTGAGAATTTGTAGTAAAGCCTTACACTGTTTATTTGGTTAATAAGATAGTCTATTATGGTGGGAACAGAAGATGCTGTTCTGCAGTGATTTTCTAAGAACACTGGCCAGTTGAAATGTGGGACTCACAAGTAAAGCTAATTCTTTGCTAATTCTCTTAGCATATCCTGCAAAAGTGGTTACTTTCGAAGATAAGGTCATTTGTCAGCATGGCAATTTTTTTTTTTTTTTTTTTTGAGACAGGATCTTGCTCTGTCGCCCAGGCTGAAGTGCAGTGGCATGTTTACAGCTCACTGCAGCCTTGAACTCCTGGGTTCAAGAGATCCTCTCACCTCAGCCTCCCCAGTAGCTGGGACTACAGGCACACACCACCACATACCCAGCTAATTTTTGTGTTTTTGTAGACACGGGGTTTCACCATGTCTACAAGACCCGGGCTGGTCTTGAACTCCTGGGCTCAAGTGATTCTTCAGCCTCCACCTCCCAAACTGCTGGGATTAGAAACATGCGCCACCAATCCTGGCCAGTATGACAATTTTTTGATGACAGTTAAGAAAAGATATTGAAAGAAACAGTGTAAAAGCAGGCAATGAAAGAGTGGAGAAAGACAGTCAATATATGGCACGTTTTTAATATGCTTGCTTCCCCATTAGCCAGCCCTCACCCCGGCCCCAGCCTGGCCTGTTGCCAGACTGGTTTCCTGATCGGAACCCATCTACCCTCTGCTTAGACTAGGAGTGTGTGTGCATAATTTATTCATGTGGGTTTACAGCATGCATACACATGACTTTCTCTTTTTAACCCACCCCAGTCGGGCTTTCCCATCTTTACCAAGACTCCTCTTATCAAGTCATCAATGACCTCGATGGCCAAATGCAATGGTCAGTTTTCAGTGTTTATCTTACTTGACCTGTCAGCAGCATTTGAATCATTTGATCATGCTCTCCTTCTTGGAACACTCTCTTCACTTGATCCCTGGGTCACCTCTCTCTTGGCTCTCCTCCACTCTACTGGGGGCTCCTTCCCTATCTCCTTTATCTAGATACTTCTCATCTTGATTTCTAAAAGTTGTAGTACCCTAAGGCTAACTGCCTAGGTATTTTCTATGTCTGAACCCACTCCCTTGGTGATCTTATCTAGTCTCATAGCTTTAATATCATCTAAATGCCAAACATTTCCCAATGTGTATCTCCAGCACAGACCTTTCTACCCTGAATTCCAGACTCATATATCCATCTGCTTACTCAACATCTCCATTTGGATGTCTATGGACATCTCAAACTTAACATGACCAAAACAAAATATGTTCATCTCTCAATCAACCCCATCTCAGCAACTGGTCATACCTTTCTTCAGTTGCTTGGAGTCATCATGAACTCTTTCTCACACACACAGACCATTTCCAAATCGTCAGCAAATCCCATTGCCTGTATTTAAAAAAAAAAAAAAAACACTATCAACTCTCTACCCTTCTTTTCATGTACACTGCTGTCACCCTAATCTGAGGCCCATGACCTCTTATCTGGATTACTGTATAGGCTACTATGATACATAGTCTCCCTACTTCTCTCTTGCTTCTTTGAAATACTTCTTACTCAGCAAAGTGACAAAAGTTACCCGAAGTCAGATTTAAAAAACTCTCTGCTCAAGGATGACGTACTTCAATTGGCATAAAATCCAGTCTTTACCATGGCTTATAAAGTTTACATGATTGGGGTCTCTACCTCCTTCCTCTCTGACTTCATCTCCTACTCCCCAGCCCCCACTCACCATGTTTCCAGCTTACTAGTTCCGTTATAGTCCCTCAACTATCCCAGGCGCATTCCTACCTCAGAGCCTCTGGATTTGCTATTTGCTGTGCCTGCAACACAAAATTACATGGTCCATGCTCTCATTCCATTCAGGATTCTACTCAAATATCACTTTATTGAAAAGTCATTCCTTGTTCATACAGCATCTGCCTTCGTTACCCTCTGTACTCTTAACTAGTTGATTTGTCGTATTAGCACTTACAGCAACATGACATATTATGCTTATTTATTTGTGATTGTCTGTCTTTCACACTTGAGTGTAAGTTCCGTTTCATGACAGCAGGGACTTTGGCTATCTTTGTTCTCTGCTGTGTCCTCAGAGAGTCTGGCATCTGGTGAGGGCTCATTAAGAATGCAATGAATGAGGAAATGAACAAATATTGATGTGGATAATTATTCTGAGAGTTGGTCAAGAACAGCAAGTGGGTAGTTTCCAGTTTTGTTTTACATGGAAGTTTGTATAAACGGAAGGCTAAGATCAGAATCAGGGAAAATGTTCTCCTTTATGTCTTCTCAATGTAAAAAATAGAACCTAGTTGAATATGGTGGATTGGTAATAAATATGTTTATTGTTCCAAATTCCATATTTTATTTATTTTTTTTTTAGGGACAGGGTCTCACTCTGCTGCCCAGGCTAGAGTGCAGTGGTGCCATCATAGCTCACTGCAGGGTCAAACTCCTGGCCTCAAGCAATCCTCCTACTTTGGCCTCTCAAAGTGCTGGCATTACAGGCATGAGTCGCTGCACCAAGCCCAAATTCCATATTTTAGTCATACAAGTTGTCCACTTATGTTTTAATCATGGAAATTCGATTATGTGTGTGATCATGAATCCAAGTTTTGCTATTTATTTCCTTTTTTTTTTTTTTTTTTTTGAGGTATGGCCTTGCTCTGTCACCCAGGCTGGAGTGCAGTGGTGCAATCACAGCTTGCTACAGCCTCGACCTCCCTGGCTCAAGCGATCCTCCCACCTCAGCCTCCTGAGTAGCTGAGACTCCAAGCATGTGCCGCCATGCCCAGCTAATTTTTAAATTTTTTGTAGAGATGGGGTCTCGCTATTTGCCCAGGCTGATCTCAAACTTCTGGGTTCAAACCATCCTCCCACCGTGGCCTATTTCCTATTCTTATGATGCTGGCAATGCTGGTAAGCTTGCATTAGTTCATTACATTTTACTTGGAAATGAAAGTTTTCATCTAAGTAAAATGCCTGATGTATTTTTTTCTTTAAATTCTGACCCCACTAGATTAGTTTTAAACCCTTCTTGAATCTAATTTTTTCAAAGATGCCATTTTTCCAGGCATTTGAATTCCATTTTCTCTAGAGCCTTTGTTTTGTGAATAGTGCATTCTAAGTAAATTAAACCAGTGAAGCCTTAGTGATATAACTGCAAACCCATCGAGTCACCGCATCTTCTACAATGGATTCTGGACTCAGCTTAAGAAGGATTAATAGGTACACTGGTCCTAGTGCCTTCTCTGCTCTCTTTTGTGGCGCTGGAACACTCACTTCTCTATTGCAGGGCTTCATCTGCAAGAGAGGATAACAGCATTTGCCTCACAACTGTGGTCTTATGAGGATCAAATGTGATGACACCAAGGAACCTGCTTTAAAATATTTAAAGTGGCCAGGTGCAGTGGCTCACGCCTGTAATCCCAGCACTTGGGAAGCCGAGGCTGGTGGATCACGAGGTCAGGAGTTCAAGACCAGCCTGGCCAAGATGGTGAAACCCCATCTCTACTAAAAATACAAAAATTAGCTGGGCGTGGTGGTGCACACCTGTAATCCCAGCTACTTGGGAGACTGAGGCAGAGAACTGCTTGAACCCAGGAGGCAGAAGTTGCAGTGAGCTGACATCACGCCACTGCACTCCAGACTGGGTGACAGAGCAAGACTCCGTCTAAAAAAATAAATAAATAAAAATAAAGTATTTATTCTTCACCTTCCCTATTCCCTATCTCCCAAACTGTTCCATATGCATTAGTTAGGACTGACTGTAAAATGCCATAAAAAATTAGCCGGGTATGGTAGCTCATGCCTGTAATCCCAGCACTTTGGGAGGCTAAGGCAGGCAGATCACGAGGTCAGGAGATTGAGACCATCCTGGCAAACATGGTGAAACCTCGTCTCTACTGAAAATACAAAAATCAGCTGGGTGTGGTGGCATGTACCTGCAATCCCAGCTACTCGGGAGGCTGAGGCAGGAGAATTACTTGAACCTACCTGGGAGGTGGAGGTTGCAGTGAGCCGAGATCGTGCCACTGCACTCCAGCCTGGCAACAGAATGAGACTCCATCTCAAGAAAAAAAAGACCCAAAATGTAATGGTTCAACAAAATAAAGACTTATTTTTTCTCCCAAATCAGGTCAGGGACCCAAGTTGAAGGTGGCTCTGTCATCTTCAACATGTGGCTTCCAAGGTTGCTCTAGTATTCACCTTTCCAGCCCATGAGAAAGGGGAAAGAAAATGGCGGATTCTGAGGGGGTCACATGACAGGTTTATGCATGAGGCCTGGAAAACACATACCACCTTTGCTTACATTCTATTGGAAAATATTTCATCATAAAGCCACGCCTAATTGCAAAGGAGACTGGGGAATTTCATGTTGCTGGGCAGTTGTGTGCTCAGTTATAATTCTGCTACTGGGAAAGAAGGCAACAATGGATTTTGATGGACTGGATCCATCAGTACCTTGAGAGACTGAGGTAGGAGGATAACTTGAACCCAAGAGTTCAAGGTTATAGTCTCTCCTACATTCTCCTTCTCTGTTACCTCAGTTAATGGCATTATTCTCTTAAATACCCAAGCTTGAGTCCTTAAATTTGTCCTCCCTTTCTCCATCTCTCTCAATCCTCTTATCTGTTCCAACTACCTAAGTAACCCTGCATTTGTTCCTTGCTTTCCATTTCCTCTATAGCATGACTTAAATCCATTGTATCTGTTGTTTGAATAACTCATCATCCTCCAAAATTACCTCCCTGTGTCAGTCTCTCCAGGCTCATCACAGCCATCCTTTACTCTGCCGTCAGACACTACTTCCAAACACAAAGATCTGCTTGTCCAAGACAGCCTGGGCCTCTTACCAGGCACCTCCCCACTCACAGTCAAGGCTGGAAGCACCATATAAAAAGCATCTGCAGCTACACCTTTGCGGCTCAGGAGATTATGGCAGACTGCCTCCTGCCTTCTCTGCCAAGCCGTGTCCTCCTGGGCTCAGGGTTCTCCGTCTCACACTTGAACTCTGCCCATCTCCCCACATCCCTCTGGATGAACACCACAGTGGGACTGTCTGCCCAGCTTTTCATTTAGCCTTGTCCCTAGACACTGTCTTTCATATCACCCACAGCCCCATCTTCAGCAGGTCACCCCATCTCACAAATCCAAACTCCAGAGCTCCAACCCAGGCCCAGGGCCCAGGCTTGCTTTTGTTCAGGAGGCAAGTTTGGACACTGATCATTCTCTTCACTAAAAGCTCCATGAGTTCACAGTACTTACTGAGCAACAGTTTTTTTAGCATGCCATCCATGGCGAACCACTGTCTGATCCCATCCGCACTTATCACCCCATCCTTATAATCATCCTGACATTTTCTTATTCTTCAAGATCTGACTCATATATCACTTCTTCCACGAGGCCTTCCTCTTTCTCCTTGCCTTGTACTTCATAGCATCATGTTTTTCTATGTATTGCTTTCTACCTCTAGTTTATTTGAGACAATGTCTTGCTCTATCACCCAGGCTGGAGTGCAATGGCATGATCATAGCTCACTGCAGCCTCAACCTGGGCTCAAGGGATCCTCCCACCTCTGCTTTCTGAGTTGCTGGGGCTACAGGTGCAGGCCACCATGCCTGGTTCCTACCTCTGGTTTTTGTGCACATGGTATACATGGTATACACTCCCCACAGGCTAGGACTGTGACAAACATTTCTTCACTTCCCACATTGCTGAGAATAATGCCTTGGACAATACCTTACACATAGTATTGATCACTGTTTAAAATCTACTAATGCCCCAATGGCTTTCCATACCACCAGGTCAATAATAAAAGCCCTACCTATGCCTACCTAGTCCTATCTGATCTGATGCGCTTTTTTTTTTTTTTTTTTTTTTTTAAAGACAGAGTCTCGCTCTGTCTCTCCCAGACTGGAGTGCAACGGCATGATCTTGGCTCACTATAACCTCCGCCTCCCAGGTTCAAGCAATTCTCCTGCCTCAGCCTCCCAACTAGCTGGGATTACAGGCATGTGCCATCATGCCCAGCTAATTTTTGTATTATTAGAAGAGACAGGGTTTCACCATGTTGGCCAGGCTGGTCTTGAACTCCTGACCTCAAGTGATCCACCCACCTTGGCCTTCCAAAGTGCTGGGATGATAGGTGTGAGCCACCGCACCCGGCCCTGATGCTCCTGTTACCACTCCCGACTTGCTCCGCCCTATCCACTGTGGACCTCTCTGCTGTTGCTTGAACACATTAGGCAAGATCCCACCTCAGAGACACTTCGTTTGCCCTTCCCTTTACTGGGATGCTGTTTCCCCAGTATGGCTGCTCTCTCATGTCTTCAGGGCTTCTCTCAAAGGCCGTCCTTTTTTTTAAAAAAATTAATTAATTAATTAATTAATTTTTGTGAGATAGAGTCTCACTCTGTCGTCCAGACTGGTGTGTAGTGGCAAGATCTTGGCTCACTGCAACCTCCGCCTCCCGGGTTCATGTCATTATCCTGCCTCAGCCTCCTGAGTAGCTGGGATTACAGGCCTGCACTACCATGCCCAGCTAATTTTTCTATTTGCAGTAGAAATGAGTTTCACCATGTTGGCCAGACTGGTCTTGAACTCCTGACATCAAGTGATCTGCCTGCCTCTGCCTCCCCAAGTGCTGGGATTACAGGTGTGAACCACCGCGCCTGACTTGAAAGGCCACTTTCTCCATGAGGCCTTCCCTGACCACATATTCACATGGTGATACTCGAAACACTCCCTTTCCCTCCCCGCTGCTTATTGTTTCTCCATAGCATTTTCCACCTCCTTACACGGTATATATTTCTTTCATGTGCTGTGTTCATTTTCTGTCTCCCCTCCCCCTTTTGGAATGTCAGCATCATTCTAGTTTAAATCTGTTTGTTTACTTCTGTGTTCCCAGAACCTAAGGATAATGTCTGGCATAGGGGAGGCACTCAACAAATATCTGTTGAAAGAAGAAGGAATAAGCAAATTAATAGAAGGTGCTCCGTAAATATTTGTGAAATTGAATTAAAAGTGTCAGAAAGAGATGGCTGTGAAATTCCCAAAGTCTAAAAGTATGTGAGCTTAGAAGAATGGAGGAGTTGAGTGCTGCCTCATTATAAACATCCTCGAGGAAGGACTGAAACTGTGTGCTTGCAGTGGGAGGGGCAGCTGGGCAAGGAACCGTGAACCTTCGCGAAACATTTGGGGCTCCAGTGAGAGCGCTGCATCTGGGAGCTGGCGATGCTGGCGGCTTGTTCATCCACCCAATCCGAACACTTGTCTATGACACAGGTGTTTTAAGTTATTTTGGTCTTTGCCTCTCTCCTCAGCTTGTGAAGGTTACAGAAATCTGGGATGGCTTATGGGATGCTTCTCAGTCCTAAGTAGGAAAACAGCAGTGAAAATGGCAACCAAAACATCACGCAGGACTGGGGGTCTTGGGGAAACAGCTCACTTTAGAGCAGTGCAGTGTAGAGCTTTCCGTCTTCTACCAGGGTCCACCTTTAACACTTGATCTGAAAATTTTCCCCCTGGCTTACTCGCTTGCAGCTGCCCACTTTGCAGGAGGATGGCGCTCTGATCTCTACGCTCCCTGTTCCTTCGGGGATACCATAGTATTTTTTTTCACGCTTCGTCACTACTACAGCAGACGCCTGCCTTCTCATTATTTGCTGTACAGATCTCTGGTGCCTTGACTGTAAACAAAACACTTTAGATCATTGTGAGGTGGATGTAAGCACAGCCTTTCTGCTGGCAGCCAGACTTCTTAAGGTGGCGTGACTGTGACTTGCTTACTTTTCCAGATTAACAACAACAAAAAAGCGACAAAATAGTTCTCCTACATATTAGTTGAAAGATTCAGCATGTAAAGGGGATCGAAGTGTTAATTTTCTACTTCCATATAAGACATGAATTCCATGAGTAAAATCGAACTTCTGTGGCAAGGTGAAATACTCTAGAATGTCTCCATTTACATATGTGTGGTAGTTTGGATGTTTATGCATGTGGATAGATGCACATATATAGAGTTCCTGTGTTGTCTAGCAATTGTTTTAAAATTTGGACAATTATCTAATTTCGGGAGTAAGGTATGAATTATGGTAGGGAGCCCTACCCCAATTTTCCTGTCCCTTCTCCCCTAATCTTCAGTCCAATAAATTGACAGCCTTAAAAGTAGCAAAAATAAAGAGGATGAAACCTCTTGCTTGATCCTAGGTGAATTCTTTTCTGTCAGTTAGGTAGGAAGTCCTGACTTGAAAACTAGTTCTGGGCACTGCCTCCTTTACTCTCCCTGGATATCACCCCTGTCCTTCTAGAGCCTATATTTTAGTTGAACTAGTGGATGGTGATACCAAAGGCTCATGACAGGGGCATTTAAGTATCAGTGACCACAGGCCACATCAAGGAAACATCTGCAGGCAACCCAGGGCCTGGGAAGGAGCCATTTTGAGTCACTTGTAAGACAGCAGGACCTGCAGACGATAGCACAATCAAACCCAGATAAAACCCTGAACCAGTGAGAACCATTAGGAAGGAAAGGAACAGAAAATGAACCAGCTTGAGTGTTACGAGACCTGCATCTAGTCCTGACTCCGGTACCAACCGAATGTATGTCCCTGGACAGGAAACCTCTCTGAGTCTCAATGTCCTCCGTGGTAAAAAGGAGAGGGTTAAATCACAGGGTCCCGAAGGTCCCTTCCAGCTGTCACATTCTGGAGTGTATGAGATGAGGTAGGCACACAAAGTGGACAAACAAGATGTGGCTAAGAAAACAAGCAACACATGAAGTTCATCTGTAGCATAGGTGCATAAGAAAACTTTGCTGCTGTTTAAGGTTAGAAAGGAAGGTTGGTTTCCAGTAAAATGCATTAACTTTGGCTCAAACCAAGATGATGGGTACTGGGCATGGGGGTGGGGAGGCCGTTGAAGATCCACTGAGCTCTGTCTTAGGGCAGCCCTGCTCATCGTCCTACTTTACCTTCCACCACGATGCTCAAGCCCACACTGAGAGAGAAATTTCCAGTTGCAAAAGGGAGAAGAGAAACGCTGGAATACTAGCATCGGACGTTAGTACATAGATGTGGTGGTTTTAAAAATCATTTCATCATCTGGAGTTTGACCCCGAGGGGAGTCTTTTCACCCTTCAGCCCTCTGAAAGCATTCACTAGCATCTGAATATTGTTCTGAGTTTGTTGGAGCAGTGAAATCTGGTGAGAGAGAAGGGTGGAGGAAGGAAGGAGCTGTTGTATTTGGCGGCTGGAGTCAGGTAGAGGAAACTGCTACAATCCCGGGAAAGAACAGAAAAGTAGAAAGAGACGAGTTCCCACAGGCAGCCAATGTCCATGGCCTTAACTGTGCTTGGGAAGCAAGATCCTGGGCCAGGGGTGTACCTTCGTTTTTCAAAACTAAATGTGTCTGAGACAGCTACAAAGTGTATTAAGGGACTTGAGAGACTACTTGAGTTTTTTTTAATCTTGAGTTCCTTTCTTATTTTCATTGAGGGAGAGCTTGAGTTCATGATAAGGGCCGCGTCTACTCCTGGCTAATTTCTGAAAGAAAGACGTTCGCCTTGGCTTCTTTCCTAGGCCCCCAGCCTCCCCAGGGATGGCAGAAACTTCTGGGTTAAGGCTGAGCGAACCATTGCCCACCGCCTCCACCCACCCCCAGCTAAGGCACGCCGGCAGGGGGGGCGCCCAGCCCCCCAGCAAACGCTCCGCGGCCTCCCCCGCAGACCGCGAGGTGGGGGCCATCGGGGGGGGCCATCGGGGAGGGCCGAGCTGGGGGCAGCTCGCCACCCCGGCTCCAAGCGAGCTGCCGGCGATCTTCGCGGTCCTCTGGTCCAGGCCCCGGCTTCCCCCGCGAGGAGCGGGAAGGAGGTCGGGGCTTAGGCGCCTCTGCGCACCCGCCAGTGCAGCGCCGAGCCCCGAACCCCAGGCCCCGCCCCAGGTTCCCGGCCGTTTGGCTAGTTTGTTTGTCTTAATTTTAATTTCTCCGAGGCCAGCCAGAGCAGGTTTGTTGGCAGCAGTACCCCTCCAGCAGTCACGCGACCAGCCAATCTCCCGGCGGCGCTCGGGGAGGCGGCGCGCTCGGGAACGCAGGGAGGCGGCGGAACCGAGCCGGGGCCACCTTAAGGCCGCGCTCGCCAGCCTCGGCGGGGCGGCTCCCGGCGCCGCAACCAATGGATCTCCTCCTCTGTTTAAATAGACTCGCCGTGTCAATCATTTTCTTCTTCGTCAGCCTCCCTTCCACCGCCATATTGGGCCACTAAAAAAAGGGGGCTCGTCTTTTCGGGGTGTTTTTTTCCCCCTCCCCTGTCCCCGCTTGCTCACGGTTCCGCGACTCCGACGCCGGCAAGGTTTGGAGAGCGGCTGGGTTTGTGGGACCTGCGGGCTTGTACCCGCCCGGACTCGGACGGGCTTTGCCACCCTCTCCGCTTGCCTGGACCCCTCCCCTCCCCGCCCTCCCGCTCGCCAGTCCATTTGATCAGCGGAGATTCTCGGCGGCCGGGCCGGGGCTTCCCCGCAGCCCCTGCGCGCTCCTAGAGTTCGGGCCGTGGCTTGTCCGGGTCTGTGTCTTTTCGCTCCGAGGCCAGTCGCTGGGCTTCCGAGAGGGGTCCGGGCTGCGTAGGGGCGTTTTGTTTTGTTCGGTTTTGTTTTGTTTTGTTTTTTTGAGAGTGCGAGAGAGGCGGTCGTGCAGACCCGGGAGAAAGATGTCAAACGTGCGAGTGTCTAACGGGAGCCCTAGCCTAGAGCGGATGGACGCCAGGCAGGGGGAGCACCCCAAGCCCTCGGCCTGCAGGAACCTCTTTGGCCCGGTGGACCACGAAGAGTTAACCCGGGACTTGGAGAAGCACTGCAGAGACATGGAAGAGGCGAGCCAGCGCAAGTGGAATTTCGATTTTCAGAATCACAGACCCCTAGAGGGCAAGTACGAGTGGCAAGAGGTGGAGAAGGGCAGCTTGCCTGAGTTCTACTATAGACCCCCGCGGCCCCCCAAAGGCGCCTGCAAGGTGCCGGCGCAGGAGAGCCAGGATGTCAGCGGGAGCCGCCCGGCGGCGCCTTTAATTGGGGCTCCGGCTAACCCTGAGGACACGCATTTGGTAGACCCAAAGACTGATCCGTCGGACAGCCAGACGGGGTTAGCGGAGCAGTGCGCAGGAATAAGGAAGCGACCTGCAACCGACGGTAATAACCCCTTCCCAACCAACGGTAATGACCCCTTCCCAACCACAGAATGTCTGTGTCTGGGGCCCCGCTTTGCCTGCTGGAGGGTGCTAACCTTAGCTTGCTTTTCGGCGTATTCTGATTTAGCTTTGGGAGAGCGAACTTTATTGGTCTTAGGTGTTCAGTGCTACCTGGCCCACTGCTTGTCTGTTTGTGACTTTTAAGTCAGAAACTGGAAATGGTAAGATCCGATAATTTCCCTAACTTAAGACATCGCCGTCCCTCCCACTAGCAACCCCTAGGTATGTGACAAAGTTGGGATGTTTATCAACGGTCCGCCTCCTGGCTAGGGAGAGAGCTCTGGGGCGGAGAATGCACTTTCTTCTTTTTGAAAACAACCTCATTTTGTGCCCTTAAAGGCTACTGAGGATGACGGATCCTGGATTGTGGGTGGAGGGAGTGGGCTTTTCATTCCCCGACTATTGGGCCAACTTCTGCCAGCCATTGTTTTTTCTAATAAAGATTGTGTGTTCTTTTTAAAAAATTTCCCCTGCTCTTAGATTCTTCCACTCAAAACAAAAGAGCCAACAGAACAGAAGAAAATGTTTCAGACGGTTCCCCAAATGCCGGTTCTGTGGAGCAGACGCCCAAGAAGCCTGGCCTCAGAAGACGTCAAACGTAAACAGCTAGGTGGGTTGATCACTAAAGGAGCACGTACTGAAACCCGGGGCCTTCAGACCTCACGATACCTGATCTTGCTGGTTGCTGGCAGATAACAATCTTTTGGGGTTTTGTTTTGTTTATACTTCGTGAGGTCAAAAAAGTAGCAATGGGAAGGCTGGGGATACTGTAATTCTTCTATGCCCAGAGATACTTTCTCTTGAAACAGTAGACCAGAGCAACTACTTGTAACCAAGGCCCCATCGTGAAAGAAGGTCATTTCCCAGTGAGTCCCACTAAAACATGTTGGGAACAATAGGTTCTTCGCCCATCCGAACAAGAACTGGGGTACTCCCTCAGTCCCACTTCATGAGAATTCATTTCCCAGAGGTTCAGCTTGAGTCGGTAACAGATTTTGAGCCATACATGGAAAAATGGCAAGTACATGATTAAGTTTCAATTTTAAGGGGGAATGTTTGGTAGAAATTGCTCACCTTGGTTATGCAAGGGATTAGAGATGTCAATGGGTGGTATGTTGTGTTCTTTGACATTTTCATAAACTGTCACTTTCCTTGTTTGCTCCTAAGTTTGGAGAGAGAAGGAACCAGTATTTGCAGAAACCAAAATGGAAAGATAAAAAACATTACTAAAGTTTCTACAGAATTTCTGATAACACTGAAGTTGCAAAGCAGAAGTTAAATTAACTCTCGTCAGTAAGCAATCCAGGAACACGTCAGCCAGTGTATGCTAATTGTGCCGTAACAGGGTGATTTGGATATTTGTAGGGGAAATGGGTAGTAAATATCAAGACTGGTGACCGCAGGTCAGCCCAGCACAAAGGAAGTGGAGATTTTTCCATGCACAAGAATCTGATCACTGTAAATAGCTAATTTGAATAATTCAGTCCCCAAATGTACATGGATTGGCTATTCATAATGATCAAACTACATATATTAATAGTTTGTTAGCTTCTTATAGACCAAGACTGACCTCTTTATTTTCTAAAGCACACACGTAGCTTAGCATATGAAGCGATCTTAATATTGATGTTAACTTTTTAAATCCTCATTTATAAAAATTTTAAAACAACAGGGATTACGGTGGGATTCAGGTGTGTTGTGTCTTTAAATTGTATATGTGACTTTACATATCTTATATTTTTCAGAGCTTATACAAAACGGCATTATAGAACCTCTATTTTATAGCACCATGTGAAGTGGGAAAATCAGGTGAAAATTTCCCTGAAGCAACCTTAACACACGCAGCCCTTGTTGGTTTGTGACTTGTGGCCTAGCTCATCAGATGAGCCACGAGAATCAGACCTGGATTTTGATCTGGCCCCGTTTTGACATGCAGAGAGGCATTTATAGCATTTAGTAATATTGCTAGTTCAAAGAATACTAGAAATATTAGTAAGAACCTATTCAAAATTATTCATGAGTATCTTCTGCATATGAATGAGAAATTAGAATATTTTGAAAATGATGTTAATAAAATTTTCTTCTGGAAGGCCCTTATGATTTTTATTTCCAATCATTTTTCAAATTTAGAAAATTTAATCTGTCACAGGAGTAGAGAAAAAAAATTCTAAATTTTAAAAAAATTTAGAAAATTATTACTCTTAAGTATTACAGTTTCCTAATTTTCCTATTTATTTCCCACTTGTCTTTGACCTAGATTCTTTAGACTAGGGTTTCTCAACCTCTGCACTACTGACATTTTGGGCCGAATAATTCTTTGTTGTAGGAGGCTGTCCTGTGTGTTGTAGATTGTTTGGCATTATCCCTGGCCTTTCCCACTGGATGCCAGCAGCATCCTCCTCCCACAGTGTGACAACCTAAAATGTCTCCAGACATTGCCAAATGTTCCCTGGGGGGCGGGGGCAACATTGCCTACTGTTAAGAACCACTGCTCTAGACAAAAGAACACAGCACAGAAGAGAGGAAAAAAATCCAGTTAAGAGAATATTAGGTGGAGATGACTGTAGTCATCAAAAAATCCAGTTAAGAGAATGTTAGGTGGAGATGACTGTAGTCATCAAACTTTTTTCCCCCATCAAGTATTTCCAAGCTAACATAGTGACAAAATAATTCCTCTACTCTATTGGTAACGTTACTCTAGTGCTTTTCCTTTAATTTTTCCATTTTGTTTTCTTTTGCAGAATTAAGAATATGTTTCCTTGTTTATCAGATACATCTGGATCTTGATGAAGCAAGGAAGATATACATGAAAATTTTAAAAATACATATCGTTGACTTCATGGAACGGACATCCTGTATAAGCACTGAAAAGCAACAATAACACTAAAATTTTAGGCACTCTTAAATGATCTGCCTCTAAAAGCGTTGGATGTAGCATTATGCAATTAGGTTTTTCCTTATTTGCTTCATTGTACTACCTGTGTATATAGTTTTACCTTTTATGTAGCACATAAACTTTGGGGAAGGGAGGGCAGGGTGGGGCTGAGTAACTGACATGGAGGGGGATATGAAGAGCTTGCTTTGATTTGCAGCAAGTAGATAAATATTTGACTTTCATGAAGAGAAGCAATTTTGGGAAAGGTTTTGAATTGTTTTCTTTAAAGATGTAATGTCCCTTTCAGTGACGGCTGATACTTCATTTTAAAAAATCACAAAAATTTGAACACTGGCTAAAGACAATTGCTATTGTTTATTCTCATTTGGGAGATCTGGTGATCTCCCAAGTTATCTAAAGGTTGTTAAATAGCTGCATATGGCTTTTTTAAAAAAGCAACAAAAACCTATCCTCAGTGCCCTCTCCAATCTCTCTTAAAGTTGGAATTTACCAGTTAATCAGCAGAATGGTAATCACTCCAGGTAATTTGGGGCAAGAATCCGAAGTGCCTGGGAGTTTTCAATGTTAAGAATTGACCATCTGTTTTTATTAAATTTGTTGACAAAATTTCTTCATTTTCTTTTCACTTTGGGCAGTGTAAACACAGTCAAAATAATTCTAAATCCATCGATATTTTTAAAGATCTGTAAGTAACTTCATATTAAAAAATGAAATATTTTTTAATTTAAAGCTTCTTTGTCCATTTATCCAAAGGAAAGTGTTATTTTTAAAGGAAGGTTCATGTAGAGGAAAGCACACTTGTAGGATAAGTGAAATGGATACTACATCTTTAAACAGTATTTCATTGCCTGTGTATGGAAAAACCTTTTGAAGTGTACCTGTGTACATAACTCTGTAAAAACACTGAAAAATTATACTAACTTATTTATGTTAAAAGATTTTTTTTAATCTAGACAATATACAAGCCAAAGTGGCATGTTTTGTGCATTTGTAAATGCTGTATTGGGTAGAATAGGTTTTTCCCCTCTTTTGTTAAATAATATGGCTATGCTTAAAAGATTGCATACTGAGCCAAGTATAATTTTTTGTAATGTGTGAAAAAGATGCCAATTATTGTTATACATTAAGCAGTCAATAAAGAAAACTTCCATAGCTATTCATTGAGTCAAATTGTAATGTGCTTTACCAAACGAGGTATTTGACTTGGCATTCTAGTCATGTTTAAACAAATGTAAATGTGAAGTGGCAAATATCTAGGTAATTCAGGCCCACAACTCAGATGGTGTTTTATGTAGTCTGAATGTAGTTAGCAGTTAGTATTTTCCACCTAGCTCTGTGGGTAGACAAAACTTCAGAAGGTGAAAATGGAAAAGCTACATTTTCATATGAATAAGGTTGTCAAAGTCTGCATTAGTAAAAATATTTATGTCTTCTAGGATATGAATGTGTCAGAACCAAAAAATCCTTACATAAGTGTAGACTGACACACATGCAGGATTGAAAATGAAAGTAACATGGTGACTTCTCTAAATTCTGTATTTACACATGAGAAGTGTGAGGAATTAAAGCAGTTGTTTGGACCATCTAATGTATAAATCTTGTTTAAAATATTGAAACATAGGGGCCCTCAAGAAATTGGTGTGCACTCTAGGTAGCTATTTTTGAAATTTAACTGGTCATATAAAAATTATTTTAATTTCTAAATTCCCTTGTTACAATCTACACAACCAAAAACTGGCTAATGTAAGTAACCAAATCTGAGAGTTTTGAGTCTCCATAGCCATACAGCAGATATATATTTTTTACCTAAGGAAAAAAGTGGAAGACGACATTTTAAAGTCAGATTACTAAAATGATTCCTGTAATTCCACATTCTCAAAAGAAAATGTTTAAGGTGTAATAGTAAATTATTCTAGGACTTATTCTAGTAAGTGGGTAAATCGTAAAAATCTAAATTTGGGTTAAATTGTTTCGCTCAAATGTCTACATTTCTATTATCGTACCCCAAAAGGAGCTCTCAAAGAATAGTTTGAACAGTTTTTGACCCGAAGATTTTTTTTTTTTTAAGCAGGTTGGACTCTTCGGCTTCCTGGAAGGGAAAAATAGGTCCTTTAGTGGCTGGGCTACATCTTCCAAGTAGGTATTACTTTAATGAAAGACTAGAGGTGTTTTGTCATTTTGTTTGAAACTCGCATCCAAGAGCGTTTTTCGAAAACAGACTGAGGGAGCAAGAAAAACAATTCGAAATAGGGAGGAAGGAGTGGAAGGTCAGAAAATAATGAAATTAAAGTTTCTCTGAGTAAAAGAAGATAATTCAGAAAGTGTCTCTAACAGAGGAAAAAATATCGCCTGGATTGCTGCAGGCACCCCAGTCTCCTTTCCTAAAGAGGTCTCTTTAAAGATAATTTTGAGCGATTGCGTTTTAGTTGTGCGGGCCAGGGAGAAGTGGATGCTCGCCGCGCCAGGCACGTCCACAGGAACGCAGCCCCGAGTCACCGTGTCCTTCGTCCTTTACCCGCCTGTGTCAAGCAAGCCTCCAAAAGTGACCCGCATTTCAGCTCGTCCTTCTCCGCGAACGTCCCTTTGCGGGGATGCGGCCGCCGGCGCCCGCCACCCCTGGCCCCGCTACCAAGCCATTGAGCCGTCGTCTCCCCAAACTGCCCCGCAGTTCCGCGCCCGCCCGCCGCGGCAGTTGCGGGGTCAGGCTGGCTGGTGCCTTGGGACGAAAAGGCCATCAAGTCTTGCTCCCCCATCTGTAACGTGCAGCCCCCGCACTGTCCCCGTCGTCGCGCGCAGTTCCCGCGCCCGGGCGGCCGCGCCTCCGCCGCGCAGCCGGGCTGGGCGGTTTCTCAGCAACTTTCCTCCCTCATCCTCTCCTCTGCGCTGAGAAAGCAGCGAAAGCCCCCACTCCTCTCCGCAGACGGACTCTCCACCTGAGTTACTGGCCGCCTCCGCGGCTGTGGGGATATTGAAGCTAAGGAGAGAGCCTTCCCGAGTTCGCGGACCCTCCGGCGCTGCAGCCCGCTCCCACCCCTACACTGGGCTCCAATGATCCGCAGCCCCGCGCATTTCGAAAGCCCGCCCGGCTCGCCGGCGCCCGGGAAGGGTCACAGAGGCGCGCGGCCCGGGCCCAACGCCACGGCCGCCCGCGTGGGTCCCTTCCGCCCTCACCCCAGCTCGGCAACGTCCCCCCATCGCATCCCCGGCCGCCTGGCGCGGGGGCCTGGGACAGGGAAGAACTGGGAAATGTGGGTTTGGGGGCGTGTTTGGGGGACTCCGGGAGCGTGGGCTTCACAAGCGGGGAGCGGGGCGAGAGGCCTCTCAGGCCGGGGTGCACCCACCGCTCCGGCCTCAGGGAGCGATTTTCCCGGAGGCCGGGGGACTCTGCCTTCGCCATTTCATTATCATCACAGCGCCCACACTTGCTCTTCTCTCAAGCTCTTTGCACCGAAAAAGTAATTCTAAATCTCCTCTAGGATCTTCTGTCTGGTGTTCACAGTATGAATTTCTTTTTAAAACTTGCTATGTCTTTCACCTGGGCCACACCCTACGTCCACCCACCCCCTCTCCGCCAAAAGGGAGGTAAAAAATCCTGCGGGCCCAGCTGGGGGTGGGGAAGGGGCCCACAGTCCCGTTGGAAAACCTCAGCGGCCACCTCCGGGATCGGGGCTGGCCTGGGGGCTGGGGTGGGGAGGGGTCCGCCGCAGGCCGACCCCGCAGAACCGAAAGTGCAGAGTTGACACGTAAGCCCCAGCCCCTCTGCGGCCGCCCGCGCGCCCGGCCTGTCACGCGTGGGGACACACAAGAGCGGCAGGCATTGGAGCAAGCAGTACAAAAAGAAATCAAGGCGTTGGGCGCGAAACCTCGACGCGCCTCTAAAGGAACGTTGAGAAAAGGCAGGGAGCAGGGCGCGCGGCCGGGGTATTGCATCATTGCGGCTCCCCCTCCAGAAAACGGGCTCCGAACCACGGCGACCATCATGGCGCTCGCGCCGGGCTGCGCTCCCCGCGCGCCTTCCCCGCGCTCCAGCCGCGGCTCGGGAGCCTTGGACGCGCATTTCGCAAACATTCTCGCCCTCTCCCGAGCGCCTGCCCCCACCCCCTCCTTCTTTCTGTGTGTGTGTGTGTGCGTACGTGTGTGCCCGTGTGCGCGCGCGTATTTGTGTGTAGGGAGAACTTGCAGATGATTTTTTTCCCTCCCGTGCTGCTGGTTGTAAACTTGATTGGCATTGGCTGCGCCCACTGACCCCGACGCCGAGTCCGCTGAAGATTTAAGGTGGATCCAAGAGGCTGCAGCTTCAGGCTGAGTCTCGCGCTCCAGTTGGTTTGGGAGGAGGGGAAAAAAAAAAAAAAAAAAAAAAAAAAGCCCCGAACTGGTCGCCCGCCGCGTTTGCCGAATCCCCCCCGGGTCCCATCCCCCGCGCCCGCCCGGGGCCCCCTCCCCGCCGCGCGCGGCGCGCGGCCTCCGCCCACCTCCCACTTCTTCCCCATTGGCCGGCGCGTGCAGTTTGAATTTTTTTTTTTTTTTTTTTTGATGCTTGTTTTCTTGTAAAAAATACAGTTCCCCAGATCGTGTGACGAAACCTGCTTCGGCGGCCCGAGGTGGGGATTTTGAATCGGTTAGTGGAGGCAGAGGGAGGAGGATGGGCGGAGCTTCTGTTCCAAAATTTTCCCCTAAGTGCGGTTGACAGTGTGCAGGCAGGCGGGGGTGCGCTGGGCGGTCAGCGATCTGCAGCTTCGCAGGGACAGAGATGTAACCGAACTCGTTCACGGATGTTCCGCGCGCAGTGTCACCGGCTGCGGGCCAGGGGTGCTCGGAAGGCACGGGCAGGAGCCTGGCGAGGATGCACCTTCCCCCGCCTTGGAAAGGTAGAACTGGGGAGTGCGGGAGGGTGAAGGTGGCCCGGAAAAGAACACCTCTTCGCAACCAAAAAAAAAAAAAAAAAAAAAAAGAGAGAGAGAGAGGAAATAGAGGAAAAATGTGTTATTTCAACCGCCACTCAGAACCCATCATAATTCAGCCAGTCGGTGTCATTTTTATTGAATTAAATTTTTAAAAAGTTTTCTTTGATTTCCAGAGCGTTTTTGCGGGAGGAATATGTTAAAACAAACTCAAGATAGGAAATGAGACTTTTGAAGTGCCTTTGATTTCTGGGTCCGGAAATTCTTTTGATAAAGCATGTGTACGTTAAGATTTAGGATGACTTTTTTTTGTTTTTTTTTTTTGTAATACGAGTCTAATGAAAATGACTTTCTTTATGAATTAGAACCCAATTATGTTTTACTCTGTGAACATTTTTAAAGTTTATAATAAGTCAAATGACTCTCCCAATCACTATGTCCATATTAGTGAAATTCTATCTCCATATTAGCGAAATTTGCATAGATACACACCTTTTTCTTTTTCTCTTTTAGTGTTGCTGTAGTGTACCGGACGATGTTAACCAGATATCCAGCACTAGCCTTCTAACAGTTCCTAACTCAGTGGTGACATTTTTTAGTTCTTAACTCCCCCAATTCTTCTTAGCCTAACAAACCTCTTAATTAAGGTCCATGAAAGACCATAAACCAACCTGATAATGCCTTTAGCAAGGGTGTGTTCACTTAATCTCTAATCCCACATCATAAAGGTCTGCTAGTCACTCCTGACCTCCAAGAACCCACCTAACCAGGGTGAACACTGTAAGAAAACATACGTGCCTTAATGGAATGAGAACTTTTTTGAGTTGAAGACACTCTAGCCTCAGGAAGCAGTGAGCTCACCATCCCTGGAGTGTGAGTCAAGGACTAGTCTTGGATGGCTCCGTGATAGGAACGTTGTAGACAAGATGCAAATATCAAATAGTTTTTGGACTAGTGATTTCAAAGTCTGTTCCAGACCCCTGAGAAACTGTATTTCCAACCTTGGCATTTCTGGATTTCCACTAAATTAAGCCACTTTCCTTGCTCATTAGCAACTTGTAGAGCTGCTTGGCTATTTGAGCGCTTGAATGTGGCTAGTCCAAATTGAGATGTGGTATATGACATAAACACCATGTTTCCAAGAATTAGTATTAAAAGAAAATGTTAAATATTTCATTAATAATTTTAATATTGATTACCTAGTGAAATAATATTTTGTTATATTGGGCTAAATAAAATATTAAAATGAATTTCATCTGTTCCATTTTGCTTTTTTAGTGGAGTTACTAGACAATTGACAGATGTGGTTCAAATTATATTTCTATTGGACATTACTCTTCAAGACTAACACCTGTGGTAACTTGAGGCCCCCATCTTTAAGAGTGGTGACTATTAATACTGAGGAGTAGGTGGTCACTTCCAGCTGCCATCCTAACTTCTCAAATTAAAGTGAGACCCTAACGCAGCCTCTGAAAGCGTTATTATTTATTTATTTCTTCTTCTTATTATTTTTTTAAAAAGATATGAGTCTCCCTGTCATCCAGGCTGGAGTGCAGTGGTATGGTCATGTCTCACTGCAACCTCCAGATCCTGGGCTCATGCATTCCTCCCACCTCGGCCTCCAGAATCACTACAATTACATGTGTGCTCTGAAACCATTATTATTATTTTTTTTAAAACTTTGTAGAAAGAGTCTTGCTATGTTGCCCAGGCTGGTCTCGAACTCCTGGCCTCAAATGATTCTCCTGCCTTGGCCTCCCAAAATGCTGAGATGACAGGCATGAGCCACCACACCTAGCATCTCTGAAACCTTTAAATAGAATTTTGCCAACATCTAACACCCTACTGTTTAATCTTTAGTTAATTAATTAATTAATTAATTTATTTATTTTTCTTTTAAAGATGGGTCTCACTCTGTCACCCAGGCTGGAGTGCAGTGGGCATGAGCATGGTTCACTGCAGCCTCAAGCTTCTGGGCTCAGGAAATCCTCTACTTCAGCCTCCCATGTAGCTGGGACTACAGATGTGTGCCACCACCTCTAGCAGTTTTTTTACTTTTGTAGAGGTGAGGTCTTGCTATGTTGACCAGGCTGGTATTGAATGCCTGACTTCAAGCGATCCTCACACCTTACCTCCCAAAGTGGTGGGATTACAGGTGTGAGCCACTGAGCCCAGCCTATTTAATCTTTAACACTTAATGTAGGGTTCGAGCCCAGACTATGGGAATATAGTATAGATATGTCTGATGAACTCAGACTTGGTCACCACAGCTTTTCACTTTATGGCAATAGGAAGACTGGAGGCCGGACACATTGGCTTACGCCTGTAATCTGCACACTTTGGGAGGCTGAGGCGGGCAGATCGCTTGAACTCAGGAGTTCCAGACCAGCCTGGGAAACATGGTGAAACCCCGTTTCTACAAAAAACAAAAAAAACTTAACCGGGTGTGGTGGTGCTGCCTGTAGCCCCAGCTACTCGGGAGGCTGAATTGGGAGGATTGCTTGAGGCTGGAAGGCTGAGGTTGCAGTGAGCAGAGATCACACCACTGCATGCTGGCCTGGGCAACAGTGAGACCCTGTCTCAAAAAAAAAAAAAAAAGAAAAAAAAGAAAAAAAGAGACAGAAAAGAAAGAAAGAGAAAGATTGGAAAGTCCAATATGTTAGTTGGAAAAACTAACTCTGGAAAAAACAATTTAGACCCCACACAAAACCTGCACAGGCAGGGCCTCACTGCTACTCTTCAGGAGACAGGAAGCTGGTGGGGAGATGGACAGGTATGCTCATTCTAAGACTGGGTCTCTAGCAGAGATCTGCACAAATGCAAACGTATACCATATGCTTGGATGGAAACACCCAACATGACAAAGATGGCAGTCCCCCCTAATTCATCTGCACCTCTTTACACTAAATTCTGATAACAGGTTCTGATCATCCTATTTTGTTCCTTTGTTCTAGCAGTCTGTCCACTCAGGACCATATTATAATTACCGTAAATTTGGAATATGTTTTAATTGCTTGTGGGATGAGTCCTCCACATCTCGATGAGTCCCGTTTACTCTTTTTTTTTTTTTTCCTGTTTTCTTTTGCTTGCCATTTTTCCCATGCAGATTTAAAATGAATTTGCCTGGTTTTAAATATAAATCTGTCGGCATTAAAAAAAAAGTGGGATTCTTATCTCACACATCAGGATAAATTCCTGAAGAATTAAAGAGGATGAAGTAGAAAGAAATGAAACCATAGACATGCAAGGAGAAACCTCAAGGGATTTTAAAAAATAAAATCTCAGTTGGGGAAGGTCTTTCTAAGTACAACAATAAACATAGAATTCAGAAGATGTAATTTTTTTTTTCTTTTTGGTAGAGACAGGATCTCCCTATGTTGCCCAGGCTGGTCTTGAACCTCAAGTGATCCTCCTGCCTTGGTCTCCAAAAGTGTTGAGATTACAGGTGTGAGCCATTGTGCTCAGCTGGGAGGATCTCTTGAGGCCAGGATTTTAAGACCAGCTCGGACATCATAGTGAGACCTGTTTCTAAAAAATAAAAATAAAAATAAAATTTTAAATAAAAATAAATAAGCTATTCTGGAGGCTGAGGCAAGGGGATTGCTCTAGCCCAGGAGTTCGGGGCTGCAGCTCAGGCTACAGTGAGCTATGATTTTACTACTGTACTCCAGCTTGGCAGCTCTAAAAAAAAAAAAAAAAAACAAAAAGCAGTTATTTTTATAAAATTATTTATTTTATTATATATTTATATTTATATATAATAAATATTTATTATATATTTATATTTATATATAATAAATATTTATTATATATTTATATAATATATATTTTATATAATAAATATTTATTATATATATTTATATAGATAATTATCATATATTATTTTAAAAAATAAAAATAAAAGAAAACCATTTAAACCTAAATGGTAAACTGTATCTTATTTGTATTTAACCACAATAAAATAATATACAACTACTGGAACATTTTTTCTTTTTTTTGAGACCAAGTCTCACTCTGTTACCTAGGCTGGAGTGCAGTGACTCACTGCAGCCTCGACCTCCTGGGCTCAAGTGATCCTCCTGCCTTAGCCTCCCAAGTATTCAGGACTGCAAGTGCACACCACCATGCCCGGCTAACTTTGTGTGTGTGTGTGTGTGTGTGTGTGTGAGAGAGAGAGAGAGAGAGAGAGAGAGAGACAGGTTCTTGCTATGTTGTCCAGGCTGATATTGAACTCCCAGCCTCAAGTGATCCTCCTGCCTTAGCCTCCCAAAGTGCTGAAACTACAGGCATGAGCCATCATGCCTGGCCCACTGGAAAAATTTAAAGTTCATTCATGCTATGTCTAAAAGAATCTCACACAGTGTACTTGGTCATATTATTTGTGAGGTGCTATAGTGGTTCAATTTCAGGCTCTGGAATCCTACTGCCTGGGTTTGAGTCCAGTTACTGAATTGCCATTTGCAAGTTACTTCACCTTTTAAAGTTTTTATTTCTGCTGGGCATGGTGGCTCACACCTGTAATCCCAGCACTTTGGGAGGCTGAGGCAGGCAGATCACTTGAGGTCAGGGGATCGAGACCAGTCTGGACAACATGGTGAAACCCCATCTCTACTAAAAATACAAAAATTAGCCGGGCGTGGTGGCAGGCACCTGTAATCCCAGCTACTTGGGATGCTGAGGCAGCAGAATCACTTGAACCCGGGAGGCAGAGGTTGCAGTAAGCCGAGATCGTGCCATTGCGCTCCAGCCTGGGGGACAAGAGCGAGACTTCCTCTAAAAAAAAGAAAAAAAAGTTTTTATTTCTTTGTCTATATAATGAGGATGCTTATAACTCTCATAGGGTTATTAAAAGTATTCAATGGAATAATGTATGTGTTATATTTAGCCCAATACATGGTATATAATAATGACCATTACATATTTGTAAACAATCAGATTAATGGGGATATCCAGTTTTTATTTTGTCTTCTCCCAGTAACCACAGCCAGTACTATGTTAACCTTGTCAATATATCTTATTATTTTTAATTACTGCTGTTATTACCATTAAGAAAAACAAATATTTTAAATTGGCATTTAATAAAGAGAATTAGATGTGCAAAAACAGTTAAATTGGTAAATTTTATGTATTTTTACCACAATAAAATTTTTTTGAGGCACTTGTTGAATTTAGTGTCACATCTAATGATTTATGAAAGGACTTGGTATAGATTTATTTGCGGTAATAAGTCAATAGCACATACACCCACATACATATGCAATGACAAAGAGGGAAAAATGTTTGCAACCCACATATCACAGGGTTAATTTCCCCAATAAATAAAGAGTTTCTACAAATCAATGAAGAAAACACAAACCAGTATAAAAATAAGCAAAGGATATGAACACAGTTACTGGAAAAGGAAATATGAAAGGCTTTTAATAAATGAAAACATGCTCAATTGTAGACTGTTGGGATATAAACCATATACAGAATATATAAATATAGGTAAATTGAGGCACTCAGATACAAAGATGGCCATTATTCTTTCTTGACAGTTTAATCTTTGCTTCCCTCCTTTCTATCTGAGGGTGAGTGATATTTTTCCAGCCTCATTGGTGGCCAGAGAAGCAAAGAGTTTGCATGCATGGAAGCCATGACCATCTTCAGGTTCAGTGTAAAATCCCTCTCATCCAAATAATCTCATCTTTAGCTTAGTGGCATCTCCTTACTTTGTACATAGAAATCCCCTGAATCAGCCTCTTAAAGCCAGCACAACTATAAGTATGTAAGAGGGTGATTCTGTCAACACATCCCCATCCATGCCTGCTTTTAATTTTAATACCTGTACGTTGCTGGTAATACCAGTCTCTCCAAAACCATCACGTTATTCTGGCTTTTCCTTCAAGCTCTCTATTCTCTTTTAAAAGCCTGACGAAGAGTTGATAACATGATCAACATAAATTGTCTAATTAGTAGAGAGAAACTATGCTATGCAATAAATGGTGTTAGGTTACAGCTAACCGTTTGGAGAAAAATATTAAATCCCCCTTACATACACATACATATTATATACTATGCATTTAAAATGTATGTACTTTCCAGCCGGGCGCTGTGACTGTTATTTACTGCCGTTATTACGGTTAAGAAAAACAAATATTTTAAATTGGCATTTAATAAAGAGAATTAGATATGCAAAAACAGTTAAAATGGTTTGGTCTTAATGTGTTATGGAAACTTTACACCTGTAATCCCAGCACTTTGGGAGGCTGAAGCAAGAGGATCACTTGAGGTCAGGAGTTCGAAACCAGCCTGGCCAACATGGCGAAACCCCGTCTCTACTAAAAGTACAAAAATTAGCCAGGTGTGGTGGTGCATGCCTGGGATCCCAGCTACTTGGGAGGCTGAGGCAGGAGAATCGCTTAAATCTGGGAGGCGGAGGTTGCAGTGAGCAGAGATTATGCTACTGCACTCTACTCCAGCCTGGGCAACAGAGCAAGACTGTCTCACAAAAAAAAAAAAAAAAAAAAAAAAAGAAAAGAAAAGAAAAAGAAAAAGTATGTACTTTACTATGAATTTAATTTTGAGAAATAATCAGATGTATGACTAAAGATATATTTACCAAAGTAATCACTGTAATGTTAAATATTAGATTTTAAAAAGAACAAAAGAGTAAACAACCAAAGAAAAACCCTTTAGATATAGGGTTACAGAATTGATTATTTGATTGAACCAATTATGGTATATGCAAGAAAGGTACAAATTATAGCCATTAAAACACCCTGGGTAGCTTTATATGTATTAACAGTTATATGTCTTGGCTGGGCAGGGTGGCTCATGCCTGTAATCCCAGCACTTTTGGAGACTGAGAGAGGCAGATGGATTAAGTCCAGGAGTTTGAGACTAACCTGGGCAACATGGTGAAACTCCATCTCTATAAAAACACCAAAAAAAAAAAAAAAAAAAAAAATTAGCTGGATGTGGTGGCACAGGCCTGTAGTCCCAGCTACTCAGAAGGCTGAGGTAGGAGGATCACCTAAGACAGGAGGAGGTCTAGGCTGCAGTGAACCATGATCACGCCACTGCACTGCAGCCTGGGTGGCAGAACAAGACAGTGTCTAAAAAAAAAAAAAAAAAAAAAAGTTATACAGCTTAATATTAAAGTTTCTGTAACACATTAAGATGAAAAGCAGGCACAGAACAGTATCTATGGTATGAATGTATTTTTGTGAAAAAGTTAAAAATTCACATGTATATAGGCATACAATTGTCATGGAAGGTTACCCACCACATTGACATCTGTAGTCCCTATTTCTGAGGGCAGGATTATGAAGAGACTTTCCCTTAAACATTTATGTACTGTTTGCATTTTTAACAGTAGACTTTAACAAGGAAAAAAACCATGAAGGTATTTCAATTTTTTTTTTTTTTTTTTTTTTTTTTGAGACAGTGTCTCACCCTGTTGCCCAGGCTAGAGTGCAGTGGCATGATCTCGGCTCACTGCAACCTCTGCTTCCAGGGTTCAAGCAATTCTCCTGCCTCAGCCTCCTGAGTAGCTGAGATTACAGATGCGTGCCACCACGCCCAGATACTTTTTTTGTATTTTTAGTAGAGACAGGGTTTCACCATGTTGGCCAGGCTGGTCTCAAACTCCTGACCTCAAGTGATCTGCCCTCCTCTGTCTCCCAAAGTGTTGGGATTACAGGCGTGAGCCACTACGCCCAGCTGGTATTTTAAATTTGAAAAAGAATTATCATTACAATTTCTTGAGTGTGGAATCAGTTTCTCTTTATGTCTCACATACAGTCTCGTTCTTCTCAGACATTAGCAGAGCACAAGGCATTTCTATAATAATTTTTCCTCCATTTTTCTATCTAACTTCAGATGCCATTAAATCTGTACATGAGTTAGGAGTGTGTATATGTGTGTTTGTGTACATGGTTTGGTTTCTGGGGCACATAAATGAGGTATAAATATCATCCCCATTAACTCAAAGATATCTTAACAAACTATGGAAAATTGAGGTTATTCCATCTTTTTGCCATATGGGATTTTACTGATAACATGATCCCCAAACTCACATTCCTTAATCTTTGGCACTTGGCACACTCAGGGAATCCGCCCAGGAATTCAACAGATCAACTCCCTGCCTTAGATTAGTTACTTAGGACATAGTGCTGGGAAAATGGTTTCACATTTCAAGTTAACCGATTAATCTTTGGCTGTCCCTCTCCATGTGACTGACCTGGGGCAAATCTTAGAATCTCAGACTATTGGCTATGGGAGATCACTGTATCCGGTCTTTCCATTTTACAGATGAGAATATTCTAATTCTTGATTTCCTGTAAAGTGGGGAAGTTAAACAAAGATGATTTATAGATTCCTTCTGGCTTATAGCTCTGTGATTCCTGTTTTCTAGTCAAGATCACACATTCCATCCCTGTGGATCAGGTTCTATTTTTCAGGGAAGCTAGAGTCCTGATTTTTGGCCACAAACCACATACTCAAAATCAAAAGAAGATGATCGTATAATAGCGTAGGCTGAACAATGAACGTTTATAATCTCACTAGAAAAAAAGCACGTGAATGTGTAACCTCAACCAGTAGTGCCAGACACTGCTGCACACTGTCGCGTGCACTCTCAGGGAGCCTTTACTAAGGCCAGGCTCTGTGGGCTTCAAGGTCACAAACCGGAGTGCTGGCTTCCTGGAGCTCCACAGGGCATCACAGCTGTAATTATTCCACGGAATTTAGGTGAATGTTGTGAAGGATGAGTGCCATGCAGGGACCTCAGAGCTTCTGCTTCATGTTCTAGCAGTTTGGATCCCAGACAAGGTGACTAACTGAGGAAGCAAGCAGGGGCTAAAATCGAAACTCCCCAAGCCAGCCTGTGTTTACTGAAAAGAAAAGGGCCTTTAAAATCCACCCAACACTCCCTTCAGCCGGGCAGCCACTTAAAGTCTCAGCTACTCAGGAGGTTGAGGTGGAAGATCCCTTGAGCCCAGGAGTTCAAGTCCACCTGAGCAACAGAGCAAGACCCCATCTCTAAAACAAACAAACAAACAAAAATCAAAAATGACATTCCATCCCCCTCACCAGCAGTGCCTTCCCCTATGTTCCAGTGGCTGCCTGTAGGATGCAGTAAGAGTTTGAAACAGGGGCCCTGACCTACAGCAGGGGCTACAGAATCCCTCCTAAAGAAATTACTTTCAAGCTGAGACCTGGAAGCTGAGCATGAGTTAACCAGTTGAAAGGGGGAGAGGAAGGAGAGTGAGCCAAGGAGAACACAGTCCAAGGCTGCAAGTCAGAGAAGAGCTTTGAAAGAAAGTGCGTGTGGCTGGGAGGCAGTGAGCCAATGGCAGAAGGAATGAGTGATGTGGCTGGAGTGATGGGCTTTTTAAGCCACATTAGGAATTTTGGACTTTTAACTGCAATGGGGAACCACTGGATAGTTTCAGGGTGACTTGGCAGGCACAGTGGCTGATGCCTGCAAATCTCAGTGCTTTGGGAGGCCAAGGTGGATTGCCTGGGAGGCTGAAGAGGATCATTTGAGGTTAGGCATTCAAGACCTGCCTGGGCAATGTGAGACCTCATTTCTACAATAAATAAATAAATAAATAAATAAGCCAGGCATGGTGGCGAGCACCTGTAGTCATAGCTACTTGGGAAGCTGAAGCAGGAGGATCGCTTGGGCCCAGGAATTCCTGAAAAGAAAAAGGCCTTTCCTGAAAAGAAAAGTTTTAGTGAACTATATAATCCACCACTGCCACTCAGGCCTGGGTGACAGAGTGAGATCTTGTCTGTAAACTAACATAAAATAAGCTCATGCCTGTAATCTCAGCACTTTGGGAAGCTGAGGCAGGTGGATCACTTGAACCCAGCCTGGGTACCATGGCAAAAACCCCATCTCTACTAAAAATACAAAAAACTAGGCCGGGAGCAGTGGCTCATGCCTGTAATCCCAGCACTTTAGGAGGCTGAGGTAGGAGGATCACTCAGGAGGTCAAGACTAGCCTGACCAGCCTGATGAAACCCTGTCTCTACTAAAAATACAAAAAATTAGCTGGGCGTGGTGGTGCGTGCCTGTAATCCCAGCTACTCGGGAGGCTGAGGTAGGAGAACTGCTTGAACCCAGGAGGTGGAGGTTGCGGTGAGCCAAGATGGTGCCATTGCACTGCAGTCTGGGCAATAAGAGTGAGATTCTGCCTCAAAAAAAAAAAAAAAACAAAAAAAAAAAAACCACTAGCTGGGGATGGTGGTGTGCAGCTGTAGTCCCAGCTACTCGGGAGGCTGAGGTGGGAGAACCACCTGAGCCTGGGAGGTCAAGGCTGTAGTGAGCCATGATCATGCCACTGCACTCCAGCCTGGGTGACAGACTGAGACCCTGTCTCAAAAGAATAAATAAAATAAAATAAGAGAGTGACTTGAGCAGCTTCAATTAAATTTTATTGTTTCCTCACTTTATCTAATATTAGTTGAAATCCTTAGTCTTATGTTGGGGCTATCCCAATAGGACGTGGGAAAGAAAGTTCAAGCTTTCGCCTTGATAGTTCTCCATGATGCTGCTTACCCTACACAATCGAATTTTCAAAAACCAAAACTCCCGATTTCATTAAGTAAGGAGGGTGTAATGAGTAGTGCTTGGACCATTAGAGGGGATGAGGGGATGTGGTCGCAAGTGGTGTATTTCAGGCTTTTGAAGGAGCACATTCAAGGAAGAGCCCTGCCTAGTGTCAGCTACTGAACCAGAGATCCAAAGTAGTGGACCTCGCCATCCTCCTGCTCCACCCAGCTACCAGTCTTAGCTGGAGCTCCCTTTTCATTGTCATCCTCAGCCAGTTGCTCATGCTGTTTTAGAGTCTGGCCCATGTTTTGCTCTTTGGTTGTGTGATTGGTGTGAATCTTCTAAGCAAATGAATAGCTTAGAGGTAAATACTGAATCTTTTGCTTCAAGTAGCTCAGGATTTTTGTCTTTCATTTTTACTAAGTGACTAGATTCAATATTCAAAGATGCTTTGGCCAAATGATTCATTATTTATTTGGCTTTAGAAAGAGACTTCAAAAGGATCATAGAAATAAACAACCCAGAGGATTTTTTTTTCCTCTTTTTTTAAATTGAAGATTAATAAAAGAGAGACCTCTGCTGGCTACAGTGGTGTAACAACCTAGAGTTGGCCAGTGACTCCAAAGGAAGCTATAATGGCTGTGATCCACCCGGTACGCTTTTACAGTTGTCAGCAAATCGATCACTATTTGTTCATTTCCTTAGCAATCAACTCAAGTTCTTTGGGAGCCCATCTAAGTGAGGTGTAATTCCCAGTCCAATCACAAGTGTTTCTGTTTCAATCTTTAGGAAAAGTATTAGTCTTTTATATTCCTGGAACATAACAGCTTTACATATGAGCCCCTGCCAAAACTGAGACCTGAAATAATTCCTGCGTCTTATCTTCTTTGTTTCCTTTCCCATGTTTTGCCTCCACCTCTCCTCCTCCCCTTCTCCAGTAAAACAAAATAAAACAAATCTACACTCAAGAGAGAGTACTGCTGATGGAAAGTGAGAAGTGGGGAGCTGGGCGCTTATCTTGGGCATATCCTCAACTGAGGATCCAGGCTGGGGTGGGTGCCAGGGTTGGTGTTATCTACCTGAGTAGAGCTGTAGTTCCTATTGATGTCTTCCGACGGATTTATTCCACCGTGGGAATGTGGCTGCACGACAGTGGAGCGAGGTTCAGCGAATGCTTGAGAATGTGGAGGGTCGTTATCTAGCGGGAGGAAGGGGACCGAATGTTCTCTGGAGATCTTTTGTTGGTAACAAGCATAATGAGTGCCTACTATGCGCCAGGCCCTGGACTAAGTACCCTACATACCTTAATTCTGTTTCCTGCTTTTCCTCTCTCTTCACAGTCTTAAGAATGTCTTTCTATGAGAAAAACATTGAATATATGTAAAGAACTGACAACAAAGCCTGCATAAAGTTGTAGCGATGTGTGTGTTCACTATTTTATTATTATGTTTTTACTCTGGAATATGCTGCCACTGCTACACGTAAGGAGAGGGTCTCCCCTTACTCACCAGAGTAAGCAAGTCCTTTTTTTTTTTTTTTTTAAGACACATGGAGTCTCGCTCTATTGCCCAGGCTGGAGTGCAGTGGCATGATCATGGCTCACGGCAGCCTCGACCTCTTAGGCTCAAGCAGTCCTCCTGCCTCAGCCTCCTGAGTAGCTGGGACTGCAGGTGCATGCCACCACACCTGGCTAATTTTAAATTTTTTTAGAGATGGGGGTCTCACTATGTTGCCCTGGCTGGTCTTGAACTCCTTTGCTCAAGCAGTCCTCCCAATGTAGCCTCCCAAATCATTGGAATGACAAGCATGAACCACTGTGCCTGGTTAATTATGGAGATGTTTACATACCTGCATATCTTAAAAGGGTGTCCTTTTAAGAATTTCAAATGATACTTTATAGTTTCTAATATGGTGCGCTGGGTATACTGTTGATATTTACTATAAAGTTTTGTGAGTGATCAATTTCCCTACCTCAGTAGTGCCACAGAATTAATTGATTCTTGTATCTGAAATTTAATGAGTGCTTATGAAGTATGCTGGACTGTGTTAGGTTCTGACGGCATTTGAAAAGAAGTTTGACATCTGCCTGTCTGTCCCCTTTTGGCTGCCTATGAGGTGTGTAAGATGGCTGCAATTTGAGGAGGCATCCTTTGTTCCTGAGGATAGAAGGTGCATTGTGGAGCAGAAAGATACAGGAACTATAGGCACTGCCACACCAACTTTGTGCCACTTATCTCCAGAATTCCTGTACAGAAAAGAAAAGTACACTTTTATCTTGTTTAAGCCACTATTATTTCTGGGCTCTGTTACTAGCTGCCAAAGGCAAATCTTAACTGATACAGAAGTCCTTGAGGATTTTTGAGCAAGGAACTGACTGTAAACTTGGTGGCTCTGCAAGGGACAGATTTGGGGAAGGGGGTGTTCTGGAGAATACTAAGAGATAAAGTTGGTTTGGCAGGTGGGGACAGATAATAGGGGGAGACTAAATGGAGAGAATACACATCTTGCACAGGTCACTGATTTTGTTTTTTTCCCAGGACACCTCTGCTAAACTCCTGTTTTTACTGAGGTTATTTAAATATGTGGTTATTGAGGAATTTGTATTCTGCTATCGTCAAGTGGCCTGAAAGCCAGGGAGATCTAGAAGGTGTGTGTTCTTTGTGCCTTAAAAAGAAGCAAGCAAAAGCTGGAATGGAAAAAGAGTATCAGTGCTACAGTAAAGTGAAGTTACTATGTTTTCTGAACTCCTGTAAGCATTTTCAGGGAAAGGAACTTTTGTTACAGGTGACTGTCTAATCAAGATACATTTGAAATGTATCCTTTACTGGATAGCAACTGTAAACACTATTTAAAAAATATATCTCAGAGTGATGTGCAAAGATAATTTCATATGCTAAAGTTTCTAAAAGGAGAAAAACCTTTTTTATTAACCTTAATGTTCATATAATCACACTGAGTAATGGCTATTTTTTTCTTTTTTTTTTTTTTTGAGACGGAGTCTCGTTCTGTCACCCAGGCTGGAGTGCAGTGGCGCAATCTTGGCTCACTACAAGCTCTGCCGCCTCCCAGGTTCACGCCATTCTCCTGCCTCAGCCTCCCGGGTAGCTGGGACTACAGGTGCCCGACACCATGCCCGGCTAATTTTTTTTTGCATTTTTAGTAGAGATGAGGTTTCACCGTGTTAGCCAGGATGGTCTCGATCTCCCGACCTCGTGATCCGCCCGCCTCGGCCTCCCAAAGTGCTGGGATTACAGGCGTGAGCCACCGCGCCCAGCCTATTTTTTTCTTAGTGAACTTTTCATTTTAGGTTGGGCAGGTAATTTTATACCTTTGATTATATGGGTTTTAAAAATATGATCCTATAGCCATAACTGAATATTATAAGCTTAGGTACTTTATGTTTCATCTTTCGTTAAGGAGTATATCTCTCAGATCCTACCAGATCCTACTTTTTTTTTTTTTTTTGAGACAGAGTCTTACTCTATCGCCCAGGCTGGAGTGCAGTGGTGCTGTCTTGTCTTACTGTAACCTCTGCCTCCCAGGTTCAAGCAGTTCTCCAGCCTCAGCCTCCCGTGTAGCTGGGACTACAGGTGTGCGCTGCCACGTCCGGCTAATTTTTTTTTTTTTTTTGGAGACGGAGTCTCACTCTGTTGCCCAGGTGGCAGTGCAGTGGTGTGATCTCATGTCACTGCAACCTCCACCTCCCGGGTTCAAGCGATTCTTCTGCCTCAGTCTCCTGAATAGCTGGGACTACAGGCACGTGCCACCACGCCCGGCTAATTTTTTGTATTTTTAGTAGAGATGGGGTTTCACTGTGTTAGCCAGGATGGTCTTGATCTGCTGACCTCGTGATCCACCTGCCTCAGTCTCTCAAAGTGCTGGAATTACAGGCGTGAGTCACTACACCCAGTGTAATTTTTGCGTTTTTAGCAGAGACAGGGTTTCACCATGTTGGCCAGGCTGGTCTTGAACTCCTGACCTCAGGTGATCTGCCAGCCTTTGCCTCCCAAAGTGCTGGGATTACAGGCATGAGCCACTGCACCCAGCCCTCAGATCTTACTTTCTATGGACACCCTACCTTGCTTCAGCCCTGAGATCCTAGCTGCCCCATTCAACATTTTTACCTTCCTTTTCTGCATTGTCCTAACCTTTAGAAAATCTGGGCTGGGCGCGGTGGTTCAAGCCTGTAATCCCAGCACTTTGGGAGCCCGAGACTGGCAGATCACAAGGTCAGGAGATCGAGACCATCCTGGCTAAGGTGGTGAAACCCCATCTCTACTAAAAAATACAAAAAACTAGCCGGGCGAGGTGGCAGGCGCCTGTAGTCCCAGCTGCTCGGGAGGTTGAGGCAGGAGAATGGCATGAACCCGGGAGGCAGAGCTTGCAGTGAGCAGAGATTGTACCACTGCACTCCAGCCTGGGCAACAGAGCGAGACTCCGTCTCAAAAAAAAAAAAAAAAAAAAAAAAAGAAAGAAAATCTGAACCCCAGTAGTTGACTGTCCTCTGAACTAGGTGAACCTAATATCCCAATCTCTCTGTTTCCCTAAAAATGGGTTGGCAATTCTAAAGTTCTTTTCAAACCTGGTTGGACAGATAATTATAAGTCTTAGTGAAATGACAAATTTCAAGGTCCCTCCAGGCAGTGACTTTCAGCCTTCCCTCTACACATGGAAAGGGATGTGCCCAGCGTTACCTGAAAATTCTTACTAGGTTTTGCCTCAAAACATAATATTTGGAATCATTTTTTTATAATTTTCCCACTACAAACTGGAGACAATCCATATATTACTATTAAAATTGAGTTGGGGCTGGGCACGGTGGCTCACGCCTGTAATTCCAGCACTTTGGGAGGCTGAGGCAGGAGGCTATTCAGTATTACCTGGAAATTCAGGCCACTTGACAATAGCAGAATGCAAATTACTCAATAACCACGTATTTAAATAGCCACGATGAAACAGGAATTTAGCAGAGGTTACCTGGGAAAAAAACAAACCAATTAATTATGTCTCTCAAAGTCCTTGTACCTTTTTGCAACTTTTTGGTACCTCTTAACAAGAAAAAAAAAAATTGTATCTCCCTACCTTTCCCTCCCCCATTTGGAAAAAGTACCCTAGAATGCAAGAGGCTGAACATCAGGTTGTAACCTGGACTATCTGTTGCAAACTTTCATACTTTTTCTACCAACTTAACTTAAAAAAAGAAACATTTTGGGCCGGGCGCGGTGGCTCACGCCTGTAATCCCAGTACTTTGGGAGGCTGAGGCGGGCGGATCACAAGGTCAGGAGATCGAGACCATCCTGGCTAACGCAGTGAAACCCTGTCTCTACTAAAAATACAAAAAAATTAGCCGGGCGTAGTGGTGGGCGCCTGTAGTCCCAGCTACTCGGGAGGCTGAGGCAGGAGAATGGCGTGAACCCGGGAGGTGGAGCTTGCAGTGAGCCGAGATCGCGCCACTGCACTCCAGCCTGGGCGGCAGGTGGAGACTCCGTCTCAAAAAAAAAAAAAGAAAAAGAAAAAGAAACATTTTAGAGACAGAGTCTTGCTCTGTCGCCCTGGCTGGAGGACAGTGGCACCATCATAGAGTCACTACCGTCTTAAACTCCTGGGTTCAAGTGATCCTCCCATTTCAGCCTCCTGAGTAGCTGAGGCTACAGGCATGTGCCACCACACTCAGCTAATTTAGAACATTTTTCTTTTTTTGTAGAGAGAAGGTATTGTTGTGTTGTCCAGGCTGGTCTTGAACTCCTGACCTCAAGCAGTACTCCTGCTTCAGCCCTCCCAAAGTACTGAATTACAGGAATGAGCCACTGCGCCCAGCCCCAACCCAGTTTTTATTGTAACATGTGGATTATCTACAGTTTCTAGTGGGAAAAAGTATAAAAAATGATTCCCAATTTTAGGTTTTGAGTTATAGCTCCCTGAAGTTCCTGGGTTGCATTTTGCTACAGTCTGCCCACAAGAAAAACAAAACAAACAAAACAAGACACACAGTCTGATAAGCAGAGAGATGTTCCTTCTGTACAGTTAAAGACATAATAACAATAGCTACCATTTGTGGAGCACTCAGTGTCTGCTAAGCCACTCATCTACATTATTTCCTTTAATCCTGACGCAAATTCTGAGAAGTAGCTGTAATGATGAGGAAACTGAGCCTTGGAGCTGTAGCTCAACGTACAAGAGGCAGCTGAGTCTGGGCTCAAATTCAGGTCTTGGGGCTGTCCTGTCATTCTTATAAATAATCTCAACAGGAAGAAGGCCAGCTGGCTCAGTGTGACACTCAATCCTAAATTATTCCCTTTAACTTTCTGCCTGATTAAAAGACCATATGGTAATTAAATATTTCTGGCCAGCAATGTCTTACCATTTATTGAAAAATAATGCCACAATATCTTTAATAATTGTTTCTTTAAAAACAAGAAAAAAGGCCCAGCTATGTCCGGAATGGCTCTAACAACATCTTTCTACTTCTCTGCACCTTAGTCTCTCCTGAGGCAAGCTGGAAAGAACAAAATTACGAGGTTGCTTTGGCAAAAAAAGAAACAATGGATACTACTTTATTAGGACTAGGAGCCACTTTTTATGGCAAGTTACAACTATCAAAGGACATTTTAGGGTCGGGAAGCCCCTTTGCAAAGGACAAAGGATGTTCATGGTAAGAAAAGCATGGAAGGCCCAAGGGAGAAGTTTTAAATGAACTTGCCTCTAAGCCTCCTTTGCTGCTAACCTCCATATAGATTCAGGCATTTCTCAAAGGCCACCTTCTTCCAAGGCAGATAAGAAGGCCCTGGTCAGCCGGGCCTGGTGGCTCACGCCTGTAATCCCAGCACTTTGGGAGGCTGAGGCAGGTGGATCACGAGGTCAGGAGTTCAAGACCAGCCTGGCCAAGATGGTGAAACCCCCATCTCTACTAAAAATACAAAAATTAGCCAGGCGTGGTGGCAGGTGCCTGTAATCCCAGCTACTCAGGAGGCTGATGCAGAGAATTGCTTGAACCTGGGAGGCAGAGGTTCCAGTGAGCTGAGATTGTGCCTCTGTACTCCGGAGCAAGACTCCATCTCAAAAAACAAAAAAAAGAAGGCCCTGGTCAGGGTCTCACTCTGTCACCCAGGCTGGAGTGCAGTGGTATGATCTCGGCTCACTGCAGCCTTGACATCCAGGGCTCAGATGATCCTCTCACCTCAGCCTCCTGAGTAGCTGGGACTACAGGCATGTGACACCACAGCTGCTAATTTTTTGTATTTTTTGTAGAGATGAGGTTTGGCATGTTGCGCTGGTCTCGAACTCTTGGGCTCAAGTGATCCTGCCGCCTTGGCCTCCCAAAGTACTGGGATTACAGGCATGAACCACCGCGCCCGGCCACGGTCAAAACTTTATGTTTGTTAATCTTGGTTGAGCTGGTTTCCCACTTCCTATATCATTTGCCTGAAAGGGGAGACCCAGCTTACTTTGGAGGTAGGTGTAGGTAGGTAAGAGCCAAGTGTTGCTTGCTAATTTTACTGAGTGAAGGATCTCATTAAAAGGTCATTTTCTTTGTGCAATCAAAGAACTCCTATGGAGCCCAGTATAGTGTCACACACCTGTATTCCTAGCTACTGATGAGTCTGAGATGCAGAATCTCCTGAGCCCAATCACTGATGCCAGCCTGGGCAACATAGTGAGACCCCATCTTTTTTTAAAAAAACAAACCTCCTATGGACGTTTTCTCATTTATATGTTTTTCGGTTCCTATTTTCTAATTAATTCTGTGAAAAATAGTGAAATCCTAGGTCTTCTTCTCAGCCTCTCTCTTTTTTTTTTTTTTTTTTTTTTTTTTGGGATGGAGTCTCGCTTTGTCACCCAGGCTAGAGTGCAGTGGCCGGATCTCAGCTCACTGCAAGCTCTGCCTCCCGGGTTCACGCCATTCTCCTGCCTCAGCCTCCCGCGTAGCTGGGACTACAGGCGCCCGCCACCTTGCCCGGCTAGTTTTTTGTATGTTTTAGTAGAGACGGCGTTTCACCGTGTTAGCCAGGATGGTCTCGATCTCCTGACCTCGTGATCCGCCTGTCTCGGCCTCCCAAAGTGCTGGGATTACAGGCTTGAGCCACCGCGCCTGGCCAGCCTCTCTTTTAAGCCTCACTGTACAGGCACTGAAGAGGCCATTTGCTTTTCTGATGAAAATATACTCCTGGATGGAGGTAGGCACGGGTGTGGATCTGACTGACTGAAATCTAAGGCAGTCTTCCTCTGTGGGACATCTCCATTGGCTAGGCCAGGACCAACTTGTAGGCTGGGTCATTATTTCTGTGCCTAACCTCTCTAAGCTTATAAAGAAAACAACCTCACAAAGGTGTTGTCATGACTGACTGAAATAATGTATCTGGAAGCGCTTTACAAATTTATCATTATAATATGTGAAAATGATGACTAATGGAAGTGCTACAAAATGTTAACTCTTATTAATAGCAGTGCAAGTCAATATTATGCCTAATGGAGGAAGCTGGTTTATGTACACAGGTGGTGACTTCTCAACATGTATCTTTTCCCTGCCCCATCTCTTTTACGTTTTTGTTTGTTGTGTTTTTGTTGTTGTTACTGTTTTGAGACAAGGTCTCTCTCTGTTGCCAAGGCTGGAGTGCTGTGGTATAATCATGGTCCACTGCAGCCTCGACCTCCTGGGCTCAAGTGACCTCCCACTTTAGCCTCCTGTGTAGCTGCAACCACAGATGTGCACCACCACACCTGGCTAATTTTTTTTTTTTTTTTTAAAGATGGGATCTCACTATGTTGCTCAGGCTTGTCTTGAACTCCTTGAGTTCAAGTGATCCTCTCGCCTTGGCCTCCCAAAGTGCTGGGATTACAGGCGTAGCCACCCTTCCAGCTTTAATATCCTCTTTTTATAGTGGAGAAAACTGAGGTTAAGAGAGGTTATGTAACTTGCTCAAGATGACACATCTTGACTGATGGAGCTTTTGGGTGAATGAAATAGAGTTATCTACTCATCGAAGCTACAGTAATCAGAGTATTATTTATTGCAAGGATAGACACATGTATCAGTGGAACAGAATACAGAGTCCAAAAACAGACCCAACCATGTATTGTCAACTGATTTTTGACAAAAGCACAAAACCAATTCAATGTAGGAAGGATAGTCTTTTCAATAAATGGTGTTGGAACAAATGGCAACCATATGCAAAAAAATTTTAAAAAGAACCTCAACGGGTACCTTGCACATTTCACAAAAATCACCTCAAAATGACTCATAGACCTATTTGTGACCTTGGATGAGGGAAGGAGTTCTTGGATATGGTGTCAAAAGCATTATCCATAAAATTAAAAAACTCATAAATTAGTTGTCATAAAAATTTAAAAATTTTCCTTTGTGAAAGACGCTGTGTTTTTGACACAGGGTCTTGCTTTGCCACCCAGGCTGGAGTGCAGTTGTACGATCACAGCTTACTGTAGTCCTGACCTCCTGGGCACAAGTGATCTTCCCACCTCAGCCTCCTGAGTAGCTGGGACTACAGGCACATGCCACCATGCCTGGTTAACTTTTAATTTTTCATAGAGACAGGGTTTTGCCATGTTGCCCAGGCTGATCTGGAACTCCTGAGCTCAAGTGATCTGCTCGCCTCAGCTTCCTAAAGTACTGAGATTACAGGCGTGAGCCACTGCACCTGATTGTGAAAGACACTGTTAAACTGGGGATGGTGGTGCACACCTGTAGTCCCAGAAACGTGAGAGGCTGAGGCAAGAGAATTGCTCAAATCCAGGAGTTTGAGTCCAGCCTGGGTGACACAGAGAAACCATGACTCTAAAATAAAATAAAATAAAATAAAATAAAATTTAAAATGTTTAGGCTGGTCCAAAGGTAATAAGTTATCAATAGACTGTTCACAGTTACTGAACTCCCAGCCGGATGTGCACACGTGTAATCCCAGCACTTTGGGAGGCTGAAGCGGGCAGATGGCCTGCGCTCAGGAGTTTGAGACCAGCCTGGGCAACATAGTGAAACCCCATCTCTACAAAAAATAGAAAAAAATTAGCTGTGCGTGATGGTGGTTGACTGTAGTCCTAGCTGCTTGTGGAGCTGAGATGGGAGGATCACTTGAACCCGGGATGTTGAGGCTGCAGTGAGCCAAGATGGGACCACTGCACTCCAGCCTGGGTGACAGAGCAAGACCCTGTCTTCAAAACAGACAAACAAATAAACAAATAAAACCCCACAGTTATTAAACTCCTTGTTCTACTGTTTCCCTCTTTCTCACTACTGCACTTGACTAGTCTTTCAAAAAGTTTGAAAAAGAGAATGGAAAGACAAAACACAAACTAGGAGAAAATATTTGCAAATCACCTATCTGATAAAGAATATATATATATAAAATATATATATAAGAACTTTCAAAACTCAACAGTAAGAAAACAAACAACCCGGTACCAAGCGTAGTGGCTCATGCCTGTAATGTCGTCACTTTGGGAGGCTGAAGCAGGCAGATCACTTGAGGTCAGGAGTTCGAGACCAGCCTGGCCAACATGGTAAAACCCCATTTCTACTAAAAATACAAAAATTAGCTGGGCATGGTGGCAGGTGCCTGTAATCCCAGCTACTTGGGAGGCTGAGGCATGAGAATTGATTGAACCTGGGAGGCAGAGGTTGCAGTGAGCCAAGATCATGCCATTGCACTCCAGCCTGGAAAAACAACCCAATTTAAATTGGACAAATGATTCTGAACAAACGTTCCATGAGAGAAGATACACGAATGGCAAATAAGCACATGCAAATATGCTCAATGTCATTAGTAATTAGGGCATTGCAAATTAAGACCACAATGAGGTAATACCATACATCTATCAGAATGGCTAAAAACCCAAACCAAACCAAAACAAAACAAAAAACTGACAACACCCAATGTTAGCAAGGATGTGGAACAATTGGAATTTTCATAACATTGATGGTTGGAATGCAAAATGATACAGCCATTTAGGAAAACGGTTTGGCAGCTTTTTATAAAAATAAATATACACTTGCCACATGACCTGGTAATATTAGGTATTTACCCAAGGCAAATGAAAACTGAAGTTTACCCACCTGCACACGAATGTTTATTGCAGCTTTATTCCTGATCACCAAAAACTAAAAACCAGGGCTGGGTGCGGCGGCTCATACCTGTGTCCCGGCACTTTGGGAGGCTGAGGCAGGCAAATCGTTTGAGCATAGGAGTTTGAGACCAGCCTGGGAAACATGGTGAAACCCTGTCTCTACAAAAAATACAAAAAGTAGCTGGGTATGGTGGCATGCACCTGTAGTCCCAGTTACTTGGCGGAGGCCGAGGCAGGAGGATCACTTGAGCCTAGGAATTTGAGGCTGTAGAGAGCCATGATTGTGCAACTGTGCTCCAGCCTGGGTAACAGAGCAAGACCCTGTCTCAAAAAAAAAAAAAAAAAAAAAAGTCCAAACCAAAACCAAAGTGAAAAAACCCTGGAAACTCAAATGTCCTTCAATAATTGAATGGATAAATAAACTATGGGATATCCGTACAATGGAGTACTACTTAGCAATGAAAAATTAAGAAGTATTGATACATCCAACAGTGTGAATGCATCTCAAAGGCATTTTCTGCACAAAAGAAGCCAGATCCAAAAGGCTGCATGCTGTATAATTCCATCCATACGCCTTTCTCAGAAAGGCAAAAGTAAAGGCATGGAAACTAGATCAGTAGTGGCCAGGGGCCTGGGGTTAGGAGAGGGTTTGATTACAAAGAGGCAGCACAGGGAATGACTTGGGCTGATGTAACTCTTGTGTCTTGACGGTGGTGATGGCAGCATGTTGCTGCTTCACATCCAAGTCAAGAGAAAAGATGCACACATTTTTCCTGTCTAAGAAGCTAATAGTGAGAAATCTTATGCTTTCTGACTGAATTGAAATAATCATGTCCAGCAGCTGAGTTTTCGACACAAGCTTTTGACAGAGCACCAGTTGGAAATTTCAGAGTCAGTGACAAGCCTAGATGCCTAGAACATTCCATCACGTATAAGGCGTGGCAGGCAGAATCACAGTCCCCTTCAAGATGTCCACATGCTAATCCCTGAAACCTGTGACTATGTTACCTTAAATGGCGTAAGGGTCTTTGCAGGTGTGATTAATATTAAGCACCTTGAGATGAGGAGAGTGATTGGATTATCCAGGTGAGCCCAATCTAACAAAATAAATCCTTAAAAGCAAAAGCAGAGAGCCTTTCCATCTGTGATCAGAGGAATGGATGACTATGGAAGAGTGGTCACTCCCTTTCCCTTGTCCCTGCTTTGTTTTTTCCACAGCACTACTCACTCTGTGGGAGGCACAAAAATGCCCCTCTCCAAAGAGATACACATCCTAATCCCCAGAGCCTATTAATATGGTATGTTATATGGCAAAGGGAGATTAAGGTTGCAAATGGAATTGTTTGCTGATTTGCTGACTATAAGATTGGGAGAGTGGCTTGGATTATCCAGGTGAACCCAATGTAATTACAAGGGTCCTGAATCTTGGAAGAGGAAAGCAGAAGAGGGGTTCAGAGTGATGTGACGTGAGGGCTCCGCCTGCTGTTGCTGGCTTTGAGGGTGGAGGAAAGGGGCTAGGAGCCCAGGAATGCAGCAACCTCCAGAAGCTGGAAGAGGCAAGGAAAAAGATTCTCCCCCAGAGCCTCCAGAAACAAATGCAGCCTTGCTGACACCTTGCTTTTAGCCCAGTGAGACCCACGTTAGACTTCTAGCACACAGTACTGCAAGATATTAAACTGATGATGGCTGGGCATGGTAGCTCATGCCTGTAATCCCAACACTTTGGGAGGCTGAGGCTGGTGGATCATTTAAGGTCAGGAGTTTGAGACCAGCCTGGGGAACACAGCAAGACCACATTTCTACTAATAAGAAATTAGCAAGCAACAGTGTGCACATGTAGTCCCAGCTGCTCAGGAGGCTGAGGCAGGAGGATCACTTGAGCCTAGGAGGTCAAGGCTGCAGTGAGCTATGACAGCACCACTGTACTCCAACCTGGGCAACAGAGGGAGACCCTGTCTCAAAAAAAAAAAAAAAAAATTAAATTAATTGTATGATGTTTCTAGCCACTGAGTTGGTAGTAATTTGTTGCAGCAGCAGTAGGAAACTAACACATATGGAGAGTGTATTCTTAAGTGTGAAAGGAAAATATTAAGAGTAGGGAACTGGCTGGGCACAGTGGCTCATGCCTGTAATCCCAGCACTTGGAGAGGCTGAGGTGAGTGGATTGCTTGAGCTTACAAGTTTGAGGCCAGTCTGGGCAACATGGTAAAACCCCGTCTCTACAAAAAATATAAAAATTAGCTGGGTGTGGTGGTGCACACCTGTAGTCCCAGCTACTCAGGAGGCTAAGGTGAGAGGATTGCTTGAGCCTGGGAGGTGGAGGTTGCAGTGAGCCGAGATTGTGCCACTGTACTCCAGCCTGGGCAATAGAGCCAGACCCTGTTTCAAAAAAAAAAAAATTGGTTGGGTGTGGTGGTTCAGGCCTGTAATCCCAGCCCTGTGGGAGGCTGAGGTGGGCAGATCACTGAGGTCAGGAGTTCGAGACCAGCCTGGCCAACATGGTGAAACCCCATCTGTACTAAAATTACAAAAATTAACTGGGTGTGGTGGTTCACACCTGTAATCCCAGCTACTCAGGAGGCTGAGGCAGGAGAATTGTTTGAACCTGGGAGGTGGAGGTTGCAGTGCGCAGAAATCACACCACTGCACTCCAGTCTGGGTGACAGAGTGAAACTCCATCTCAAAAAACAAACAAACAACTGCTTGGTTCCTGATTTCTCAGCTCTCGACTCTAGGTAGGTGGTTTGTCTGTCCACTTAAGAGATGGGAATTGGACGCTGCCACTGGGATCGGTTCCGATCCTAGCTGTAAATTTCCGGGGTGCCCTGCCTTAGAACTTGGTTTATTGCCTATTAAGCTGCTTTCCTCTTGCCTGTGCTCAGTGTCTGTCTAGCTCCTGGCCTCCTCTTGCCAGGTGATTTGGCCTCATTCTGAACTGATTTATGTAGAGTGACTGTCTGCCCGACTTCACGGGGCAGATCAGAGAACAAGATCCATGTGCCGTGGTCTGCTTTCCCTTCACCAAATATCACTATGAACTTGTGCCTACCTGGACCCCATACTTCCTTCACCCTGACAAAGCTTTTCCTTCCCTCTACTTCTGGCCTGCTTGGAATTTATTGTTTTATGCCTGTGTGTCAGAGGGGAAAATGTATTAAAACGATGTACTCCAATATGTGATTTCCTGTCTAAAAAAAGTAAATTCTTTGTGTACTCATCTCCCTAGAGGGCGTTTGTTGAATTAAGCAGGGTGATTGGCTGTGAGGAGAATTAAAAGGCAGAGAGAAGACCAAATTGCTCTACCCAACACAAAATGAGGAGATATTTGAAAGAGAATTTTACAAGGAGAAGACCGAAGAGGGCCAGGCTAGGTGGCTCATGCCTGTAATCCCAGCACTTTGGGAGGTCGAGGTGGGCGGATCATCTGAGATCAGGAGCTCGAGGCCAGCCTGACCAACATGATGAAAGCCTGTCTCTACTAAAAATACAAAAATTAGCTGGGCGTGGTGGCAGGCACTTGTAATCTCAGCTACTCTGGAGGCTGAGGCAGGAGAATCGGTTGAATTAGGGAGGTAGAAGTTGCTGTAAGCCGAGATCGTGTCACTGCACTCCAGCTTGGGCAATAGAGCGAGACTCTGTCTTTAAAAATTAAAAAAAAAAAAGAGAGAAAAAGAACAGAAAAAAGAAAATAAAAAAGAGACTGAAGATGAAGGAGAGATGAGTGAGCTGTACAATTTTTGAGGAAAGAACCCCAAAGAATATTTTAATGGGAAGCTTCCTATATTGCATGTAGTTTAACATTCTCTTTGCCTCTCTAAGTATATGGTACACGTTAAATTTGTGGTAGACTGGGTGTATTAAGTGCTGAGATTGGCCTCAAGGCAAGGGCAGGATGTCTCAAAATAGCACAAATGTTTGAGGTGGGAAGGGGGAGGAAGAAGGAAAGCAAATGGCAAGGAAAATGCAAAGCGGTCTTGCCCACAGCAGGTCTTTCAGCCGGCATGCTTGCTCCGTACTCAGGATTCTCTAGAAAGGTTGCAAGAAGAAGCTGCACTTCAGAGTAGTCTGAGAAAGGGATCAAGAAGAGGGCATTTATCTGCCAGCTCCCTCCTGTCTCCATTTGCTGTGGCTGAGGTTCATACTACTTAGCAGAGCTAAATCCCCTGAATGCCATGTGGTGTCATCTGGCAGCTCCGTGATCACTCAGGAAATTAATTTTACACCTTGCTGTGTGGCTATTTCATCCGAGTCTGGTAGTGAGGCGTGATCAAGAGAGAACAAAAGGAAGGGTGGTGGGAATCCAAGAAGGCTTAAAACGTGTGTCTCTGTAGTTGAGAAAAGGTTTTATTTAAATCCTGTTCCAGGCCGGGTGCAGTGGCTCACACCTGTAATCCCAGCACTTTGGGAAGCCAAGATGGGTGGGTCACCTGAGGTCAGGAGTTTGAGACCAACCTGGCCAACATGGTGAAACCCCGTCTCTAAGAAAAATACAAAAATTAGCTGGGTGTAGTGGCAGATGCCTGTAATCCCAGCTACTCAGGAGGCTGAGGCAGGAGAATTGCTTGAACCCAGGAGACGGAGGTTGCAGTGAGCTGAGATCATGCTACTGCACTCCAGCCTGGGCAACAAGAGTGAAACTCCATCTCAAATAAATAAATACATAAATATTGCTCCAAATGGTGAATATGTGCATGACTAAGTGTATGAACTCTCATGTCTTCATAAAGACATTTTAAAAAGCTATTGGAGAACATAGGAAAACATCCTCTAATTTTTTTAAAATTTCAGATTCAGGGGGTTACATGCACAGATTTCTACGTGGGTGTATTGCATGGTGCTGAGGCTTGGGTTTCTGGATGATCCTGTTCCCCGAGTAGGTGAACATAGTGCCTGATAGGTAGCTTTTTAACCCTCCTCCCTTCCTCTTCCCCTCCCCTCCTTTTGGAGTCCCCAGTGCCTATTGTTCTCATTTTTATGTCTGTGTGTACCCAGTGTTTAGCTCTCGCTTGTAAGTGAGAATACGCGGCATTTGGTTTTCTGTTCCTGCTTTAATTTGCTGAGGTTAATGGCTCCCAGCTACACCAATGTTGCTGCAAATGACATGATTTCATTCTTTTTTATGGCAGCATATTCTCTAATGTTAATTGATAATGCCAGATACATCTTATCTTTAGACTTCTAGATTATAACCACGGAACCAGGTAGCAGCTTCCACCTTGCTTTTTAAGTTATTTAATTACCCATGTAATAATACATATTTTGTTTTTCTAGAGACAGTCTCGCTTTGTCACCCAGGCTGGAGTGCAGTGGTGCCATTCTAGCTCACTGCAGCTTCGCATTCTTGGACTCAAACAATCCTCCCACATGGGCCTCCTAAAGCACTGGGATGACAGGTGTGAGCTACTGCGTCTAGCCCACATCTCTTACTAGTTAAAAAACAAAAAGCAAAACCTGTCATTCCAGGTGAAGCGGGTTGCTTTAGTGTAACCCCTGGCTTTTCTCTGCCCTTTCCAAACTCTGCTCCTGAGCTGTGATTTAATTGGCAAATTTGGGGAAAATAAAATGGGCATATGCTCAGCTTATCCTGTCCACTTTCCCCTTGGGAATCCAGCCAGCATGGCCTGCGGTAGGGGCAGGCTGACACTCTGGTCCCCAGTGAGGCAAGTCTACTTTGGACCAGAATGGCTAGATCTCACTCTGCAGCTTGGTGTTGGGAAGCTTTTCTGACTCTCAGATTAAACTGCATCCCGCAACCCAGTCCTATCAGGCATAAACTAATAATTTGGTCTTCCCCCTCCATTCCTTTATTTCTGAGTTGGCTGTGAAATTTAAAAAGGAGGAGGGGTGCTTTTCATTGGGCCCTTCTTCCAACATTTGGTTCATTGGCTAAAAAATTGAAATGTAAGAAAAAAGGAAGGAGCACAATTAGGGGGAAGCAAGTGAACACACATGGAGTGATCGAGGCTTCTGGAGTGGTGAGGGACTGGTCTTGGCCCTGGTTCTTGTTCTTAGTATGTGTGCTGGACATGTTGATCTTGGCAGTTTGTAAAGGCTTATATTGGGCTAGGTACGGTTTTATGATGGCAGTGCCGTTAGCATTTAACAGCCATGGCCTGGGGAAAACGTTGGAAAAGCCACTCAGAGGCTGTAGCAGGGCCTTGACAAGGGCATGGGGGCTATCAGAGGGCCTAAGTGGGGACTGGTAGGCTGAAGAGCATTAATAAGCAGTCACAGCTGATGCAAGGATTCAATTAAAGGAGGGAAGAAACAGTCTTTTCATATACTATCCTTTTAGTTATTAAGAGAGTGAAAAAAATATTTGCTGTTTTTAAACCATGGAGCAGCTGGGTTCTCTATGGACCATGGAGCATTAGTGAGGGATTGGTTTCCAATGTGTTAGCACGAGGTAACATAAACAGTCCGAGTTTCAATTCCTCTTTTATGTTGTTTTGCACTATCCTTAAGGGCAAGAGAGGGCAAGGGCTAAGTTTGACTTCATGTGACTGAAGAATCAGTCCCTCTACTTGTTCTCAAGGTTGCTAGAAACTGGTTGCTTAGACTTTCTCTTTTCTTTTCCGTTTTTCTTTCTTTCTTTTTTCTTTCTCTCTGTTTCTTTCTTAGCATGATAAAATATCACACAATCTTTTTTGTGAAATTTTAAAACTGACACATAATGCTTGTGGATATTTCTGGGATGCATGTGATATTTTGATACATGCATACAATGTGTGATGGTCAGCACTGCCTCAAACACCATTTCTTTGAGAACATTCCAAATCTTTCTTCTAACTATTTTAAAATATGTAATTATGGGGTTTTTTAAAATAGGCCTAAGGAAGTCCACAGAAAAAGATAATGGGAAAAGCCACTGTGGCATAGGAAAGAAATATTTACTTCGTATTGTGGGAGCCCTCTTACTAGGCAGAAGTTCACTTCCATTGCAGCACTGCAGTGCAGGAACCTAAAGTTCAAAGGGGACATGGAAATGTAAAGGTTTTGAATATCTGGGTGAGAAAGAACAACCCCAGCTCCTCTCAAATAAGATGTGATGACTGAAGATATTGCCATTTCATATTTCTAAACTTTACAAGAAGGCAGCATCCTCTCAAATACTCTGAGACAGGAGAAAGTACTCAGAGGGGGATCTTCCCAGATGTGGTAAGAGTGAGGTGCCACAATGCTGAAATTAACCTGTGGCCAGGAGATTTCTACTAACTGGGTTAAATTCACAGGCTATAGAGTCTGTACTCTTGGCATTGATCAACTGGCATTTTGGTGAGGCTGCAGTCTCTGCAACAGTCTTTGGGCACCCAAAGCACTGATTCTGGGTATGCAATTCTGCTTGAACTATCTGCTAGGGATTGGCTTGTTTTATGAAGATGGTTGGGATAGAGCTACTGCTATGATCATTTTACAGGTTTTGTTAAATCTATAGACTCTTTAGAAAAAAGTACATCCCAGACTAGGGTGATATTGAGGCAGGAGAATACAGTCTGGAAACAGGGAACCTAAGGCCATTTCACACTAACTTCCCAGAACTAAATTTAAAGGAAAACCCTAACATTCCACGCCTAAGTAACAAAAGGACCAGGGGCTACTCCCTTTGCAAACCCCCACCTTTTCTGCCCAGCAGATGGGCATGTGGCTGTCAGCAACCAATCAGACTGATTGCAGGCAGAGTCTTAGTTTCCACAGAAGTGCAACTTTGTAACTTCACCTTAGCCTCTGATTGGTTGCTTTTTGCAGCCAATTAGATGTTTGCACAGGAGTGTAACCTTCCTAACTTCACTTCAGCCTCTAATTGGTGGCTTTCTGCAACCAATCAGACCAACTGCGGACCACCACTTCATTTACATGAGGTGACTACCAGGTGGCCCATGGGAAACCTGTAGGGGATATTTGGACCCAAGAAAATTCTGTATCCGGGATTTTTGAGCCGCTGCCTGGGCCGCTCCCACACTGTGGAGTGTACTTTCGTTTTCAATAAATCCCTGCTTTCATTCTTTCGTTGCTTCATTCTTTGTTTTGCTGGGCATTTTGTCCAATTATTTGTTCAAAACGCCAAGAACTTGGACAACTTGCAGTCAAGACCCTCTACCAGTAACAATATTATCATTATTTTTTGACTTGGAGGCCCTGAAGGAAATGCCCCCATTCCAATGAAATACAGCTTAAGCTGTACCTGCCAAAAGATCCCTGACTCTACCCCTACATTGAAATCCCTTCCAGTAGAGACACAGCATAATAAGAAATTGGAGAAGATGGCCGGGCACAGTGGCTCACACCTGTAATCCCAGCACTTTGGGAGACTGAGGCTGGCGGATCACCTGAGATTGGGAGTTCGAGACTGGCCTGACCAACATGGAGAAACCCTGTCTCTACTAAAAATACAAAATTAGCTGGGTGTGGTGGCACATGCCTGTAATCCCAGCTACTCGGGAGGCTGAGGCAGGAGAATCACTTGAACCCGGGAGGCAGAGGTTGCAGTGAGCCGAGAGAGGGCCATTGCACTCCAGCCTGGGCAACAAGAGGAAGACTCTGTCTCAAAAAAAAAAAAAAAAAAAAAAAAAGAAATTGGGGAAGATATATTTTTGGACTTCTTTGAATATTAACCCACACATGCAAGATAATTTTATTTTGAACTTCACTTTCTTTTATCTTTAATGTCTCATGATTTTGACTTATAAGGAGATGGATTTCATTTCTTGGACATTAATTTCTCCCTAGAAATTTGATAAAGGGAGGAGATTTATGTTAAAATGTATTTTTTTCTTAATATTATTGGCATTTTCTTATTGAGGTTTTTCTGTGAATGTTGTTAGAGTAGTATAATTTTGTCATTTCATCTCATTGTTGATCCTCTGATATGTGGACAATATAGATAAACACAATAAAAATTAGTAATAGAAAAAATGAATGGAGTTAAGCCTTGGATACAGAATGTAACTGAACTTTTTATTTTTTTGAGACAGAGTCTTACTCTGTCACCGAGGCTGGAGTGCAATGGCATGATCACGGCTCACGACAGCCTTGACCTCCCGGGCTCAAGTGATCCTCCTACCTCAGCCTCGCAAGTAGCTGGGACTACACGCATGTGCCACTGCACCTGGCTAATTTTTTTTTTTTTTTGGTCATCTTTTGGTAGAGATGGGATTTCACCATGTTGCCCTGGCTGTTCTTGAACTCTTGGGCTCAAGCAATCCACTTGCCTTAGCCTCCCAAATTGTCGGGATTACAGGTGTGAGCCACCACGCCTGGACCCTGAAATATTAATGTGTTATAGTGAACTATTTTGGAATCTTATGTGAGCAAAATCGCCATTGCCTACCAGGATTCCTGGAAAGGTACAAAGTAGGGTGGTATGAGAGGGAAGGGTAATGTCATGAAGGTGGGGCAAGGACGGTCCTCACAGGCTGTCAAGATGCTGTCTGGAGGATGTCAGCCACACCTCTGGCTGGCATAGGCTGAATGGTTAAACCAATGTCTTAAGAGAACAGACATCAAGAGAATATTAGTGGAAAATGATTCTTTTCTGTTTTGAGACAGGGTCTTGCTCTGTTGCCCAGGCTAGAGTGCAGTGGTGTAAATGTGGCTCACTACAGCTTCTACCTCCCGAGCTCAAGGGATCCTCTTGCCTTAGCCTCCCAAATAGCTGGGACTACAGGGGCGCTCAGCCATGCCCCACTAATTGTTAAATTTTCAGAATAGACAAGGCCTTTCTATGCTACCCAGGCTGGTCTGAAACTCCTGGCCTTGGATAATCCACCCACCTCGGCCTACCAAAGTGCTGGGATTATAGGCGTGAGCCAACATGCCCACCCAGGAGTGATTCTTAAGCAACCTTGATGGTACCTTCTGTGATAGACTGAATAATGGGCCCCCAAGTATGTTCACATCCTAATTCTCAGAATCCATGAGTATGTTATATGGCAAAAGGAACTGTGCAGATGTGATTAAGTTGAGGATCTTGAGATGGGGAGGTTACCTTGTATGTCCAATATAATCCAATGATCTCGATAAGAAGGACAGAGGAAGAGTCAGTAAAATAAGGTGATGTGCCGGCTGGGCGTGGTGGCTCACGCCTGTAATCCCAGCACTTTGGGAGGCTGAGACGGGCGGATCACGAGGTCAGGAGATCGAGACCATCCTGGCTAACACGGTGAAACCCCGTCTCTACTAAAAAAATACAAAAATTAGCCGGGCGCGGTGGCGGGCGCCTGTAGTCCCAGCTATACCGGAGGCTGAGGCAGGAGAATGGCTTGAACCTGGGAGGCAGAGCTTGTAGTGAGTGGAGATGACGCCACTGCACTCCAGCCTGGGCAACAGAGCGAGACTCCATCTCAAAAAAAAATAAAAATAAAAAAATAAAATAAAATAAGGTGATGTGACAGCAGAAGCAGGTTGGAGTGATGAGCTTTGGAGATGGAGGAAGAAGCCACAAGTCAAGGAATACAGGCCACTAGAAACTGAAAAAGGCAAGAAAACATTCTCCCCTCAGAGGCTTCAGAAGGAACCAGTCCCTCTGACACCTTGACTTTACCCCTAATGAAGTGGATTTTGGACTTCTGACCTCAAGAACTATTGAGAATAAATTTGTTTTCTAAGCATCTATATTTGTGGTAATTTGTTACAGTGGCAAGAGGAGACCTTCTATAAGAAGGAACTTGATTTTGTTTATCTCCTGTGTTTTTGGACAGGGTAATTTAAACTGACTGGTAAATTCTAGAATAATAAACTGAGCATGATTGGCTTAGTTTCCTTCTCTTTGTTCTTTGGGAGCCGGTCAAGGCCAAGAAAGCATAAGCTCTACTTGTTGCAGGGCAGGGTGGTATCCATGTGATGAGATATGCCCCACTCAGTGTCGCTGGACTTGGACCTGGGTGGCTAATTAACTTCATGTAACTCTGTGGTTCAGTATTAGCATTTGGCTTTCATGTTAAGCTATATTCTCCATAGTTTTAATCAGAATATGGTGATATTTTGACCTCCACAGACCACTTCTTTGGCTTATCTTTGTTCATCACTCAGGCATGGCAAAAGGGTGAATTTGAGGATAATGGATTGGACAAAAATGATACAATCTCTTCTAGCTCCCAATTTCTGTAAGCAGTGGAGACGATTAAAAAAAAAAAATCACAACTGCATCGGAAACAAGAAATTTCCAGGAACCAGAAACTATGACAAGTCCCTGAATGACGTAGGATCAGGTGAAGGAGGTAAACCACAGTTAAAACTAGAACAGTAGACTATTGCTGCAAAATATAGCAGGACACTAAGAATACTCCTTGCCCCAAAGTGGTGGATAGCAGTGACAGGAAGTTCAAAGGTAACTAATAGATTGACTAATTCAGGTACCACAGTAGGACTATCTAGATGGTTTGATTGCTGGTTGCTTTCCCTTCTCTATCTGTTTAACCAGGTAATAGTGATGGGTGGTATCTATCTCCACTCAAGAAAAATGGGTAGGAGAGTGATGGTAAGATACGGCAGTGCCCAACCCCCAGTGTCTGGCAATACCTGGGAGGAGGGGTGTGCACTCACAATGGAACACTAGCCACCAAGGTATGACCAGTGCTACATCCCATCCTGCCTCACAATAGGCTAAACAAATAGATATGACATACATCTAAAAGGACATTGCCTCTGTAAAGATGAGTAACAAATCACTGGCCAGGCACAGTGGCTCACGCTTATAATCCCAGCATTTTGGGAGTCCGAGGCAGGCAGATCACAAGGTCAGGAGATCGAGACCATCCTGGCTAACACGGTGAAACCCCGTCTCTACTAAAAATACAAAAACTTAGCCAGGTGTGGTGTCGGGCACCTGTAGTCCCAGCTACTCGGGAGCCTGAGGCAGGAGAATGGCATGAACCTGGGAGGTGGAGCTTGCAGAGAGCCAAGATCACACCACTGCACTCCAGCCTGGGCGACAGAGTGAGAGTCCATCTCAAAAAAAAAAAAAAAAGATGAGTAACAAATCAAGAATGGCCAAACTTTAAAGAAGGCTAACATGAAAGAGAGACAAGAAACTCAACAGATGATAAACCTTCTGTCTGAGAAAATAGAATTAACACAGCAAGAAGATTAGGGCTTTTCAATAAGTATGACTTGTATCATTAAAGAAATGTGAAAGGGTAATATACTTATATATAAGAATAAATTAGATTTTGTGGAAATTCAATTGATTGTTGAAATAATTTAATAGAAGGTGGCTGGGTGTGATGGATCATGCCCGTAATCCCAACACTTTGCGAGGTCAAGGAAGGAGGATAGCTTGAGGCTAGGAGTTCAAGACCAGCCTGGGCAACATGGCGAGACCACATCACTACAAAAAAATAATTTAAAAAAAATTTAACCAGGCATGGTGGTGTGTGCCTATAATCCCAGCTACTCTAGAGGTTGACGTGGGAGGATTGCTTGGGCCCAGGAGGTCTAGGTGGTTACAGTGAGCCGTGGATCACACCACTGCACTCCAGCCGGGGCTACAGAGTGAAACCGTGTCTCAAAAAAGTTCCAGAAAGAAAGAAATATGAATAGGGAAGAGAGGCAGTGCATTTAAATAATTCGAAGAAGTCTTAGTTCCTGAGAGGGACAGAACCTACAAAGTCCCTACAAATAGCATGACATTTGTGAATAGAAAAGATAAAGAGAAAAGGCTTAAAATCTTCCAGAGGAAAAAAACAGAATGCCTACAAAGGAAAGAGAATCAGATTGAAATCAGACTTCTTATCAGTGATATTGTATTAAAAAATATCAGTGTGAGTCGGGTATGGTGGCTCACACCTGTAATCCCAGCACTTTGGGAGGCTGAGGTAGGTGGATCACCTGAGGTCAGGAGTCTGACACCAGCCTGGCCAACATGGTGAAATTCTTTCTCTACTAAATATACAAAAATTAGCCAGTGCCTGTAATCCTAGCTACTTGGGAGGCTGAGGCAGGAGGATCACTTGAACCCGGGAAGTGGAGGCTAAAGTAAGCCAAGATTATACTACTGCACTCCAGCCTGGGTGACAGAGTGAGACTATGTCTTTTAAAAAAAAAAAAAAAAAAAAATCAGTGCGATGAAACGTTTGTAGTTTTGATAAACAGCCTCCCAAAGTGCTGGGATTACAAACATGAGCCACTGCACCTGGCCGACAATAACTTTTAATTTAGGATTCTGTTAGACCCAATCAAATATAAGAAAAAGATAGAGAAGGGCCTTCCCTATCAGACATCTACCTTTATTTTTATTTATTTGTTTATTTAGAGATGGAGTCTTGCTCTGTCACCCAGGCTGGAGTGTAGTGGCACAATCTTGACTCACTGCAACCTCTGCCTCCTGGGCTCAAGCGATTCTCCTGTCTCAGCCTCCGAGTAGCTGCGACTACCTGGCTAATTTTTGTATTTTTAGTAAAGACGGGGTTTTGCCATGTTGGCCAGGCTGGTCTTGAACTCCTGACCTCCAGTGATCCGCCTACCTGAGCACACCAAAGTGTTGGGATTACAGGCATGAGTCACCATGCCTGGCCAAAATCTATCTTTAATATGAAGTTATTGGCTGGACATGGTGGCTCACACCTGTAATCCCAGGACTTTGAGAGGCTGAGGTGAAAACATCGCTTGAGGCCAGCAGTTTGAGACCAGCCTGGGAAACAAAGGGAGACCTTTATCTCTAAAAAAAATAAAAAATAAAAAAAATTAGCCAAGCATGGTGGCACACACCTGTGGACCCATCTACTCGGGAGGCTAAGGTGGGAGGATTGTTTGAGCCCAGGAGTTCAAGGCTGCAGTGAGCCATGATCAGCCACTGCACTCCAGCCTGGGCAACAGAGTGAGGCCCTGTCTCAAAAAACCAAAAAATGAAGTTATTGTTTTTAAAACAGTGTGATATGAGTGCAAGGATAGATAATTAGACCTTTGGAACAGAATAGGGAGCTTCAGAAACACACTCACCCATATATGAAAACTTGATTTGTATAAAATCAACCGTCCATACATGTAGGAAAAAGATATGTTAGTCTATTAATAGTGCTGGGACGATTTGTTATATGTAATGAGATCCCTAGCTCACTTCATATACCAAAAACACATTTCATAGAAGGATTCAAAATGAACAGCAATTTTTAGAAAAAAAAGGATAATATTTTTATGGTCTTGTGTGGGGTGAAAGGAAGCCCTATACCCAAACCATAAAGGAAAAGGTTGATAATTTCAGTTATATTAAGATGAGAAAATGTCTGCTTATTAAAAGGCATCATAAAAGTGAGAAGTTACAATCTGAAAGAACATATTGGGAACAAATATAACCCACAAGAATTAGTATCCAGATTTTATGAAGAATTCAAAACTGCAACATCAGCTGGGCGTGGTGGCTCACCCCTGTAATCCTAGCACTTTGGGAGGCCAAGGCAGGTGGATCGCTTAAGCTCAGGAGTTCAAGACCAGCCTGGACAGCATGGAGAAACCTCACCTCTACCAAAAATACAAAAAATTAGCTGGATGTGATGGCACATGCCTGTGTCTCAGCTACTCCAGAGGCTGAGATGGGAGGATCGCTGGAGGCCAAGAGGTGGAGCTTGCAGTGAGCCAAGATAGTGCCACTGTACCCTAGTCAGGGCAAAAGAGCACAACTGTGTCTCAAAACAAACAAACAAAAAACCTAAAACCCAAAAAACTGCAACATCAGTCCTTCCCTGAGTTTCTAGCCTGCCAACCTGCTCTAGAAATTTCAGACTTGGCTCCTGGCACAATTGTGTCAGCCAATTCCTTAAACTAAACCTTTCTCTCTCTATATGCATCTATATCCTATTGGTTCTGTTTCTATGGAGAACCCTGACTAATCCAAGTCAGAAAAATGAAGTCTGGGAGCAACTGGGAGACTCAGAGTGGAGAGGAGTGAAAAGATCCACTGTCAGATGAAGGTGGACCCTTGGGTGAAGAATCAGATTGAAGAATCCTCTGCTAGATGAAAAAGCCCACATGACCGCATGGATTTTGGTTTATATTGTTGTGTTTTTAACCTTCTGTTAATGCCAGCAATCGATTTTTCCAGATTTCTCTTCTTTGATTTCTTTTTCTACGATAGCTGCTTTACCGTAGAATACAAAATTAGATCCATTCGGGTTTTCATCAGCAGCCTTCAGATCTGCTGCTCCCCACGCCTCTTTATGAAGGCTGGCACCTTTTAAGGATAATTCTAGGCCATCTTAATCGCTTTTAATTTGGTTAATCTTTTCAAGAATTTTTGCATTTTCCTTCAATTAGTTTGGTAAATTGTATGGTGAATTCCCTTTCCTTCCTCTATGGATTTTTTGTATTTTAAAAAATTGCGGTGCACATGACATAAATTTATTATTTTACTATTTTAACCACTTTTAAGCAATTTATCATTGTTGTGTAACCATCACCACTATCCATTTCTAGAACTTTTAAAAAATCATCCCAAACAGAAGCTTGTACCCATTGAACACTAAGTTCCTATTCTCTTCTCCCCTGTCCCCTGGTAACCTCTGTTCTACTTTCTGTCTCTATGAAGTTGTCTAGTCTAGGTACCTCATATAAATGGAACCATATAATATTTTTTCTTTTTCTTTTTTTTTTTTTTTTAGATGGAGTCTCGCTCTATTGCCCAGGCTGGAGTGCAATGGCGCAATCTCAGCTCACTGCAACCTCTGCCTTCTGGGTTCAAGCAATTCTTCTGCCTCAGCCTCCAGAGTAGCTGGGATTATAGGCGGCTGCCACCACACCGGCTAATTTTTGTAATTTTAGTAGAGATAGGGTTTCGCCATTTTGGCCAGGCTAGTCTCGAACTCCTGACCTCAGGTGATCCACCCACCTCAACCTCCCAAATTGCTGGGATTACAGGTGTGAGCCACTGTGCCTGGCCTACAGCTGCTTTTTAATCAAAGAAAAACTTCTCCAAAACAAGAACTATAAAAAATATCTGATAACTTTTGCCCATACCATCATCTCCAAAGAGATTTGGAGAGATTGGACTCAGCTCATGTTTTCAGGCAACAAGGCCATAGTCTTGCAAGTGTCTCCAGGAGAAGCCTGAAGCTCAGTTCTGAGGCAGTCACAATGCTTTTGGTGAGCCCAAGTTCACCACAGACCTGCCTCTGCATTTGGGGGTATTGGCCCACTAAACCACAGCAGACCACTCATATTGAGTTGAACACACAGTGTTCAACCAACCCTGCATGACAGCTGGGACAGCAGGCTCAGGGCTCAGAGGGGCACATTGAAGAACCAGCCCAGGGCAGCCCCTTCTCACCCATGCTTTAAAAAGTAATAACTCGGCTGGGCGCGGTGGCTCAAGCCCTTAATCCCAGCACTTTGGGAGGCCGAGACGGGCGGATCACGAGGTCAGGAGATTGAGACCATCCTGGTTAACCCGGTGAAACCCCGTCTCTACTAAAAAATACAAAAAACTAGCCGGGCGAGGTGGTGGGCGCCTGTAGTCCCAGCTACTCGGGAGGCTGAGGCAGGAGAATGGCGTAAACCTGGGAGGCGGAGCTTGCAGTGAGCTGAGATCGGGCCACTGCACTCCAGCCTGGGCCACAGAGCGAGACCCCGTCTCAAAAAAAAAAAAAAAAAGTAATAACTCATTTTACTTAACTTTTTATGCTAAAACATAAAACACAGATTCATAAAACTATGAGACAAATTATTATAAAGAGAACATCTTTGTAACTCCCAATCAGGTCAAAAAATAGAACTTGTCAGCCACCCCCCAAAACCCCTCTGTGTGTCCCATCCAATCTCAACCCTCTTCCAGCTCCCAAAAGTAAGCGCTTTCTTGCCTGTTTTTTAATTAAAAAAAAAAAAACATTTTATTGAGAGATAATTCACATAACATACAATTCACTTATTTAAGGGGTACAATTCAATGGCTTTTGGCATATTTACAGAGTTGTGCAACCCTCTCCTGAGTTTTATAGCATTTCTTTGTATCCACTGGTATCTGTAGTTTCAGGCATCCACTGAAGGTCTTGGAACATATGCCCCAGAGATAAGGGGGAACAGCTGTAACTGGTCACTTTTGAAGGATGGAAAGCAACTAATTCAATATCTTTTTTTTTTTTTTTTTTGAGACGGAGTCTCACCCTATTACCAAGGCTGGAGTACAGTGGCATGATCTTGGCTCACTGCAACCTCTGACTCCAGGGCTCAGGTGGTTCTCCTGCCTCAGTCTCCTGAGTAACTGGGACTACAGGCGCCTGCCACCTCGCCTGGCTAATTTTTTTTGTATTTTAGTAGAGATGGGGTTTCACCATGTTAGCCAGGATATTCTCCATCTCCTGACCTCGTGATCTGCCCGCATTGGCCTCTCAAAGTGCTGGGATTACAGGCGTGAGTCACCACGCCCGAACTAATTCAATATCTTAAAAACTGGTAAGCTGCCAGGCGCAGTGGTTCACGCCTGTAATCCCAGCATTTTGGGAGCCCAAGGCAGGTGGATCAGGAGGTCAAGAGTTCGAGACCAGCCTGGTCAACATGGTGAAACCTTGTCTATATTAAAAATACAAAAATTAGCTGGGCCTGGTGGTGCATCCCTATAATCCCAGCTATTAAGGAGTCTGAGGCAAGAGAATTGCTTGAACCCAGGAGGCAGAGGTTGCAGTGAGCCAAGATTGCACCACTGCACTCCAGGCTGGGCGACAGAGCAGGACTCTCAGAAACAAAACAAAACAAAACAAAACAAAAACCTGGTAAACAAAGGGACAGAGCCAGCATTTTCCCTGCCTTTCCTATTGAATGAACAGAAACATTCAATTTATCCATCCATAAATGTGATGTCTTTTCCACTTCAACTAAGCACTTATGTATTGTGGCCTTAACTTTTGCAGTTTGAGATGCAACAGCAAAACTAGCGCAATTTCTTTTTCCTTCTTCACAGTGTCAACAATCGAGTCATTCTTAACCACAGATCTTAGCAATCTCAGCGTATGATTTCTTTTCTTTCCTTATTAAGTTGAGAACCTTCACTTTTTCATTTAAATAGAGCACTTTACAGCTTCTTTGGCATATATGAATTGCCAGCATCACTATTCTTGCACTTTGGGGCCATTAGGAAGTAAAATAGGGTGACTTGAACACAAGCACTGAGATATCATCACAGCCAATCTGATAACCCAGAAGGTTACTAAGTGACTAATGGGCAGGGAGCGCCTACAGTGTGGTTCAGCTGGACAAAGGGAGGATTCACATCCTGTGCGGGAGGGAGTAGGATGGCATGAGATTTCATCACGCTACTCAGAATGGCATGCAATTTAAAACTTGCGAATTGTTTATTTCTAGAATTGTCCATTTAATATTTTCAGACCGTGGTTGACCAAACGTAACTGAAACTACGAAAAGGGAAACCATAGAGAAGGGGGAGCTGCTATAGTTGTTTGTTTTTAAACTATTATGAACACATGGATTTAAATATCTTTGAAGGGTTTCATTCCATTGTAATTATTATCCTTAATGAAGCTCAAGTTGTCCCATCTTGGCCAAAATTGCCTCTTGTGTCCCCTTGGCAGGACTGTAGTTGTCTTTGTTAGCTTCCTTGCTATCTTGTATGACAAGAGGCTATAAAGTATATCACTGACTTTTGGTGATTTAAATGACGTGATATTGACTTAGGAATAGACAAATATGTTAATGGAAGTAAGGAATGGGATAATTCATAAGGTTATGTAGTAGATATCTGTTTTTGTTCTTCTTGTTGTCGTTGTTGCTGCTGCCGGCATTTATTGTACTTTCTACAAGGACAGTTTCACAAAATTTATTTGGGATATTACTCTTCATTCATTTAGCCTTATTAAAGTGTGTTGAAGGGACTGACCCCATCTGCAGCTCGGGCTGCCTTGACGTCAGTATATCCAGTTACCCTGTTGGGAGTGACTAGTTTACAAATGGGCATGGCCAGAGTCAAGGGGAGATGAGAAGACATTCACTGGGACTTCTAGGAAAGACATTAGGATAATTGGCCTTCCATTTGAAGGAAGATGCTAAATTTCTGCTTCTTACCATTTGCGAATATTAATAGAAGTGAAATTAAAAACCTAGAAGAGTCTGTGATTATTAAAAGATGCAGAAAGGCAAAAAGCCATATTGATAGCTTGATAATTTGATTACATGATGTCGGAACTGTACAACACCATGAAAAAAATTAAGACAAGCAACTGAATAGAAGTAAACTTGTTATATACATAACAAAAAATTTGTGTCCAGGCCAGGTGCTGTGGCTCACGCCTGTAATCCCAGCACTTTTGGAGGCCAAGGCAGGCAGATCACTTGAGCCTAGGAGTTCGAGACCAGCCTGGGCAACATGACGAAACCCCATCTTTACGAACAATACAAAAATTAACCACCATGCCCACAGTCCCAGTTACTCAGGAGGCTGAGATGGGAGGATCACTTGAGCCTGGGATGCAGAGGCTGCAGTGAGCCATGATTGTGCCACTGTACTCCAGCCTGGGTGACACAGTCAGACCCTGTCTCAAAACAAACAAACAAACAAAAACCTTGGCCGGGCGCGGTGGCTCATGCCTGTAATCCCAGCACTTTGGGAGGCTGAGGTGGGCGGATCACCTGAGGGTAGGAGTTCGACACCAGCCTGCCCAACATGGCAAAACCCCGTCTTTACTAAAAATACAAAAAATTAGCCAGGCGTGGTGGTGGGCACCTATAATCCCAGCTACTTGGGAGGCTGAGGCAGGAGAATCGCTTGAACCCGGGAGGTGGAGGTTGCAGTGAGCCGAAATAGTGCCACTGCACTCCAGCCTGGGTGACAAAAGTGAAACTCTGTCTCAAAAAAACCCAAAAAACAAAACAAAAAAAAACCCCAAAACCCCAAAACAACAACAACACCCTTATGTCCATACCACACAGTAAATCTTCTACATGTGGATAAGAAAAAAAGGCAAATCAATAGAAATATGTGCAAAATATATGAATAGATCATTTACATATGAGGATCTGAAAGGGCAATCCCCTCCCCCAACATATGAAAGGTAGTCTACCTCTCTAATAGTCAGTAAAGCACATTTTAAAACTTGGTACATAGTAGGACATACCAAGTTTAGCCATTCCCCTACTGGTGGAAAGTTAGATCATTTAAAACTTATTATTACATACAATACTCATTGAAGATGTGTCTTGCCTCTTTGGAACATATTCGTGCTTTTGAGATATGAAACCTTATAACCTAAGCCTAGAATGTGATAGCAACCATCTTGGTGTCTGCGTCCCAACTAGAAGTTATATATTACGTGAACATACACTAAAATTTAGCATCAGAATGTTCTTTGAATTGTATTTTTAATCATGTGCTTAATCTAATACACTTGGGAACTACTGGAACTTTTTCTGGTCAGATTAGTTCAAACAGTTAGAAATTGTTCTCTTTCCTTGAAATAAAGCTGATTGAAGGATTATGTTGTCTGAATAGCTGTAGGATTCAGAAACTCCTTTATAAAGACTTGCTTTATTTTTAGGTTTAAAAATATCCATAATTTCTTTTGGATTAATGGTCTAAACATGCATATTTGACTAAAGCCTTACTTTTTTATTTATCATGGCTATAGCTTGTTTGTTGTTCATTAGTCATAAGTATGTTCCAGGGAGAGAAAATTGTTTAATCTCTACTCAGTAGGGAAAGAAAATATTTATCAAATTAAAAATATGTATGCCTTTTGTTCAAGCAATTTCAATTTGAGGAGTCTTCCCTACAGAAATAGTCATAAGCATATACCCACACACATACACACAAGGATGTTCACTGCACCATAGTTTCTAATATATAATTCAGTTGAAAATATGGTAAATGTCTATCAACAAAGGAATGAATTAGTAAATCATGACTTTTCCCTAAAATGAGTGGCAGCCACATGTATCATGTTGGAAAAATGTCTATATATGAGAGGGTGCTGGAAGGGAACAAAATTCACCCCCAGATGGTTCGAATGAACATATATATATATATATATGCCGGATATATATATATATATATATATATATGTGTGTGTGTGTGTGTGTGTGTGTGTATAAAGAGAGAGAGAGAGAGAGAGAGTCTTACTCTGTCACCCAGGCCTAAGTGCAGTGGTGTGATCATATCTCACTGCAACTTCCAACTCCTGAGCTTAAGCAATCCTATTGCCCCAGCCTCCCAAGTAGCTGGGACTGCAGGTGTGCACCACAACCATGCCTGGCTAATTTTTTAAATTTCTTTTTGTAGAAATGGGATCTTGCTATGTTGCCCAGACTGCAAATGAAGATATTTTTAAGGAAGAGTTTACTTACAGAAGTTGGGTGGTGCCAAGCAAACAAACAAAGGATGGTGAAGTGCCTAGAGACTAGCAATGGTGGAAAGTGATTCCCATTCCTAGGGCCTCAGGTACAAAGGAGAGGGCATAGCATAATAGGAACCCAGTGAAATTTGGAATCATGGTGGCAGGGCCACCCAGAGGAGCTGTAGCTAAAGATGGAGACAGCTACTGTAAAAGACAGAGCTGACGCAGCTAGGAAACCAGGAAGGAATACTCTGACTTTTAAAAATTAATTAATTGTTTATTTTTTAATTTTTCCGAGATGGAGTCTTGCTCTGCCGCCCAGAGCTGGAATGCAATGGCGCGATCTCGGCTCACTGCAACCTCTGCCTCCCAGGTTCAAGCAATTCTCCTGCCTCAGCCTCCCGAGAAGCTGGGCAACATAGTAAGACCCTGTCTCTAAAAGAAAAATTTAAAAATCCGGGTGTAGCAGTCCCAGTTACTCCAGAGGCTGAGATGGGAGGATTGCTTGAGCCTGAGAGGCAGAGGCTGCAGTGAGTCATGATTGCACTCTAGTCTGGGTAACAGAGCAAGACCCTGTCTCAAGAAAAAAAAAAAATATTTTTAATTGACAATAAAGGTTGTGCATACTTATTGTGCACAGCATGATGTTTAGCTATATGTGTGCATTGTGAGATGGCTAAATCAAGCTAATTAACATATTCATTACCTCACTGTATTTTTTTGTATGCGGTGAGAACATTTAAAAATTACCCTCTTGACAATTCCTAAGTACAGTTATCCCGCCATATCCAAGAAAAATTGGTTTTGGGACCCCCTGTGAATTCCAAACTTTGGGGAATGTTCAAGTACCTTATAAAAAATAATGTAGCATTTTCACATAACCTATGCACATCTTCCAATATATAGCTGGCTTTTGTATTGGTGGGTTCCTCATCTGTGGATTCAACCAACCAGAAATTGAAAATATTGTGTGTGGGGGGGAACAATATAACAATTAAAAAAATACAAATAGAAAAGCAATAAAGTATAATAACTATATAGCATTTACATCGTATCAAGTATCATAAGTAATCTGGAGATGATTTAAAGAATAGGGAGGATATACATAGGTTATACACAAACGCTATACCATTTTATATGGGACTTCAGCATCCTCAGATTTCTGTATCTACAGGGGGTTCTGGAACCAATCCCCCACTTATATGCAGGGGATGTCTATACTTTAAATCATCTCTAGATTACTTATAATACCTTATATAATGTGTTATATAAATAGTTGTTATACTGTCTTTTTAAGTTTGTATTATTTTTAAGTACTTTTTCCCAAGTATTTTTGATCTGAGATTGGTAGAATCATGGATGGAAAACCTGAGGATCCAGAGGACTGACTATATATAGCACATTATTTTTATTTATTTATTTATTTATTTATTGAGATGGAGTTTCGCTCTGTCGCCCAGGCTGGAGTGCAGTGGCGTGATCTTGGCTCACTACAACCTCCGCCTCCCAGGTTCACACAATTCTCATGCCTCAGCCTCCCAAGTAGCTGGGATTACAGGTGTCTGCCACCATGCCTGGGTAATTTTTGTATTTTTAGTAGAGTCAGGGTTTCGCCATGTTGACCAGGGTGGTCTTGAACTGCTGGCCTCAGGTGATCCACCCATTTCCACCTCCCAAAGTGCTGGGATTACAGGCATCAGCCACCGCGCCTGACTACAGTACCTTATTAACTATAGTCACCATGTTGTACAAAAGATCTGTTGAATTTATTCCCCCTAACTGAAATTTTACATGCTTTGACCAATATCTCCCCAATTCTCCCCAATAATGTTTATGTTTTTTAAGTGGAAAAAAAAGTTGCATAGCAATATATAACAGCTATTTTTGTAAAAGAAAACCACAACCACATATTTGAAATGCACACAGTTGTATAATCATCAGCATTATGTAAGAACACATCACAAACTATAAACCTCAGTATTACCTCTAGAGGGTGAAAACAGATAGAGAAGGATTTTATTTCTAACTTTCTATATTTTAATTTTTATTATATATTTTTTATTTCTACTAAGTGTGGGCTTTATTGGTTGATTTCTCGGTGAGTACATTTCCAAGTGTGAAGGTACCCTTCCAGCAGTGTCTTAGATACAGTACGGTAGGAACGTTCCTTATTCTCCAGTCACTCATACACTTTTATGTGTATCTCACATGGTGTTCTTCCCCAGGTGGATGTGATTCTTCATGCCAGCAAAGAGTAAGTAAGACCACAGCACGGTATGGGGATAGAATAAACTCTGCTGGGCTAACAAATAAACCCTCAACTCTCAATGGCTTAATGCAATAAAGATTTGTTTCTTATTCATGCTGATGTTCCTGGCCTGAGAGTTCACCAGAGCAGCTCTTCTCTAAGCAGCAAATTCAGGGATCAGGGCTTCTCCCATCGTGTGCCTCTGCCATCTTGGAACCTTCATTTCCAGCTATGCAAAGGGAGAGAGAAGGAGCCTGAGAGACAGGGAGAGGCTGAGGCAGGAGAATGGCGTGAACCCGGGAGGCGGAGCTTGCAGTGAGCGGAGATCGTGCCACTGCACTCCAGTCTGGGAGACAGAGCGAGACACAGTCTAAAAAAAAAAAAGAGGCACAGACCAGCATCTGCTTCTGATGAAGGGCCCAGGAAGCCTCCAATTATGATGGAAGGTGAAGGGGAACCAGAGATGAAGGAATGAAAGTTTCATTTTAAAAATTAGAGATGAGGCCTTGCTATGTTGCCCAGGCTGGACTCAAACTCTTGGGGTCAAGTGATCCTCCCACCCCAGCCTCCTGAGTAGCTGGAACTACAGTCTCATGTCACCACACGCGGCTCAATGTATTTTTACATTATATAAATTTGTTTTAAGAATTATGCATCTTTTGTGATTAAATGAATAACGATAAACTATATTTTGCATGAAAAGAAAGCACTGTTACACTTCAGGTGAAGACAAAGGTATGACAAACCCCTAAATGGTTATTAAACATTTAATTCACTTAAGGGCATTGCAAAGAGGAAACACTTTTAGAAATCTATGTTAACTCTGCAAACATTAAAGCCAAAGTGTAGGCTGGGCATGGTGGCTCATGCCTGTAATCCCAGCACTTTGGGAGGCTGAGGTGGCAGGATTGCTTGAGCCCAGGAATTCAAGACCAGCCTGGGCAACATGGTGAAACCCCGTCTCTATAAAAAATCAAAGATTAGCTGGGTGTGGTGGCACAGACCTATAGTCCCAGCTTCTCAGGAGGCTGAGGTATTAGGATCTCTTGAGCCTGGGAGGTTGAGGCTGCAGTGAGCCGTGATTGTACCACTATCGTTCAGTCTGAGCAACAGAGTGAGATGCTGTCTCAAAAACACCCAAACAACAACAACAACAACAACAAAAAATATCAAAGTCAGAGTAGATCTTCTGCGCTCTAGTGTTGGTTAGGGTCCTCTGTTGCAAAGATCAGAAATCAAGTCACTCAAGGAATAAAAAGGGAAGTTGAAAAAATAGGAATATATGAATGCTTCATAAAATGGAAGGATGGCAAGAAATAAAAGTTAAGACTCTCTGTTTGCCTCTCAGGTCCTTATCTCTTAATTTTCTGCAGTAAACAAAACAAATTTTCTCTGCTCTTGGGGGAACATAATGGGAAAAATATGGCTGCTCCACAGATCCTGAGTTCCATATTTCAGTTCCAGTCATTGAGAAGACTGCCTCAACTCTCTTTAGGTCCAAATTCCAAAATCTTGAAAGAATTTAATTGGCCAAATATGGTTTGGATGTCCATCTTTGGTCCAATTGGCTATAGTCAGTGAGCAGGATCATGTAAGGTAGTACCAAGATACTGGAATCTTTTAAATGGACATAAAGAGATGTTGTCAGGTTAAGGTGGGGGCCATAAGTTCCCAAGCTGCCTACTACAGTTGCACAAAGGACAGAGAATATTATAAATTGATGAGCTAAAAATCACTTTTGCATTGCCCCACAGCTAAAAAATTTTAAAAGATATTTCTCACAGAGTCATAAAAAGGCAATAGTAAAACAGTGATATAAAATCAACTGGGGCCAGACATAGTGACTAACGCCTATAATCTCAGCACTTTGAGAGGCTGAGGTTATCTGCCCGGATCACCTAAGGTCAGGAGTTCGAGACCAGCCTGGCCAACATGGCAAAACCCTGTCCCTACTAAAAATACAAAAATTAGTTGGGTGTGGTGGCACGCGCCTGTAATCCCAATCACTCAGGAGGCTGAGGCAGGAGAATCTCTTGAACCGGGGAGGCGGAGATTGCAGTGAGCCAAGATCATACTGCAGCCTGGGTGACAGAGTGAAACTATGTCTCAAAAACAAAAAACAACAAAACAAAACAAAAACAACAAAACAAACAGAAACAGAAAAAAAGAATTAGCTGGTAAATCAGCTGGTATATACTATCAGAATAATAAATAAGAGTTGGCCCCCTGGGCTGGGTGCAGTTGCTCATGCCTGTAATCTCAGCAGTTTGGGAGGCCAAGGTGGGTGGATCACCTGAGGTCAGGAGTTCGAGACCAGCCTAACCAATATGGTGAAACCCCATCTCTATTAAAAATACAAAAATTAGCCGGGCATGGTGGCACATGCCTATAGTCCCAGCTACTCAGGAGGCTGAGGCAGGAGAATTGCTTGAATTCGGGAGGTGGAGGTTGCAGTGTGCAGAGACCATGCCACTGCACTCCAGCTTGGGCGACAGAGCAAGATTCCGTCTCAAAAAAAGAAATAAGAGTTGGCCCTCTGTATTTGTGAGTTCTGCATTTGTGAATTAAACCAACCACTGATTGGCGTTATTCAGAAAAATTAAAAACAACAGTACAATAACAAAAATAATACACATAAAAATACTGGTCATGTGTGGTGGCTCACACCTGTAATCCCAGCACTTTGGAAGGCCGAGGTGGATGGATCACTTGAGGTCAAGAGTTTGAAAGTAGACTGGCCAAGAGGGCGAAACCCATCTCTACTAAAAACAGAAAAATTAGACGGATGTGGCGGCCTGCGCCTGTAATTTCAGCTACTCGGGAGGCTGAAGCATGAGAAGTGATTGAACCCGGGAGGCAGAGGTTGCAGTGAGATTGTACCACTGTGCTCTAGCCTGGGCTACAGAGGGAGACTATGTCTCAAAACAAAAACAAAAACAGAAACAAAACTAGTGTAACAACTACTTACATAGCACTTACATTGTATTAGGTATTATATGTAACTATAGATGACTTAAAGTTTATGAAAGGAGGTGAGTAGGTTATATGCAAATACTATGCCTTTTTTTTTTCTTTTTTGAGACAGAGTCTCACTCTGTCACTCAGGCTGGAGTGCAGTGATGCAATATCAGTTCACTGCAACCTCCGCCTCCTGCGTTCGTGATTCTTCTGCCTCAGCCTCCCGAGTAGCCGGGACTACAGGCACGCGCCACCATGCCTGGCTAATTTTTGTATTTTTAGTAGAGACGGGGTTTCATCATATTGGCCAGGCTGGTTTCGAACTCCTGACCTCGGGATCCGCCTGCCTCAGTCTCCCAAAGTGCTGGGATTACAGGTGTGAGCCACCGTGCCCGGCCTACTATGCCATTTTATATAAGGATCTTGAACATCTGTGGATTTTGATATCTATGGGGAGTCCTCAAACCAATCTCCCATGGATGCTGAGGGACAACTGTACAAATATTGAACAATTGAAAAGGCCACAGATAACTAGAAGTAAAAAACAGTTACTGGCTTGAAAAAAGGTAAGAATACCTTATAATTGCACCGCATTTTGTAAGTCTCACAGGGTTTCCACATTCCCTTTCCAATATAATAAATAAAACCTTATAAAAGCAATTGAGGCTGAGTGCAGTGGCTCACACCTGTAATCCAAGCACTTTGGGAGGCTGAGGCAGGAGGATCATTTGAGCCCAGGAGTTTGAGACCAGCCTGGGAAAGATACGGAGTCCTTGTCTCTACAGAAAATTAAAAAAAAAAAAAAAAAAAAATACAACCAGTGTCATGCACCTGTAGTCCCAGCTACTCAGGAGGTTGAGTTGGAAAGATTGCTTGAGACCAGGAATTCGAGGTGGCAGTAAGCGAATCACATCACTGCACTCTAGCCTGGGCAACACAGTGAGACCCCATCTCTTAAATTAAAAAAAAAAAAGCAATTGAATTTCAATAGGTCAAGCCACTTGCTCAAAGTCAGACATAAACCACAGACTTAGGACTCAAACTCCTTGTTTTCACTTTATGTGCAGAGGCCTAACTTATAGACTCTGCCTCCCACCTTTTTCAAAGGTAGTTTACACTTTTTTTTTTTTTTTTAAAGTATTGAAAGTAAAGGCAGAAATGACTTTTAAAGTGCTACATTTTCAGGGAAAAAAAGTGGATTAGGAACTGTAGTTTCCATTCTGGCATGTAAGGAGTTTAGAAGTCACTACTCCTGGCTGGGCACCATAGCTCATGCCTGCAATCCCAGCACTTTGGGAGGCTAAGGCAAAAAGATTACTTGAGCCCAGGAGTTCAAGACCAGCTGGAGCAACATGGCAAAACCCCACCTTTACCAAATATACAAAAATAGCCAGACATGGTGGCACGTGCTTATAGTCCCAACTACTCAGGAGGCTGAGATGGAAGGATCACTTGAGCCTAGGCAGTTAAAGCTGCAGTGAGCCATGATTATACCACTGCATTACAGCCTGGGCAACAGAGCGAGACCTCCATCTTAAAAAAAAAAAAAAAAAAAAAAAGTCACCACTCCGTCTTAACAAGTAAAAAAGCTGAGTAAACTGAAAAATCAACAGCTCTTCTTAGATCCATAAGAGATGGGCGGTCATAGATCAAACCCCAAATTGGAAACACAGGTGAATGTAGATAATCACCTCTTACTTACTGGAGCAGAAACCTTCATGGGAATCAGTGCTGGAGTGGGAAAACCTGAACTGTAATTGATAAATTCCTGGAGGCTTGGTGTGGACAAGTCTGCAAGATAAAAACTTTATTGGGAGGCTCCCACACTTTCGTAGTTTTACCTCCAGGGGGTCTACTAGGTTCACAGTGAATTCTGGAGAAAGATCCTCTCGTGCTTCCATCAAGGGGAGAGGAAAAGGAACCATCTTGAAATACCCCAGAGCATTCTGTTCTCATGAACAAGGTCTTCCCTCAGAAGAAATTACTTAACTGGAGCCTAACCTGGTGGGGTTTTATGACAGCCTAATTGATCTGGGGGAAGGGAAATACCCAGTTCCAGCCTAATCTAGCTATGTTGTCCCACCTAAGGAGAGGGGGAGACTGAGAAGCACCTGTGAAGTTCACAGTCCAGAGACACAGGCTTACTAAAAGACTGAGACCTAATTATTGGACTGTAGAATGCTTTTCCCTCCACACCTTGCCACCACATTACTAAAGTCCTATTTACAGTAGTTCCTTTAGCCCAATACATCATGCCTGGCTGTCAAGAAAAAATTACAAGGTATACTAAAAGGCAAAAAACATAGTTTGAAGAGACAAAGCATGCATCAGAACCAGATGCTCTGGATAAAGTAGACAGCATGCAAGAACAGGTAGGCAATGTAAGCAGAGAAATGGAAATTATAAAAAGAACCAAAAGAAGTGTTAGAGAGGCTAGGCAGTGGCTCACATCTGTAATCCTAGCACTTTAGGAGGCCAAGGCGGGCCAATCACGAGGTCAGTTCAAGACCAGCCTGACTAGCATGGTGAAACCTCATGTCTAATAAAAATACAAAAATTAGCCAGGCATGGTGGTACATGCCTGTAATCCCAGATACTCAGGAGACTGAGGCAAGAGAATTGCTTGAATCCGGGAGGCAGAAGTTGCAGTGAGCCGAGATCGTGCCATTGCACTCTAGCCTGGGTGACAGAGCAAGACTCTGTCTCAAAAACAAAAACAAACAAACAAACAAAATGTTAAAAATCAAAAACAGCGCAATAGAAATGAAAAATGTCTTTGATGTACTTATTAGTATACTAAATGTGCTGAGGAAAACATTTCTGCGTTTGAGGATATCTCAAGAGAAACCTCCCAAACTGAAAAACAGAGAGAAAAAAAGACTGAAAAAAGCAACAGAAAAGAATATCCAGGAACTGTAGGACAATTACAAAAGGTGTAAATGTGTAATGAGAATACCAGAAGGAGAAGAAAGATAATACGGAAGAAATATTTGAAACAATAATGATTGAGAATTTCCCCAAAACAGTGTCAGACACCAAATCACAGATCCAGAAAGCTCAGAAAACACCAATAAGAATACATGTTAAAAAAAAAAAAAAAACCCTACACCTAGGTATATCATATTTAAACTACAGAAAACTTAAGATAAAGAAACAATCCCTGTAGAAACCAGAGGTAAAAAAAATCTTATAGAGAAGAAAAGAATTGCATCCAATTTCTCCTCAGACAGTATGCAAGCAAGAAGAGAGTGGAATAAAATATTTAATGTGTTGAGAGAAAAAAATCCCACCAACCTAGAATTCTGTATACTGTGAAATCATCCTTCAAAAGTGGAAGAGAAATAAAGGTCTTCTCCGACAAACGAAAATTGGGGGAATTTGTTGCCAGTAGACCTGCCTTGCAAGAAATAGTAAAAGAATTTCCTCAGAAAAAAGAGAGAGCATATAGGTCAGAAACTCAGATATACATTAAGAAGGAAAGAACGTCGGAGTAAGTGAAGGTAAAATTTAAAAACTTTGTTTTTCTTATTTTTAATTGCTCTAACAGATAACATTTTTTTAGAGCTTTGGGAGAATTTATTGGAGCAGATTTTGTGTATGAAAAATGCGCTGGGCGGGTGTCATGCCTGGTGGCCCCTTTATGGCCATCAGTTGGTTGGCCAGACTGCAATGGCTACAGTAGCCATAAGCAGCAACGAAATCACCATTATTATCCGACAAGAGGTTGACTTTCTATCCACCATGTTCAAATGCCTGGTTTCAGTGCAAAGTTTTTCATCTGTGTTCTCCAGCAAATTGGCAAAGCTGTTAATTATCTCATTTTGTCCATCCAATGCATTCCCAATTTCCTGCCCCATTTGTTTTTGGCAACTTACGATGGAGGAAATGGCATCAAAGCCTGTGTCCTGTTCCTTGGTAATTTTCTGCTTGCTATTGTCAGCGTTCATTAAAACCCAAGCCTCTTTTCTCCTCTGGCTCCTCAAAGAGCCAAGGGTTGGGCACTTCCTAACAGACAACAGTTTGTTCAAAATAACAATAGCAATAATGTTCTTGATTACATATTGCATATATATATTTATATTTATGTATGTTTATGTATAAGTGAAACAAATGACAGCAATGATACAAGAGATGTGGGAGAGAAATTAGGATTATTTTGTTATTATAAGGTACTCACACGACCTGTGAAGTTGTATGGCATATTCAAAAGTGACTCAGATTAGTTGTAAATGTATATTGCAAACTCTAGGGCGATCATTTTAAAAGGTTAGAAAAAAAGAAGTATAACTGATATGCTAAGAAATGAGAAAAAATTAATTTATATGAAATGCTCAATTGTAATGACAAAAGGCAAAAGAAAAAAAGGGTGGAAGATAAAAATAAGAACAAAGAACAAGGACAACGAATAGAAAACAGTAAAAAATGTAGTAGATGTTAATGAAACTGTATTAATAATCACTTTGAATGTCAATAGTCTAAATTCACCAGTTAAAACAAGAGGTTGTCAGAGTGGATCAAAAAACAAGACCCAACTATATGTTGTATACAAGAAACCCACTTTAAATATAAAGACACATATAAATGGATAAAGATACACCTTGACAACACTAATCAAAAGAAAGCAGAATTAGCTATGCTTATGTCAGACAGAACAGACTTCAGAGCAAGGAAACTGATTGGGAAGAAAGAGGAACATTACATAATGATAAAGGGGTCAATTCTCCAAGAAGACATAACAATCCTTTACCCAATGTATGCATGCACCTAACAACAGAATGTCAAAATATGTGAAGCAAAAACTGACAGAACTGGAAGGATAAATAAATGAATCCACTATTAAAACTGGAGACTTCAACACCCCTCTCTCAGGAATGGACAGATCCAGCAGGCAGAAAATCAGTAGGGCATAGGTGAACTCAACACCACCATCAATCAACTGGATGTAATTGACATCTATAGATGACTTTATTAAACAGTAGCACGTTACATATTCTTCTCAAAGTCACATAAAACATTTACCCAGATAGACCACGTTCTGGGCCATAAAATATACCTTAACAAAATTTTAAAAAATGAAAATAATGTAATGTCTGCTCTCAGACCACAATGAAATTAAACTAGATATTAATAACAGAAAGGTAGTTGGAAAATCCCAATATACTTGGAGATTGAACAATATACTTTTATATGTTTATTCTTCTCAAGAGAAAATTAAAATATTTTAAACTAAATGAAAATGAAAGCCAGGCATGGTGGTGCACTCCTATAGTCCTAGCTACTCAAGAGGGTGAGGTGGGAGGATCACTTGAGCCCAGGAGTTCGAGGTTACAGTAAGCTATGATCGCACCACTGCACTCCAGCCTGGCCATCAGAGTGATATCCTATCTCTAAAAAAGACAAAAAATTATATGAAAAATACAACTTACCAAATTTATGGGATACAGTAAAAGCAGTGCTTAGAGGGAAATGTTTATAGCATTGAATGCATATATTTGAAAAGAAGAAAGATCTAAAAATCAATAATCTAAGCTTCCACCTTAGAAAACTAGAAAAAGAAGAAATTAAGTCTAAACTAAGTAGAAGTGGCCAGTCATGGTGTCTCACACCTGTAATCCCAGCACTTTGGGAGGGTGAAGTGGGAGGATTACTTGAGGCCAGGAGTTCAAGATCAGGGTGGGCAACATAGTGAGACTTAGTCTCTACAAATAAATTAAAACAATTAGCCAGGTGTGATGGTGTGTGCCTGTAGTCCAGATACCTAGGAGGCTGAAGTGGAAGAATCACTTGAACCCAAGAGTTTGAGGTTACAGTGAGCTATGATTGCATCACTGTACTCCAGCCTAGGTGACAGACCCTGTCTATTAAGTAAATAAATGAAAAGTAGAAGAAAAGATTATAAAAATTAGAGGTGAAATCAATGAAATTAAAAATAGGAAATCAAAATCTGGTTCTTTGAAAAGATTAATAAAATCAATGAACTTCTTCCCGACTTAATACTTCCTATAAAGCTACAATAATCAAGACAGTGTGGTATTGGTGAAAGACTAGAAAAACAGACCAACAGAATAGAATAGAGAGCCTGAAGTGAATCCACATAAATATAGTCAATTGACCGTTGACAAAGGAGCAAAAGCAAGACAATGGCACAAAGATAGTCCTTCAATAACTGGTGCTAGAAACCTGACATCCACATGCAGAAAAAAAATGGATCTAGACACAGATCTTATACTCTTCACAAAAATTAACCTAAAATGGGTCACATACCTAAGAGTAAAACGTAAAACTATAATAACGCCTACAAGATAACAGGAAAAAATCTAGATGACCCTGGACTTGGTTATTACTTTTCAGATACAACATCAAAGGCACAATCCATGAAAGAAAGAATTGGTAAACTGGACTTTATTAAAATTAAAAAATGTTACTCTGCAAAAGACCCTGTGAATTGAATGAAAAGGCAAGCCACAGACTGGAAGAAAATATTTGCAAAAGACATATTTGATAAAGGACTGTTATCCAAAATATACAAAGAGCTCTTAAAACTCGACAATAAGAAGAAAAAGAACCTGGCCGGGTGTGGTAGCTCACACCTGTAATCCTAGCACTTTGGGAGGCCGAGGCAGACAAATCACTTTGGGTCAGGAGTTTGAGACCAGCCTGGCCCACATGATGAAACCTCGTCTCTACCAAAAACTACAAAAATTAGCCAGGTATGGTGGTGTGTGCTTGTAATCCCAGCTACTCGGCAGGCTGAGGCAGGAGAATGGCTTGAACCCAGGAGGCAGAGGTTGCAGTGAGCTAACATTACACCACTGCACTCTGGCCTGGATGGCAGAGCTAGACTCTGTCTCCCCCACAAAAAAAAACCAAAAAGAAAAAAAGAAAAAAGAAAAGATAACAAAGAACCTGACCAAAAAATGGGCCAATGACCTTAACAGGCACCTCACCAAAGAAGATATTGGTGGTAAATAAGTATATGAAAAGATGTCCCACATCATATGTCAGGGAGTATCAGGGAATATCATATCAGGAATGCAAATCACAACAGCAATGAAGTACCATTACATATTGATTAGAATGGCCAAAATCTAGAACTGACAACACTAAATTCCCTAATGAGGATGTGGAGCAGCAGGAACTCTCCTTCAATTTCTGGTGGGAATTCAAAATGGTACAATGAGTTTGGAAGACAGTTTGGCAGTTTCTTACAAAACTAAACATACTCTTGTCATAAGATTCAGCAGTCATGCTCCTTGATATTTACCCAAAGGAACTGAAAACTTATGTCCACACAAAAACCTGCACACAGATGCTTACCAAAGCTTTATTTGTGGTTGTCAAAAATCAGTGCTAAAGAGAGGTGAGCTCTCAAGCCACGAAAAGATGTGGAAGAAATTTAAGTGCATATCTGTAAGTGAAAGAAGCCAATCTGAAAAGGCTACGTACTGTGATTCCAACTACATGACATTCTGGAAAAGGTAAAACTATGAAGACAGTGATCAAAGATCTAAAACTGCTCTAAAAGATAGTCTAACAAAGCAAGATTGGAGAGGAAAATAGATTACATCAAATCATTTTCTCACCTAATTCGAAAGCAAATAGAGTTGAAAACTCAGCATAGAAACTATATTTTTTTAAAAATGGTTGGGTACAATGGCTTATTCCTGTAATCCCAGCACTTGTGGAGGCCAAGGTGAGAGGATTGCTTGAGGCCAGGAGTTCATGACCAGCTTAGGCAACATAGTGAGACTTCATTATTACATAATTTTTTTTTTCTTTAATTAGCTGGGTGTGGTGGTGTGCACCTGCAGTTCCAGCTACCCAGGAGGCTGAGGTGAGAGGATTGCTTGAGCCCAGGAGTTCAAAGTTACAGTGAGCTATGATCATGCCCCTGCACTCCAGCTTGGGTGACAGGGTGAGATCCAGTCTCCAAAAAAAAAAAAAAAGAAAGAAAGAAACACACACACACACACACACACACACAAAACAAGCAAACAAAAAAACTAATAAAAGCAAATAACTAGAATAATAATGACCAACTTTCAGGGTGTTAGAAGATGCACCCCTTGCTTCATCATATTGCTTAATGTGAACTGACTGAATTCTACTAAAAATAGACTTTAAACAAAGTTAGAAAAGAAAACCAATATCCAACATTCTCTCGCCTATAAGAGGCATATTACAAATTAAACCATTCAAATAGTCTAAAAGCTAAGGGAAAGCTTAAGATTTATGATGCCTCTGTAGCTACAAAACAAGCAGGTGTTATAATCCAGGCTGCAATACTGTTGTAGATGTCTGAGAACTCGGAAGATAATGACTAAACCTGAGAAAGGGCCAGACAAAGGTAATTGTTTCCCAGTATCCTGGAAGATAAGAGAATCTTTATGGCTACTGGAGAGATGTGGACTCAGCTGCAGTCTTTCTGGCACCAGAGGAAAAGGCATGTGGTAAACTAGATATTCTGTAATAGGGCCCATGGGGCAAACGATTCTATATTAATGATAGAGTGTAGGTTTCACCCACAGGATCCCAGGTGTTCTGTGCAGGTGTGCACACCTGCGGAGGAGGAAGCAGAGCAAACTTTAAACTGCCTTCTGTGGAACACATAAGAAGCCTGGGACAAGTAAAGAGTTCCCAGCATCAGCTATGTCCAAAAGAAAAAGCAAGTAAGATTAGCAAAGATACATGCTTTTTTTTTTTCCCTCAGCAAAAAGCAATGAAGGTAGAGTCTCCCTTTAAAAATAAAAATCGGATTATGAAGCAGTAACATTCAAAATCATATTATATTGAATTAACAACAGGTAAACTGTTCAGTGGAATAGATTTCCTAGAAGTAGATGTTAACAATGGTAACAAATCAGTATAAGACTAACCAGCAATAACACATCTATAGAAAAGCGTGTTTTTTTATATAAAATGATCAAAATTAAATTCATCTGACGAAGAATTAGCACCTGCTATGCACTAGATATAATAAATTCCAGGTGGGTCAAATTAGGCTAAAATGTTTGTGGATATTTTCTTTTTACCTAACCATCAGTTTCCCTTTCCCTGACATAGCAATCGCACTGTAATTTCCTAGTGTGAAACGTCTTCTCCCTGAGTATATATGCAATGTTGGTGGGAAGGTCAAGTTCTTTTATCATCTCCCACTTGAAAGCTGAAGGCAATTCACCCCTTTCCTCCCTGCCCAGTGCAGACAGTAGATGGGCACTTGACCTAAGCTCAGCCAACCCAGTGATCACTCCTGGAACTTTGATTCTTAAACTGATACAAGAACAAAAGGAAACAGTGGTTTGTCAGTTTCATCACACAGGCTGTTCCAATTACAAAACGACCGATGTCCTTTCAGTTTCTTGGTTCTTTAGGGCTCCATGGTCCTTTCCCATGCTCAAGTATGTTCCCTCAGTCTCATAGCAATAATTTGCTTATATTAGCCAGAGCGAGATTTTTACTACAAGTTGAGTATTCCTTATCCAAAAGGTTTGGGACTAGAAGTGATTTGGATTTCAATTTTGGTGGGATTTTAGAATATTTGCATTATATGCTTACCAATTGAGCATGCTTAATTTAAAAATCTGAAATCTGTAATTTTCCAGTGAGCATTTCCTTTGAGCATCACTCTAAAACCTGAAACTTACTGAGCCCCAGTGTGACGCCCAAAGGAAATGCCCACTGCAGCATTTCGGATTTCAGATTTTTGGACTGGGGAACTCAGCCTCTCAACCTGTATATCCAGATGGAGACTGCAATTCCAAAGAACAAACTGAAGAGAAAAAGGGTATAGGAGGTGGATGATGGTGTCACAGTTCACCTGGAAATATCTTCTCTACAAGGAAAGGTGTTTTTTGTTTTTCTTTGTTTGTTTGTTTGTTTGTTTGAGACAGGGTCTCACTCTATCACCCAGGCTGGAATGCAGTGGTGCAGTCTCGGCTCAATGCAACCTCTGCCTCCTGGGCTCAAGTGATCCTCCCACTTCAGCCTCCCAAGTAGCTGGGACCACAGGGGTGCTCTACCACACCTGGCTTTTTTGTGTGTGTGTGTGGAGACAAGATTTTGCCATGTTCCCCAGGCTGGTCTTAAACTCCTGAGCTCAAGCATCCACCAGCCATGGCCTCCCAAAGTGCTGGGATTACAGGTGTGAGCCACTGTGCTTGGCCGGGAAAGCATCCTGACAATGATCCGATGGTTTATATTTCTTCTGCTTGCTTCTCCCCATGGGGGGCATATACCTCTCTATCCCTTTGTTTATTTTATTTTACATTTTTGAGACAGGGTCTCGCTCTATTGCCCAGGCTGGAGCAATAGAGCAATAGACCATGGCTCACTGCAGCCTCACCCTCCCAGGCTCAAGCAGTCCTCCCACCTCAGCCTCCCAAGTAGCTGAAACTACAGGTGCACGCCTCCTTGTGTGGCTAATCTTTAATTTTTAATTTTTTTGGTTGAGATGGGTTCTCACCGTGTTGCCTAGGCTGGTCTCAAACTCCTGGGCTCAAGCAATCCTCCTGCCTCGGCCCCCCATAGTGCTGGGATTACAGGAGCCAGCCACGGTGCCTAGCTCCTACCCTTTAATGTTGGGTTGGCCACAACTTGATTGGCCAGTAGAATGTGAGTGGATGTGATGGTTACCCTGTCTTGAGCAGCCTTAGGGATGATTAGCCAATTTTGCTTCCAAAACATATTCTGTACTTTATCTTCTCCATTCCATCCTACCAACACTAGCCAAATCTGAGATAATTTCTGTCAACTACTTCAATAACCTTCTAACTGTCTCCTGGCTTTAGCTGTGTACCTCTGAGAACCATTTTTCACACAACTGTCACACAACAATGTCAAATTAACCATGTAAGGCCACAGATGAAAGCCTTCAATGGCTCCCTCTTTCCCATATGGCACGGGAAAGCTGTCATGACTTGACTTCTACCTACCCCTTAAGCCTCATCCTTTGGCCTTCCCTGCTTCCCACTTTATGTTCAGCAACACTAAACACCCTGGACACTCCTCCATTCCTTTGTCCATTCTGTTCCTTTGACCAGCCTGCGCTCCTCTCTCTCCTAATTTTTGTCCAAATAACTTCTGTTTAACTCTCAAGATTCAGCTCAATGTCAGGGCTTCCAGAAAGTCTTCCCTAGTACTTCCTAGGCATGCACTTGCCCTGTGGTTTCTTGGTACCAGCACATACCCCTGGCACTTCCTCACATTAAATTTAAATGATATATTCTGTCTTTTTCTCTTCTAATAGATTTGCCATCTTCTGGAGGGCAGGGACTATATCTTATTCAGCTTTTGGTCCCCAGACTCCAGCATGATCTCTAGCACATAATAGGTGTTCAATACACATTAGTGGAGCTGAAATCAAACAAATTAAACATTAATATAAGAAAATTCTGGCCGGGCGCGGTGGCTCATGCCTGTAATCCCAGCACTTTGGGAGGCCGAGGCGGGCGGATCACAAGGTCAGGAGATCGAGACAACGGTGAAACCCTGTCTCTACTAAAAATACAAAAAATTAGCCGGGCGAGGTGGCGGGCGCCTGTAGTCCCAGCTACTCAGGAGGCTGAGGCAGGAGAATGGCGTGAACCCGGGAAGCGGAGCTTGCAGTGAGCTGAGATCGCGCCACTGCACTCCAGCCTGGACGACGGAGCGAGACTCTGTCTCAAAAAAAAAAAAAAAAGAAAAAAAAGAAAAAAAAGAAAATTCTGAAAGCCTTCTGCCTCTATTCTTACAAAAGCTGGTGGCATTATAAATGGGTTCTTCTGGAAAGCAATATAGCGATATATAACAAAAACGATGAAGATGATCATTCTCCTTGAGTTGGTATTTTCCCTTGTGTGAATACTCCTCAAAGAAATAATCCAAAGGAAAAAAAATGTACACAGATGTCCTGGCAACTCTAGTTATAACAGTGAAAAACCTGGAAGCAATCCAAGTGTCTAACAGGGAAACGACTAAGCAAACAATAGGATTATTACATAGCTATTAAAAAATGACAGAGGTGAGGACTATGTCAACATAGACAAGTGTGTATCTATCTGCAGGAACGTTAAGTAGAAAAAAGAACACAGGCTAGTGTTTAAACACTAGTGATTAAGGATGTGTGTGTACATTAACAAAGATTGGAGGCCGATTTGGAGAAATGAAAATGGCCGGACTACAGTACTTGTTGTGCAGTTCCACGAATTTTTGACAATAATACTTGAGATTCCATGCAATATAGATATCCTAGAAGTCTTCTGCAGAATAAGTATTCTAAGTTATACCAAGCTGTATAGTCCAAGAGAAAATTTTATGTTAAATTCTCATAAAATTGTTATAAAATAATGATATTTCTTTAAGTGAACAAAGTCTCGCTCTGTCGCCCAGGCTGGAGTGCAGTGGCCCGATCTCAGCTCACTGCAAGCTCCGCCTCCCGGGTTTACGCCATTCTCCTGCCTCAGCCTCCCGAGTAGCTGGGACTACAGGCGCCCGCCACCACGCCCGGCTAGTTTTTTGTATTTTTTAGTAGAGACGGGGTTTCACCGGGTTAGCCAGGATGGTCTTGATCTCCTGACCTCGTGATCCGCCCATCTCGGCCTCCCAAAGTTTCTAGGATTACAGGCTTGAGCCACCGCGCCCGGCCTGCATTTTTCTTTAGTTAAATTCAACAAGCAACTATGAGAGCTTGACTACGTTCTAGAGCACTTACCTTCTGGGGAAATTCACGAAATCATGGGCAAAAATCCTCAGGTGAATATGTATTATTATTTTAATTTCCTTTTTTTTTTTTTTCTGAGACAAGGTCTGGCTCTATTGCCCAGGCTGGAGTGCAGTGGTGTGATCTCGGCTCACTGCAGCCTCACCTCCCAGGCTCAAAACCATCCTCCCACCTTAGCCTCCCAAGTAGCTGGGACTACAGGCACACACCACTGAGGCGCCTGCCTCAGCCTCCCAAAGTGCTGGGATTACAGACATGAGCCACTGCACCTGTCCGAATTTATTTTTATTTTGGTGAATGTACATATTAGAACAGATGACAAAGGAAAGGCTGCAAGACCTTTGGACAAAATCTCACATTCACAAGTTGTCTCAATTTTATTTTTTATTTTAATTTTATTTATTTATTTATTTTGAGACAGAGTCTGGCTCTGCCACCCAGGCTGGAGTGCAGTGGAGCAATCTTGGCTCACTGCAACCTCTGTCTCCGGGGCTCAAGCCATCCTCCCACCTCAACCTTCCCAGTAGCTGGGACTGCAGGCGCAGGCCACCATGCCCAGCTAATTTTGTATTTTTTGTAGAGATGGGGTTTTGCCATGTTGCCCAGGCTGGTATCATACTCCTGGGCTCAAGTGAGTCTTCCACCTCAGCCTCCCAAAGTGCTGGAATTGCAGGGTGAGCCACCATGCCCGGCCTCAATTTTATATTTTTGATGTCTCCAAAAGAGGTCCTATATTTAGTTACTGAGATATACTGTTAAGGATTAAAAGGAAAAAGCCATCATCATGTAACTTTAATCTTGTGCCACTTTTCCACAATATTAATAAAATGAATTAATATTTTATAAATCCTGTGACTATATTGTGAATAGCAGAATATTGACATTATAAGATATATTACATTGCAATTAAAAGAAACGAGCCACAATTTTTTATATTCCATTATAGAATTTCTTCATTTTAAAAAATCAACTGAGAGGCAAGGTGTTGTGGCTCACGCCTATAATCCTGGCACTTTGGGAGGCCGAGGCGGGTGGATCACCTGAGGTCAGGAGTTCGAGACCAGCCTGGCCAACATGATGAAACCCCATCTCTACTAAAAATACAAAAGATTAGCCAGGTGTGGTGGCAGGCACTTGTAATCCCAGCTACTTGGGTGGCTGAGGCAGGAGAATTGTTTGAACCCGGCAGGCGGAGGTTGCAGTGAGCCAAAATCGCGCCGTTGCCTGGGCAACAAGAGTGAAACTCCATCTCAAAAAAAATAAAAAATAAAATAACTGAGAGCCTCAAAAAATGGAAGTGGCCCAGGCCTTTGAAAGGCCTTGAGCATAATTATCACTTTATCTTTTTTCTTTTCTTTTTTTTTTTTTTAATGGAGTCTCACTCTGTCACCCAGGCTGGAGTGCAGTGGCATGATCTCAGCTCACTGCAACCTCCACCTCCCGGGTTCAAGCGATTCTCTGCCTCAGTCTCCCGAGTAGCTGGGATTACAGGTGCCCGCCACCTCGCCCAGCTAATTTTTTTGGTATTTTTAGTAGAGACAGGGTTTCACCATCTTGGCCAGGCTGGTCTTGAACTCCTGACCTTGTGATCCACCCGCCTCAGCCTCCCAAAGTGCTGGGATTACAGGCGTGAGCCACGGTGCACGGCCCACTTAATCTGTAAAATGTGATAGTTTTAAGTAGGGGCCTAAAGCAAATAGGTTGTTGATAACTATAAAAACGCCTAGCTAACATGGTCCTTTCCACTAGACTTACTATTTCTGCTGCCATGTAACAGGTGGTCAGAAAACTACCAGTTCTGACTGGGCATGGTGGCTCATGCCTGTAATCCTAGCACTTTGGGAGGCCGACGCGGGCAGATCACCTGAGGTCAGGAGTTTGAGACCTGCTTGGCCAACAATGTGAAACCCCATCTATACTAAAGATACAAAAATTAGCTGGGCATGATGGTGAGTGCCTGTAATCCCAGCTACTTGGGAGGCTGAAGCAGGAGAATTGTTTGAATCTGGGAGGCAGAGATTGCAGTAAGCCGAGATCGCACCACTGCACTCCAGCCTGGGCAACAGAGCGAGACTCTGTCTCAACAAAACAAAACAAAACGAAACAAAACTACCAGTTCCTAGAGCAGTGGTTCACAAACCCGGCTGCAGGTAGGAATCACCTGTATTTTCCTAGATCCCACTTCAGACCACTTGAATTAGACTGTCTAGGGCTGGGGCCTGAAGATTCCTATGCTTAAAAAGCTGTCTATCTCTCTTCCTTCCTACACTGAATTTCCTTATGGTTCGAGGACTCAGAATTGAAGCTAGTATAGCTAATGCCACAGTTCAGCTGCTTCAAGAGTTCAACACAGTGAGAACTTGTCTCTACAAAAAGTCAAAAAATGAGGCGGGAGGATTGCTTGAGCTCAGGAGGTCGAGGCTGTAGTGAGGCATGATCGTGCCATTACGCCTGAGTGACAGAGCGAGACCCTGACTCAAAAAAAAAAAAAAAAGAATTGAAGAGATCTGAAGGCTACTTTCAGGGCCAACCACCATTTTCAATGTAGTCTCTCTAGGGTGATGTGTTGGAAGTGCCCAGAAAACAATTTTAAAAAGAAGTTTGAGGATGTGGTCCACATACTTTTTTGGGGAAACTGACCACACAGAACTTTTGATCAAAATGCCTTCATTTGTTCCTAAAATTTCTTATTGTGTCTTTACTATATGAAATTAATGCTGGCTGGGCATGGTGGCTCATGCCTGTAATACCAGCAGTTAGGAGGGCGAGGCAGGCAGATCACCTGAGGTCAGGAGTTCGAGACCAGCCTGTCCAACATGGAGAAACCCTGTCTCTACTAAAAATACAAAACTTAAGCAGATGTAGTGGTGTGCACCTGTAGTCCCAGTTTCTTGGGAGGCCGAGGCAGCAGAATCGCTTGAACCCGGGAGGCGGAGATTGCAGTGAGCTGAGATCATGCCACTGCACTCTAGCCTGGGTGACAGACTGAGACTCTGTCTCAAAAATAAATAAATAAATAAATAAATAAATAAATAAATAAATAAATGTAAACAAATGCTGAATTGAAATTGTTAAGTTCAAGTGTTAGTTCTTACAAACAAGGTGAAGTACCAGTGGGGTTTTTTTTTTTTTTTTAGAGACAGAGTCTTACTCTGTTACCCAGGCTGGAGTACAGTGGTGTGATCTTGGCTCACTGCAACCTCTGCCTCCCAGGTTGAAGTGATCTTCCTGCCTCAGCCTCCTGAGTAGCTGATACTACAGGTGCGTGCCACCACACACAGCTAATTTTTTTGTATTTTTAGTAGGGATGGGGTTTCACCATGTTGGTCAGGCTGGTCTCGAACTCCTGACTTCAGGTGATCCACCAGCCTCAGCCTCCCAAAGTGCTGGGATTATAGTGGTGAGCCACCACACTCGGCCCCAGTTGTTTTTTGTTTTTGTTTTGTTTTGTTTTGTTTGAGACAAGGTTTCACTCTATCACCCAGGCTGCATTGCAGTGGTACCATTATAGCTCACTGCAGCCTTGACCTCCGGGGCACAAGTGATCCTCCTGCCTCAGCCTCCTGAATAGCTAGGACTACAGGTGTGAATCACTATGCCCAGCCAATTTTTAAATTTCTTGTAAAGATGGGGTCTCATTATGTTGGCCAGGCTGGTCTTGAACTCCTGACTTCAAGTGACCCTCCCTCCTCTGCCTCCCAAAGTGCTGGGATTACAGGCATGGGCCACTATGAGTGGCCAAAGTACCAGGTTTTTATGGGCAGTAAAACTTTAGCCCAAACTGTCAATGAACTCAATTTTTTTTGCCTCCATAAAGAGGCAAATACAAAGAAAATGGGGTTTCAACACAGAGAAAAACAAATTCCAAGAGGTGGGCTGGGGTCAGTATACATGCTCTCTATTCTCCTCTACCTTCTGGTTCTTCATCCTACCTCTGTACTATGATGTTGATGCTCTGAAGAAGACCCTGTATCCCAGCAATATTCCTCATCTATAAAATATTTAATTGTGTTCCTCTAAACCCAAAACACACAAGATGATGTCCAGGGAAGTTAGAGGAACATATGCCAGCTGAAGAATTAGGGGTATGTTCCCTCCTGTCTACCTCCCCAATTCACCCTGGCCCGCATCCCATTTGGAGTGACCATGCCTATGGAGACAGAGGAGGATATTCTTCCACTTCTAACCTCAAAAGGACACACGGGAGGCATCTAGATTGAGGTTACAGTTATCCTTTGAGGAGCTGTAAGAAGAATATTTGGAAGTGGATCAAATCAAGAATAATCAAGTGTGAAAAGACTCTGGTTGTGAGTAGTAGCAAATAGTACTGTTGCTACTGCTGCTACTGTTGCTATACTGTGTTGATAAATACAAAGTATAGTTATAAAGGTGGGGGATTGAATCATGTTCCAGAATGATATGGCTGTTAAGGCTTTCCTGGTCAACCAGACAGTTGAGATAATCCTTATTCAAGTGAGAAACGAATTTGGCCCTCCTTCTCTGGAGGAGAGGGTTGGAAGGACGATGGATGGATTTGGGGCCATATAGTAGGACTGAATTCCTAGGCTGAGCTCCAACGACCTCTGAACGCCCCAGAGATATCTGTGTTCCATCTGATCTGGTCTGCAGCAAGTCCACAGAAGCTACACTCACTTTTTCCTGCTGAATTGTCAAAATAATTGCCCTTCAGCCCATGCCTCGCTACCCTGTAGACAGAATCCACTCATTTCCCTGTCACGTGGGCTACAATTGCTACTTCAAATGAAAACCTGGGAAGCCAGTTCCCTGCTGCGGTTGAAAGCGTATAATTAGCTCCTCGTGCAACCTGACCCCACTGATTTTTCTGATGCATGTGGCCTAGAGTGTGCCCTTTCTGAGACCTCCAATGTCTTCTCCACAGCTGGGGATGCCCAAAACTGCATGCAGCACTTCCTGCGGGTGTGGCCTTGCATTCTTAGGGCTGTAGGGTACCCGCCGCATGCCAAATGGATCACAGGCTCCAGCCACTCACAGATTCACAATGCTTTTAAAAATACAGCAGTGGAGTATGAGTGGCTATATCAGATATGAGGGTTTTCCACCCCCTCCTTTTTCTTTTAAAATATGATTTTGTAATGGTGGCCTCAAGAAACACTATAATTGGTCAGCCTGGGGTGCGTTTGAAGGCCTTCCCTATGGCGTCATTAGCTATTCTCAGGAAAGGCAGGGTATCCCCCTGGGAGAATGACAACACACTTGTTTCAAGTTAGGGAAGAGCCTGTGGTTCTCTTCCTGCGTTCAGGGGAAAGCGAACACACAATGTTCGTTTCCTAAATACGGGATGTGCTGTGCTGGCAGGTCATTTTCCACCATGTCACGTCCTTCTGGATGAAGGCAGCAGGGGTCAGGACAGGAAATGGCAAATTCTCAGAATGAGACAAGGCTTTCCCAGGGCAGCCATTGGTTCTCTGGGACTATAAAGCACACTCATCCAGAAACAGCCCCAGATTGTCCTTTCCTGGAGGGAGACAGAAGTGAATGGTAAGTGGGGAACCCCGAGGCATATATTCGGGATGACTTTTTCTCATTTTCTCTTTTTACCTGGAAAATTACCCCTGGTGGGTTGGATTAGGGAAGCATGGAAGTAAAATTAAGTCCTATGAGTAAGGAGATCAGGATTCTAGATGGGGCTCTGTGAAGAATCAGCTGCTTCTAGAATCTGATGTCTGATGCAGGCAATTCTTCCAGACGAGAAGGATTTCTGCCCTGATAGCTCAGTTTTGAAATGCTCTATTTGTATGGCTCATTTGCCACTTCTAAGAAGTTCCTAATAATGAAGACTACAGTGGACATGAAGGTGGGAATCTGGGCAACGAAGATGAATGTACTTTTCCCCCAAGATGTACAACTTGTTAGTATCTTTGTCAGTCATCTTCAGTTGGCTTCAACGTGGTACAAGTTGTTGAACAGAAATTTTGGCCGCTTTATTTTATTCAACCATTACTCAATTTTAAAAGAAAACGTTCATAACAAAGAGACATAATGGTATTAATTTAATGTGACTGAGTTTAAAGTAAGCACCCAGCAAAGATTGATGTTTCTGAAGATCTAAGGAGCCCTAGTTAGAATAAACAACGCAAACCTCACTGTAGGTTTGATTCTAAGAAAAGAGCCTGGAAGAATCACAAGCAGAAGAGTTGCTTCAGGCAAGCATCTAACTTAGATTAGTTTATTCTGCTTGGTAGAAAATATGATTTTTGAGATTTTGGTAACGTCTTTTTCATTCATTAGAGAGAGAGAAAAGTGTGTTGCAGAACTCCTAGGATCCAATTTTCATATGATGAAAGGGCTTTGTAAACTGTACAACCCACCACTTACAAAGTGTTATCTTAAATAGAGCAAAGGCCTCTCAGTATTGGAGAAGTCTTCTAATACCACGCCCCTCCCAGTTTAAATCTTATTTAACACATAGCTGATGAAACCCATCCTTAGCGTTCCCTGGGAGAGAAGCAGAAGATAGCATTATTCCTATTTCTATATGCAGAGATAAGGTCCTGAGAACTTGTGTGGCTCCCCCCGATTCCAGAACAGGTCTTTGAGAACTTGATTCATGATCCACTGGAAATAGACCCGTTCCCCTAGCGGGGCAGTGGCTGCTCCGCTGAATTCGTGCCAACTTCCCCCTGGCGTCCGGGCAGCAGGGAGGGAGCGACGGCTGGCACGGAGACTCCAGGCTGACCGCGTGTCTGTGTCCCCGCAGGGAATGGAGAGGCCGGCAGCCCGGGAGCCGCATGGGCCGGACGCACTGAGGCGCTTCCAGGGGCTGCTGCTGGACCGCCGAGGCCGGCTGCACGGCCAGGTGCTGCGCCTGCGCGAGGTGGCCCGGCGCCTGGAGCGCCTGCGCAGGCGCTCCCTGGTGGCCAACGTGGCTGGCAGCTCGCTGAGCGCAACGGGCGCCCTCGCTGCCATCGTGGGGCTCTCGCTCAGCCCCGTCACCCTGGGGGCCTCGCTGCTGGCGTCGGCCGTGGGGCTGGGGGTGGCCACAGCCGGAGGGGCTGTCACCATCACGTCCGACCTCTCGCTGATCTTCTGCAACTCCCGGGAGCTGCGGAGGGTGCAGGAGATCGCGGCCACCTGCCAGGACCAGATGAGGGAGATCCTGAGCTGCCTGGAGTTCTTCTGCCGCTGGCAGGGCTGCGGGGACCGCCAGCTGCTGCAGTGCGGCAGGAACGCCTCCATCGCCCTGTACAATTCTGTCTACTTCATCGTCTTCTTCGGCTCACGTGGCTTCCTCATCCCCAGGCGGGCGGAGGGGGACACCAAGGTTAGCCAGGCCGTGCTGAAGGCCAAAATTCAGAAACTGGCCGAGAGCCTGGAGTCCTGCACGGGGGCTCTGGACGAACTCAGCGAACAGCTGGAGTCCCGGGTCCAGCTCTGCACCAAGTCCAGCCGTGGCCACGACCTCAAGATCTCTGCTGACCAGCGTGCAGGGCTGTTTTTCTGAGAACATCCTTTCCCCCTAATGACCGAGGCCAGCAAATCATCCCCATGGGATGCTCCAGATTTTGTAGCTCCCTTAGGAAAACACCAAGCTGGGTTAGGAGCCGAAGGCAAAGGATGAGAAAAACTGGTTTTGAAGTGGGTGGGTCCCCAGAGCCCTTCTTTTCCCATCACTGTGACATCTGCCTGGGCTTGAGTGCTACGGACTTTTCAGTGGTGTGATCCTAGTGGAAGAATGTGACCCCAAAACTCTTTTTCCTTTATCAAAACCTTTCTGTCTAAACACAGCTGGGCAGGCACTACTGTTTGAAAGTTACTTCAGGGTCCCTGACCCTGCCCTGGTGGCTTGACCTGAGACTGGAGAGAGTGCTGTCCTCTGGGTCGTCTCCAAGTCCTACTAGTCTTTGAAGTCCTCAAAATGCCCGTGAGAGAAGGCATTTGCCTCTCTTCCAGAATGTCTGATAAGGCATTTGCCTCTCTTCCAGAATGTCTGATACAAAGAACTCCAGAATCCAGAGCAAATCAGCCCTTTAAACGTTGTAGGACGGTTCAGAACTCAAAGAGGGCCCTGGTGTTGACATGTCCTCCTCTTCCCTTTCCCTTCAGCTTACCCACTCCCAGATGCAGCCTGGGTATGCAGTAGGCCTTTCCTGAGTGGCTCCCAATCCAGTCCTCCAAGTACTCAGAGGGGAAGCCCGTTAAACCGTCATCTAAGTCCTGCTCCCTCACATGAAGAAGCTGAGGGCCCGATAGATGGAGCGACTGCCAACTTCATTTCCCGACATGATTGTGTTCAGAAGAGAGTGATGGGTTGAGTTAGACAATCCTGGGCTTGAGACAGGCGTTGTCACTACTGTGTGAGTGTAGCCACCTAATCTCTCTTTGACTGTGTAAAACAAAGATGATAAAACCTCATCCAGTTGTGAGATATTAAATGAGCCAAAGTGCCTAGCATAGTACTGGCTCATATAGTGTAGTCCCTGGAATGGCAGATTAACACCACCCAGGAACTCGTTAGAAAGGCAAATTCTTGGACACAACACCCCTGACTTACGGAATCAGAAACTCTGGATGTGGAGCCCAGCAACCTGAGTTTAAACAATTTCTCTCGGTGGTTCTGCGGCACACTAAGGTTTGAAAACCACTGCAACAAATGCTAACTTCTAATCCCCTTGATGAGCTTTCACGAAGTTTCACAGCTTCTCTAGGGACTCCATGGTCTTCAGAGTCGTTCACAGATGACCAAGGACAGACTGTGTCCCAGAAGCCAACATGAGAGAGAGAGAGAGAGAGAGAGAGAGCGCGCACCCGTACGTGCATCCTGGGGCAGTGTCTCACCGTGTGAACTAAGGGATGTAACACTATAAGCCCATTAGAGGGCAGTGTTTCCCACCTATTGTAGAAACTGGTACAGAAAGGAACGTGAAGTTCCAGAAACTGACCGTTCTCTATTATTACCTTCTCTGAAAAGCGCCAGGCCATGTATTTTTTTATTTATTTTAAGTTTGTAATTTAATTATTGTTTATTGTTTGCATTTAATTTTATTTAACCACCACATTTAGAAAATAATAAGAGCAAGTTTCTAAATGGGAGACTGCTGATGCTCTTTGCAAGAGATGAGAGTAAGTTTGAGTTTCTAAGGCAGGGCATGGGCTGGAAATAGCATTGCTTTCCTTGAATGTCTCTCTCCTTCAGGGAGACTTTTATTCTCTAGTGTTTTAAGTGATCCTTTTAAGTAAGTGCGGAGAGTCTTAAAGAGCAAGACCAGGAGCTGAGTTTAAGCTTGTAATGGAGGTTTGCATTGTGGGATATATAACTGAGGAAGCATATTTATCCTGAAGGTATTTTACCAGAAGATAACACTTGACCTGGAAAAGGAACCTATTTAGTTCAGGAAAGATAAAAAATTTAGAGGTATGTGAAGGAAGCACTTAGACCTTGCAAGCCTGGTGTCCTATCAAGTTAGGTTTTAATGGGTGACAGACAAAATAGCCCGTCTTATGGTGGTGATGTGTTGCATTCTGTAAGAAACTGTCAGCAAAAATGTATACAATTCCTTCAGTTTCCATTCTTAACAACTGTAATGTTGAAAAATAAGTTGAAAAGTCTTTGGGACCATACATGCAAAAACTGTGCCTCTGTTATTTAATTATTTAAAATTCTATAAATGTACCCAATCTGCCCCCATCCTTCCCAATGATGGCAGCATGTCTGAGGAAGTATAATTTCAGTGCTGGGGTTGGGGAGAGGAGGTGATGTTTCTGTATTTTTATTTTTCCTATAAATCGCAATTGGTCTGTATTGGTCTGGTTTATTTTGAAATTTATCTTGGTTTATTTTCAAGCTGGTGTCATCTCCTAGACTGCCTCACACAGATACTAGCCTTTTTTTTTTTTTTTTTTTTGAGACAGAGTCTCACTCTGTCACCTAGGCTGGAGTACAGTGGTTTGATCTCAGCTCACTACAACCTCCGACTCCTGGGTTCCAGCGATTCTCCTGCCTCAGCCTCCTGAGTGGCTGGGATTACAGACGTGCAGTGGCACACCCGGCTAATTTTTTGTATTTTTAGTAGAGACAGCGTTTCGCTATGTTGGCCAGGCTGGTCTTGAACTCCTGGCCTTATGTGATCCGCCCACCTTGGCCTTCCAAAGTGCTGGGATTACAGGCATGAGCCACCTCGCCTGGCCAGATGCCAGCATTTTAGATCACCGGGATGTACTTCACATTGTTAGTTGTGTTATGGCATAAAGGTACAACCATTCCCTAACTCCATCTTTTATTAATGCTTAAGTTTAAGTTATATTCTTCCAATGCCTGAGCTATTCCCTAGAAATAAACTGGGCACTTCTGGAAGCAGAAGCCCTAACAGCAGCAGCAAACTTTCCTGTCATTAGAATATTGTGGGTGTATCAAAAGTTCTACACTTTTGAAGTTATGATTTCAGTGACCCACTTTATTTCTGAGGAAGAGTGTCTACTTTGGAACAATGCTTTGCACATAGTAGGAACTCAAGAAATGCATTTGAATAATTTAACTGTTTAGCTATCTTAATGAGAATTTGTTGATAACAAAAGATCATCCATCCCCTTATGTGTGAGTAAGATTGGAGCCTCTATCAAGATTTAGTCAAGTTCAGTTAGATTGATTCTATAAACAAGTATTTATTTATTTCTTTTACGGGGATGTGAATAAGGTTTTTCCTCAAGGCCTTCATTCTATAAACAAACAGGTTGAAATGGTATGTTGTAAAAGAGAAGAAGGGAGAGGGATATTTAGATGATAAGTGTACTTCAAAAAAATGTCAAAGTTTGGAAAATAAGTATGTTTGTTCTAAATGTCTAAGTGCTTCTCTGTTAGGTTCCTGGGTTTGCAATCATTTGAATTGTTTTGTTTCACAATAAAGGAGATTCATTGGGTTCTGCATTTTAAGGATTCAATAAAACTGCTCCATTAAAAAAGTAATCCTTAGCAAACATTTGGATCCTAACTGCTTTGATGCACTTGCCCTCCGGCACCTGTCATTTCCAATATGGTAAGTGTCAAAGTCAAAAGTATTTACTGGGAGAAAAAGGAGAGGAGTGGCTGTAGAAGTCTCCCTAAATCAGATATGTCAAGCCATCAGTCAACATGGTATATTTCTCATTCAATATTTTAGTGTGAGTTGAGACACTGAGATAAAGACATCGTGCAGAGATAAATGGAGATACAGGTAAACGTAGCAACTCTTGAGTTCATTTTTTTCCCACTGTAGCAAAATTAATGCTTTCTCTTTATTGAAATAAATTGCTCATTTCTCAAACTTTTTTATCTTTCTGTAATTAATTTCATAGTTCTATGTTTCCTTGTGTATGAATCAGTAACTTTGAAAAAGGGCAGATGTTTAATCATTTTCACTTAGAGTACTCAGATAAAACTATATGAATCAATTTTTTAAAGTAATCAACGCATACACAAGAATTCTCTTATTGCCTGGAAATCAGACTTCCAGCAGTCTCAAAATGTTTGAACAATTCAAAACTTTTGAACAATTCAAAACATTAGAATAATTACAACCTGGGAAGGAATTGAAAGGAAACCTAGAATCAGCCAAATTAGCCTTCACAAAATCCAAACACTAAAGAAAGGTAGGCAGAGAGGGTGAAGGGCAGCATGTATAACAGGAAAGCAAAATTTTCCCGTAAATATCTGGGGCACTTCACCTTGCAAGCCACCAATCTTGACCATGCAAGGCAGGCTGGGAAATGTAGTATTTTTAGCTGAGAACAACGCTGCCCCTAATATACCTCAGATTCTCTTGGTAAGAAAGAAAAGGAGGGTGATCACTGAGTAGGGGGTCCAGCAGTTTAAACAAAAAGCCTGTTGTGGTTGCGGCAGCCAGTTGGGAACAACTGCTCTGGAGATGACCTCACTATCTGAGTGCCAGCTGCACCTTGGAAACATTCCTGGGTCTGGAGGCTGCACTGTTAATGACTGTACAACCAAAAAAGGCTGTGTTGGCAGGCCCCTGACTGTTTGCAGAGGCCAGCCACAAGCTGGGATCCTATCTTTGCTGAAGCATATGGTATTCCTGTAGTAACAAGTGTCCTTTTAGTTAATTGCAATAAATCTCTTGTTGAGTTGACAGGAGGTTGGGATGTTACTTTTTGCTCCTGGCAAACTCATAAGAGGGAAAGTAAACCCTGCTGTGGTTTGGAATAGGACAAAGAGTGAGCCCTTAGATCTGAAAACAATCTCTTAGCAACCAGAGAGCTGTTAGGAGAGGGGAAATCGTGCTGATGAAGCAAGACCCATCTAGGGTCCAGGAATGCACATTAGGGGTCCTCGGCACCCCCAAACCTGACTAGCATTAGCACTGGGTTGTGGAGAGAAGGCCCTCCAATGTGGTCTTTGCCTGCATGCATACAGATTGTCTATATGAAGCTGTATCTGCAGAAAATGATGTTTAATCCAATTTTGTATTTACGCTATAACCCCAGAGGCAGAAGGGCAGGCAGGCCTGTGACCTGATTTGCCCTGAGCTTTAGCTATGGGTCACAACCAAGGCCTCTGCCTCCCTTACACACAGGAGCAGGCGGATCCTGGCCTCCTCCAGCATTTGTGTGAATACAGCCGCCAAATTCACCAAAATAATTATAATTGGGAGAAGCTTTTTGTATAGATACAGCTTGGGGTAGAGGTGATGTCTAAAGTCTTTATTTTAGGCGAAATGTCTTTTTCTAGGCTCCCTGATTGATAAGCAGACATTTCTTTCTGCCCTCACTTTTTATTAAAACTGCACTCTTAAAATATCATTTAAAAACAATATTTTTTTCAGTGCTTAAATAAAATGACATTTCAATAATATCGAACATACATGTGGGATATTTAGCAATAATAATAGTTAACATTTATTAAGAACTCACTAGATACTGTTCTAAGTACAATTTGACCTATATCATTTCATTTACCTTACAAAAATCTTATGGTGTGCACACTACAATTACCCTATATTGTTAGGTAAAGTGAGGAATTTGAGAGGTTGCATTGCCAGCATTTGAATTTGAATTTGAATTTGAATTCTGGCAGCCTGACTGCAGAGTTATGCTCTTAGCTTTTCTTTTCTTTTTTTTTTTCTTTTTCTTTTCTTTTTTTTTTTTTGAGATGGAGTCTTGCTGTGTCATCCAGGCTGGAGTGCAGTGGTGCAATCTCAGCTCACCGCAACCTCTGCCTCCTGGGTTCAAGTGATTCTCCTGCTTCAGCCTCCTGAGTAGCTGGGATTACAGGCATGTGCCACCATGCCCAGCTAATTTTTTTGTACTTTTAGTAGAGATGGGATTTCACCATGTTGGCCAGGCTGGTCTTGAACTCCTGACCTCAAGTGATCCACCCACCTTGGCCTCCCAAAGTGCTGGGATTACAGGCATGAGCCACTGTGCCCATCCAGTGCTCTTGGCTTTTCTGATTTTTTTTTTTTTTTTTTTTTTTTTTGAGATGGAGTTTTGTTCTTGTCGCCCAGGCTAGAGTGCAGCGGCATGATCTCAGCTCACTGCAACCTCTGCCTCTCGGGTTCAGGTGATTCTCCCACCTCAGCCTCTCGCATGGCTAGGATTACAGGCGCCCGCCACCGTGCCTGGCTAATTTTTGTATTTTTAGTAGAGACGGGGTTTTGCCATGTTGGCCAGGGTGGTTTTGAACTCCTGGCCTCAGGTGACTCACCCGCCTCAGCCTCCCAAAGTTCTGGGATTACAGGCGTGAGCCACCGCGCCTGGCCAATCCCAGCACCTTGGGAGGCTGAGGCGGGTGGGTTGCTTGAATCCAGGAGTTAGAGACCAACCTGAGCAATATGGTGAGACCTCATTTGTACAAAAAATTTTAAAATGAGCTGAGCATGGTGTTGCACACCTGTAGTCCCAGCTATTTGGGAGGCTGAGGTGGGAGAATCACTTAAGCCCAGGAGGTCGAGGTTGCCCTGAACTGTGATTGTGCCACTGTACTCCAACCAGCCTGGGGAACAGAGTGAGAACCTGTTTCAAAAAAAAGGTCTCCTGGCAGTAACAGTTTCATCCAGGATAAGTAATCTTATGCCAGTAGGCTAGTCAATAAGAAAAAAATAAAATATAGCTTTGCAAGTCACTAGTATTTATAATAAACAATGTGGGTGTGATTTGAAAGTTATAAAACTTCTGCTCTGATCATAAAAACCTATGTACAGGCTGGGCACGGTGGCTCACACCTGTAATACCAGCACTTTGGGAGGCTGAGGTGGGAGGATCAACTGAGGTCAGGAGTTCAAGACAAGCCTGGCCAACATGGTGAAACTCCATCTCTACTAAAACTACAAAAATTAGCTGGGTGTGGTGGCGGGCACCTGTAATCTCAGCAACTCGGGAGACTGAGGCAGGAGAATCGCTTGAACTTAGGAGAAAGAGGCTGCAGCGAGCTGAGATCGCGCCACTCCACTCCAGCCTGGGTGACAGAGTGAAACTCTGTCTCAAACAAAACACAATAAAATAAAACAGAAGCCTATGTACAAAACAATATTTTGTGGTGCTCCCCCAAATCTCCCAAACATGGCAAGATTGTTGTGAACAAAACACCTGAAGTGGAAGGACATGATTTAGAAGAAATTTTTGCTAACTGTAGATGCACTGGAACTGAAGATATCAGTAGAGACGACACAGACATAAATGAAGAAATTACTGGTCAAACAGGCCTATCCAGACCTGATTTTAAAACCTCAAAAAATGAAACTTCTTGGGGTCATTCCATCGAAACGACTACTGACCCTGCTTGTCAAATTTCTTCCTGTCAGGGGTGTGTACTCAATTGTAGCCTAGTAGTTACGGACTAAAAGTGTTGGAGGCACGTGGGTGAGTAGATAGGTATGAGTAGGAATAAGACGTTGGGTATTATAAACTATTCAAAATCATAATGCTCTGTGGTTGATTTGATTTTAACATTGTCCCCTGAGGTTTTGCATAGTAAACACTATTAGTTATTTAATTTTAATTCTTTCTAACTTCTCTGTAGCATTTGACTTTGCTGAATACCCAATTCTTTTTTTTTTTTTTTTTGAGACGGAGTCTTGCTCTGTCGCCAGGCTGGAGAGCAGTGGTGTGATCTCAGCTCACTGCAACCCCCACCTCCCAGGTTCAAGCGATTCTCCTGCCTCAGCCTCCCGAGTAGCTGGGATTACAGGCTTGAACCACCACGCCCAGCTAATTTTGTACTTTTAGTAGAGACGGGGTTTCACCACGTTGTTCAGGATGGTCTTGATCTCTTGACCTTGTGATCCGCTCGCCTTGGCCTCCCAAAGTGCTGGGATTACAGGTGTGAGCCACTACGTCCAGCCAAATACCCAATTCTTAAAACACCCTTTCTCTTGAATTCTGTGACACCAGTCTTTCTTATTTAGTTTCCTTGACAGCTTTTTCATTCTCCTCCAGTCTTAAGGTTCAAGTTTCCCTGAACCTCAGACCCAGGCTGCCATTCCCCTGAACTTGTCACACAGCCCCTCACTGAGCATGTTCGTTTCCAGGGTCTCACCAGTCCTGCATGTTGGCATGGATGAAACCAGCTCTAAAGGATTATTTGGGGTCAAGTTGAATTTGGTGGGTACTATGTAAAATGAAAACAAATGAAACCATTGACTGAATGAAAAAGGTTGCAGGAAGAGTGCACCGAAACAAAAGCCCTCCCTGCGTTCCTACCACGCCATTCCTCCCATTGAAGTGCTATTCCTGACTCCAGCCAGATGCAGTCTTGCTCTAATCTGAATGTCTAAGAGCAATCTGTGTGTCTCTTATGCAGACTTATCCCTTGATACATTTTATTAAATATGTATGTGCCTACCCCAAGGCTCTTAAGGACAGAAACTGCATCACAGATATTGTGAAATCTCCCAGTGTCTCTCCAGCTCCCACCACAGGAGATGCCCAATAGCATCTATTGACTGAACAAGCACTGTTTATCCTTATGGATACGCTGGCATTGCTTCTCAGAACATCTGAAGCTAAATTTCTCTGTAAAACGGGCCCAGTTTCACAACTCTTCTACTTCTACCAAAGGCAACATCAGTCTCCCAGTTGCCTGCCTGGAAATATCACCATCATCTTCAAATCTTCCCCTTTCTTACTTCTCTGATATACTTTTTTTTTTTTTTTTTTTTTTTTTTTTTTTTTTGAGACAGGGTCTCCCTCTTTCACATGGGCTGGAGTTCAGTGGTGCGACCACGGCTCATTATAGTCTCAGCCTCCCACCGTGATCCTCCCACCTCAGCCTCCTGAGTAGCTGGGACCATAAGTGCTCGCCACCATGCCCGGCTAATTTTTGTATTTTTAGTAGAGACCGGGTTTTCCCATGTTGCCCAGGCTGGTCTTGATCTCCTGAGCTCAAGCAATTCGCCTGCCTCGGCCTCCCAAAGTGCTGGGATTACAGGTGTGAACTACACCTCCTGGCCACTCTAATATACTTTTGCCAAAGTATTTCCTTCCCATCAAATGTCTCTCCCATCGATTTTGATCCATTCCACTGCTACCACACCCATCTAGGCTTTTTTATCTCCTAATACCTACAGTGACCTTCAGGTTGTTTCTTCCTGATTCCAACTTCCTTCTGCTCAGATTCACCCTACACTTCAATCCTTGATTCATTTACATAACTCCCAGATTTCTTTATATTCCAGTCAAGTGGAACATAGCCTTATCTAAACCTTGACTCTGAATTTGAGTACACGCCCCAGAGAAGTGCTGAGTTCCTGTGGTGTTTGCTATGATAGATGATATCACGAAGGGCTAAGAGGAACTCAATTCTGTGGTTATTTATTCGTTTATTTATTTTTATTATATTTATAGAATTATATTTATTTTTCATTTTTATTATTTATTTTTGAGATGGAGTCTCGTTCTCCCAGGCTGGAGTGCAGTGGCACGAGCTCAGCTCACTGCAACCTTTGCCTCCCGGGTTCAAGCAATTTTCCTGCCTCAGCCTCCTAAGTAACTGGGATTATAGGCACTTGCCACCATGCCCAGCTAATTTTTGTATTTTTAGTAGAGACAGGGTTTCACCATGTTGGCCAGGCTGGTCTTGAGCATCTGACCTCAAGTGATCCACTCGCCTTGGCCTCCCAAAGTGTTGGGATTACAGTCGTGAGCTATTGCACCCGGCCTAATTCTGTGGTTTTAATGAGAAAATGATGTTGTAGTCTAGTGACTTTCAAAACAGGCTGAGTCAGGAAGAAAAGGCCCCAGGGTGGTAGTGCAGGGAAGCCTCGGGAGGGGAGGAATGGGGAAAAGAGAGAGAGAAGCAGGAGTCGGCAGGTCAGGGTCATCACTAGGAGAATTTCCTCCATGAAATTGAAGCCCTAGTGCTTCTGATTGACTTGGAGAGAGGACTCGGACCACCACACACCACCAATGCAAACTGGCTGTACGGCCTTTAATGATGGGAAACAAGAACAGAGGAAGGCAATTGCATGTTGAACCTGATGTCTTGACTCCAAAGGCTCTTCAACCTGTGCAGTTGTCATAGAAACCCAAGCCCCGTCCTAGGCTGGCCCTAACTCCCTTGCTAATGCTGTAGGGTGTGTAGTTGAGTTGACAATGAACTTCCTGACCTTAGAAGAGCTTTCCTCACCAGAAAGACCTTCTTTATAAGGGATGTTATCTAAAGAGGGGAAAACTTTAGAGTTATCTGGGGCACCGCGTTCCACCTCCCCGGCATGGCCAGTTCTGTAAGCTTTCTTTTTTTTCTTTTTTCTTTTTTTTGAGGCGGGGTCTCGCTCTGTCGCCCAGGCTGCAGGCTGGAGTGCAGTGGCGAGATCTCAGCTCACTGCAAGCTCCGCCTCCCGGGTTCACGCCATTCTCCTGCCTCAGCCTCCCGACTCCGGAGTAGCTGGGACTACAGGCGCCCGCTACCACGCCCGGCTAATTTTTTGTATTTTCAGTAGAGACGGGGTTTCACCGTGTTAACCAGGATGATCGCAATCTCCTGACCTTGTGATCCACCTGCCTCGGCCTCCCAAAGTGCTGGGATTACAGGCTTGAGCCACCGCGCACGACCTTCTGTAAGCTTTCTAATCAAGTTGGTAATCCACACTGACCTCTCAGAAGAGGACAGGCTGGAAACGGTGGCTCGCACCTGTAATCCCAGCACTTTGAGAGGCCAAGGGAAGAGAATCACTTGAGCCCAGGAGTTTGAGACCAGCCTGGGAAACATAGCAAGACAAAAATAGACTCTACAAGACTACAAAAAAAAAAGAAAAAAAGTTAGCCAGGTGTGGTGGTCCGCACCCGTGGTTCCAGCTACTTGGGAGACTGAGGCAAGAGGATTGCTTCAGCCCAGGATGTTGAGGCTGCAGTGAGCTGTGATTGTGCGCCTGTACTCTAGCCTGGGCAACAGAGGGAGACCCTGTCTCAAAAATAAATAAGAAGAAGAGGATTGGACTGGAAGACACCATTTCCTGTGGTGTGAAGGAGATATTAAGGGAGACATTTTTTGTCTGGTGATTTACAGTTAGGTCAAGTTGGACCTTGTCCTCACATCCCTGCTTTATACATAGAAAGTTGTTGTCTCTCTTCTCGTTCCCAAGAATGAGCGATCTTGGCCCAGAGTAATAACCTGTCTCTAGAAGCTCAATTTAGTGTCCTACTTCTTTTACACACAGACATATGATCTTTCCACATCACAACTGTGGCCTCATCTCTCCTTTTCTTCATCCCTTCCCAACACACACCCACAGACACACAGATATTCATTCATTCAACAAAAGATTTATTGAGCACTTACTATATGCTAGGTATTTTTCTAGGCACCTAGCATGGAGAAGTAAACAAAACAGTCAAATATCTCCGCCATCAGGGAGTTCGTATCTATTGATGGTATAGAATGCAGACAAAAAAAATGAAGAAGTAAATATCAGCCAAGCATGATGGTGCATACCTGTAATCCCAGCACTTTGGGAGGCAGAGGTGGAAGGATTGCTTGAGGCCAGGAGTTCAAGACCAGCCTGGGCAACATAGTGAGACCACATCTCTAAAAGATAAATAAATAAATAAATAAATAAAACAAAGAGAAGAAGCAGAAGAAGTAGACATCTAGTTTGTGAGATGGTATATATTTTTTTCCTATAACTTCTGTAACAAATTACGAAGATTTTAGTAGTTTAAAATAACACAAATAATTTATTACCTCACAGTCAGAAATCTGATGCAATTGTAGCTCAATGGGCTAAAATCCAGCCGTCAGCAGGGCTATGCTCTTTCCTAGAGGCGATAAGGGAGAGCCTGTTTTATTGCCTTTTCCACCTTCTAGAGGCTCCTGCATTCCCCGGCTTGTGGCCCCTTCCTCCATCTTCAAAGCCTGCAATGATGGGTTGAGTCTTCTCACATTGCATCACTCTGACATCCTCTTCTGTCTTTTCTTCCACTTTTGAAGACCCTTTGACTACATTGGGCCCAGCCAGACAATTCAAAATAATCTCCTTATTTTAAGGTCAGAAGATTAGCAACCTTAATTCTATCTGCGACCCAATTCCCCATTGCCATGTAAGATAATATGTTCACAGATTCCAGGGATTGGGATGTGTGCATCCTTGGGGGCCATTGTTATTCTGTTTCCCACATGTTGATAAGCGCCATGGAGAAAAACAAAGCAGGGACAAGGGAGAGGGAGTGCTGGAGGGGGAGAGGGGCTGGAAGTCCTCAATGACAAGGGATGTTTGAGTGAAGAGCTGAAGTTGGTGTGGGAGAGAGCCATGAGGGTATATGAGTGTTCCAGGCAGAGGAAACGGAGAGTGCAAAGGCTCTGAGGCAGAAGCATGTCTGCTATGTTTTTTTGGTGTTTTTTTTTTCAGATAGAGTCGCCTAGGCTGGAGTGCGGTAGCGCCATCTTGGCTCACTGCAACCTCCAGCTCCTGGGTTCAAGCGATTCTCCTGCCTCAGGCTCCTGAGTAGCTAGGATTATAGGTGCACGCCACCATGCCTGGCTAATTTTTTGTATTTTTAGTAGAAATGGGGTTTCACCATGTTAGCCAGGCTGGTCTCAAACTCCTGACCTCAGGTGATCCACCCGCCTTCCAAAGTGCTGGGATTACAGGCATGAGCACTGTGCCCAGCCATTTTTTGTATTTTTAGTAGAGATGGAGTTTTGTCATGTTGGCCAGGCTGGTCTTGAACTCCTGGCCTCAACTCCTGGCCTCAAGTGATCCGCCTGCCTCAGCCTCCCGAAGTGCTAGGATTATAGATGTGAGCCACTGTGCCTAGCTGACTTATGTTTCCTGCTATGTTGAGAATTGACTGTTGAGAGGTAAGAATCGAGGCAAGAAGACTAGTTAGGAGGCTACTGCCATGACCCAGGTCAGGAATGTTGGTAGCTGAGAGTGGAGAAAAGTAGTCAGATTCCAGATATATGATGAAAGTAGACCCGCAGCATTTGTTGACAGGTTGGGTGTGGGAGGTGTAAGAGAGGAGTTTGGCTTGAGTAATTTAGAAAGATGACATGGCTATTTCCTGATGTGGGGAAGACTGTGGGAGAAATACACTGGGGAGGAGTGGAGTCAGGAGTTGAGTTTTAGAGGTATTAAGTTTGAGATTCCTGACATATCCCAGTAGGCAGCTGAATATATGGGTCTGGAACCCAAGGAAGGACTTAGAAGGGAGATATCAATTGCAGAATCCTGAGCAAGTAGGTGGTATTAAAAATCATAAGACTGGATGTGGCCACTAAGAGATGAGTGGAAATAGGGAATATAGAGAATAGGTCCAAGGATTCAGCCCTGGGTACTCTGACATTTAGGGTGGGGAGTGGGTGGGAATGAGGAAGTACTAGCTAGGAAGACTGAGAAGGAGCAGCCAGTGAGACAGGAGAAAAACCAGGAGTCTCCAGTGTATTGAAACCCAAGTCGGCCGGGCGCGGTGGCTCATGCCTGTAATTCTAGCACTTTGGGAGGCCGAGGCAGGCAGATCACTAGGTCAAGAGATCAAGACCTTGGGAGGTCAAGGCAGGTGGATCACAAGGTCAGGAGTTCAAGACCAGACTCGCCAAGATGGTGAAACCCCATTTCTACTAAAAATACAAAAATTAGCCGGACATGGTGGCGTGTGCCTGTAATCCCAGCTACTTGGGAGGCCAAGGCAGAGAATTGCTTGAACCCAGGAGACAGAATTTGCAGTGAGCCGAGATGGCGCCACTGCACTGCAGCCTGGGCGACAGAGTGAGACTCCATCTCAAAAAAAAAAAAAGAGAGAGAGAGAGATATCGAGACCAGCCTGGATGGTGAAACCCCATCTCTACTAAAAATATAAAAGTTATCTGGGCATGATGGTGTGTGCCTGTAGTCCCAGCTACTCGGGAGGCTGAAGCAGGAGAATTGCTTGAACTCAGGAGGCAGAGGTTGCAGTGAGCCAAGATTGTGCCACTGCACTCCAGCCTGGCGACAGAGTGAGATCCCATCTAAAAAAGAAAAAGAAAGGAAGAAAGGAAGAAAGGAAGAAAGGAAGAAAGGAAGAAAGGAAGAAAGGAAGAAAGAAAGAAAGAAAGAAAGAAAGAAAGAAAGAAAGAAAGAAAGAAAGAAAGAAAGGAAGAAAGGAAGGAAGGAAGGAAGGAAGGAAGAAAGGAAGAAAGGAAGAAAGGAAGAAAGGAAGAAGGAAGGAAGGAAGGAAGGAAGGAAGGAAGGAAGGAGAAAGAAAGAAACCCAAGTCAAAAGGATTTTTCAAGGAAGAGGCACTTGGATGCTGCTAAGGAATCAAGTAAGATGAAGAATGAGAATTGACCATTGGATTTAGCACATGGGGGTCTTAAAGGAAAGTTTGTATGGAAATAGTATGAGCAAAAGCTTTACTCAAGCGGATTCAAGAGATGGGAATTGGAGGCAGCCTACATGGACAACTCATACGAAGAGTTTTACTGTCAAGGAAACAGAGAAGTGGGCAGTAGCTCTAGGGAGATGTGGGGTCGTCAGAAGTTTTTTGTTTTTTGAGATGGAGTCTCCCTCTGTTACCAGGCTGGAATGCAATGGCATGATCTTGGCTCACTGCAACCTCTGCCTCCCAGGTCAAGCAATTCTCCTGCCTCAGCCTCCTAAGTAGCTAGGACTACAGACTCACGCCACCATGCCCGGCTAATTTTTGTATTTTTAGTAGAGATGGGGTTTCACCATGTTGTCCAGGATGGTCTCGATCTCTTGACCTCATGATCCGCCCACCTCAGCCTCCCAAAGTGCTGGGATTACAGGCATCAGTCACCATGCCCGGCCCCATCAGAAATATTTTTTAAGATGGAAAGAAATAATAGCATGTAGAGATGCTGTGGGACTCATCCAGTGGAGACAGAAACATTCATGGGGCAGGAGAGAACATAGAGACTTCAGAGGAATGTCCTTGAGAAAGTAAGAAGGAGTGAGATTTAGCCCAGGTGCCCAAGTGGAGGGTTGGCTGCATTTGGCAGAGGCGTTGACAGGACATCTTCAAGAACAAGAGGGAAGGCAGATAGGTGATAAGGCGGGCAGTGGAAACTTGTGGAAGTTTTATTTATTTTTTCACTGAAATAGGAAGCAAGGCCACAGGCTGAGAGTGACAGTGGGAGAGGGTGCTCTGGAAGGTTGAGCGGAGTTGTTTGGGCAAGTGGGAGAAAGATGCAGTAAGGAAACGCACAGGCTTACCAGGCAGCACGAAGGAAGGGCCACCAAAGAGGGACAGTTTGATGTGTAGGTTTTCATAACATGCGATTGGCAGGCTGAAGTGGGAAGATCAATTAAGCCCAGGAGTTTGAGATCAACCTGGGCAATGCAGTGAGATCTCATCTCAAAAGAAAAAATAAAAAAGAAAAAAAAAGATAAGGCCGGACCGCAGTGGCTCACACCTGTAATTCCAGCACTTTGGGAGGCCGAGACGGGTGGATCACCTGAGGTCAGTAGTTTGAGACCAGCCTGGCCAACATGGGGAAACCCTGTCTCTACTAAAAATACATAGATTAGCCGGGTGTGGTGGTGCACACCTGTAATCCCAGCTACTCGGGAGGCTGAGAAAGGAGAACTGCTTGAACCCAGGAGGTGGAGGTTGCAGTGAGCAGAGAGTGCACCATTGCACTCCAGCCTGGGTGACAGAGTGAGACTCCATCTCAAAAAAAAAAAAAAAAAAAAACCATCAGAGAAGTATAGTTTTTTTTTCCCTTTAGCAGCTGTTAGGGTTCTTAGATGCAAACACCAGAACCTCTTCTAGTTAAGCAGAGAAGGACTTTATTAAAGCATATTAGGAAGCCCACAGAATCTCCAAGAAAGCAAAAGTCAGGCTCAAGAGCAATGCAGCCAGGAACAACACCCACAGCCTGTTGTGAGATCACCACTCCAGCAGAAACCACACTGCTGCTGTTGGTAGGCTAGGGCACCTCCTATCGCACGACTGGTACAGGCACTGGACATCACAGCCTTTGTGCTGTTGCCCCTTAAGCAGGACACCTCTACCAATGCCTGTGTCTACTTCCTTGCATGACCCATGTCTGAACTAAGCTCTGGTGTGGGTGTGTCTGTTTGACAGAGACCAAGGCATGTGTCTGGGAGGTGCAAGGGAGGGTGGAGAGTGAGTTTCTTGTTTCTACTTCAAGGAGGTGAACTTAGAATGGGAGAAATTTGCCCATCACTGGAAAAGATGATTAAAAGATGTTGGGTTATCATCAAGCATGAGAAATGTCCAGGATAGCAGTTAATGTTTTATTTATTTTAAACATTTAGATATCAAACTTACTATATGAAGTTCACATGCTTCTATTTTCAGTGCAGCTGGAAGCTGCTGTGTATGGCACTCATTTCTTTGTAGCCATGGTATCAGGATTGTCAAGGAACTTTATAAACACCTCCATTTCTAGTAATTTTTTTTTAAATTGTGTATACATTTAAGGCTGGGTGCGATGGCTCATGCCTGTAATCCTAGCACTTTGGGAGGCTGAGGCAGGCGAATCACTTGAGGCCAGGAGTTTGAGACCAGCCTGGCCAACATGGAGAAACCCTGTCTCCACTAAAAATACAAAAAAAAATTAGCGCGTGCCTGTAATTCCAGCTACTCGGGAGGCTGAGGCAGGAGAATCTCTTGAGCCCGGGAGGTGGAGGTTGCAGTGAGCTGAGATTGCACCACTGTACTCCAGCCTGGGTGACAAAGTGAGACTCTCTTAAAAAAAAAAATTGTGTGTACATTAAAAAAACCTCACTTGTATGAAGGGAATACAAGGAAACCAGGAAACCAGGAAATGACTCAAAGCTGCCTTTTCCTTTACTACCTGGCCCATAGCATGAACTGACCTTGAAACCCTAGCCGCCGTGCTTTCTACGTAAGACTGTAACATAGCATTTGAATTTCCTCTTTATCGTTGACTCTAGGTTAAACCCATTCCTTATAAATTTTATTTGCATTATAGAACATCATTTGTCCTCTTCAGTTTAGTTCTCAGTCTGAGACAACAGATTTTTGGGGGAGCACTAGACATAAAAATCTGTTATTCCTAGTGGACCTAGGGGCTCAAGGGGCCAAATGGCAGGTTTGGTAGGAAAGTTGGCTTTTCTGCCACTCTCCCACCCCAGCCCTGCTGTGCTGCTCCTAGCCACTGCCTATGGGCTGGTGTTCACCACGGAAGTGGCCACAGCCTTATTAAATTACCACACTCCTAGGTCGGTTTCTCTCTCTCTCTCTTTTTTTTTTTTTCAGATTCAGAAACTCCCTATGACCCCTATGATTAATAAATAAATAGGCTCTGGGGATTTATTCATGCTAAGCACACTCACAGGAGACCAATCTACAAACCAGTCTCATTCACCCATTGGGCAAGTATTTTCTGAATTCCTATTCTTGGCTAGGCAATGGGAAGTGCATGAGGGCACACCACGAACGTGCTCTAGTCACTGTTATGGTAACCCTTGCTGTTGGGTGGGAAATCAAACAACAATCAAATTCATTTTGAACTATGATGGTAGTGATGGAAAAGGAGGAGAAGTAGTGGGACTCCAGATGAATTTCGGCAGCAGAGTCTGTAAGACGTGCTGATGTGGAGCCTGCAGGAAAAGAAAGAGGTGAGATGAAGAAGATGGAGAGAAAAGCAAGTGTTGGGGAGAAATCCACATGCTAAAGTTTTCATGTTCATTGGAAGATATGGCTAAGTTGAGGCTCAAAAGGAATTACCCACAGAAGAGACACCCCTTGAAGTGCGTAGACTATGCAGGAGACAAAACAAATTGGCTTAAGTTAATCGAAAATGTTACGAGCATATTACTGATATTTCCATTCATCACACCGGAGATAGCGTAGTGACGATGTCGTATCAACACACCTGGGGCTGGGTGTGGTGGCTCACACCTGTAATCCTAGCACTTTGGGAGGCTGAGGTGGGAGAATCACTTGAGCTCATGGGTTCGAGACCAACCTGGGCAACACAGTGAGACCTCGTCTTGATAAAAACAAAAACAATGACAAAACAGGGCCAGGCATGGTGGCTCACACTTATTATCCCAGCACTTTGGGAGGCTGAGGCAGGCGGATCACAAGATCAGGAGTTCAAGACCAGCCTGGCCAACACAGTGAAACCCCATCTCTACTAAAAATACAAAAATTAGCTGGGTGTGGTGGCAGGTGCCTGTAATCCCAGCTACTTGGGAGGCTGAGGCAGGAGAATTGCTCGAACCTGGGAGGCTGACGTTGTAGTGAGCCAAGATCTTGCTACTGCACTCTAGCCTGGGCAACAAGAGCGAAACTCCGTCTCGAAAGCACAAACAAACAAACAAACAAACATTTAAAAAAAGAAAAAGTTTCAAATTAAAAGCCAAAAGAAAAAGAAAACAAGAAATAACAAGGACTAGTTATTTTTTTCTCTCTAGACAAGAATTAGTTAGATTACTACGTAAATTGTACTTGAACTGTGTCTTTTCTAGATTTTATGTACACTGCTGTCTTCTCTCTCTGCCCGCATTATGACATCATCTGTGTCTGTCCTTTCTTCATCTGAACATACATATTCATAACAAGTTACCACTCACAAGTCTAAAGATAATTTCCTGGCTGATTACGTTTTGTATGGGTTCCTTCTTGAATAAAGGGCACTTTGTCATAAGCGAGCTTCGTCCAAAACGGACCTCCGGGTATGCAACTTCTTGGCCACTTCGTGCGGAAACTGATCACCAATTTTTCTTTGAGTCCTCCACAGAACTCTTGTCCCTAAGTTGGGGGCTCACTTTACTGTTGCTCCAGGAACCACCCACATCCCAACCTGCTCACCTCCACAGTGGTCCTGGGTTCCTGGCCCGTGGCAGGCTTCCCCTACGTTCCTCACACCCTTCCCTTACCTGTGGGGTACAGGAGACAGAATGTCTACAGCCAACAATGCTTTTACAGATCTCCAAAGACAGGTTTTCATTTCTTTTCAAATCAAAAGAAGGCCAGGGCAGGGCGCAGTGGCTCAGCACTTTGGGAGACCGAAGCAGGTGGATCACTTGAGATCAGGAGCTCGAGACTACCCTGGCCAACATGATGAAATCCCACCTCTACTAAAAGTACAAAAATTAGCTGGGCGTGGTGGCATGTGCCTGTAGTCCCAGCTACTTGGGAGGCTGAGGTTGCAATGAACCGAGATCATACCACTGCCCTTCAGCCTGGGCGACAGAGTGAGACCTCATCTCAAAAAAAAAAAAAAAAAAAAAGGGCCAGGTGGCTCATGCCTGTAATCCCAGTACTTTGGGAGGCCGAGGTGGGAGGCTCACTTGAGTCCAGGAAACTGTACTCCAGCCTGGGCAACAGAGAGAGCCTGTTTCTAAAAACTGAAAATAATAAAATAAAATAAAAATTTGTTAAGTCAAAGAACAAGTTTTAATACATAACATTAATATATTTACCTGTATACTAATGCAGTTGTAAAATACAATTTTTAATACTTTTTTGTGGAAGAAGAGGTGTGTGAAGGCAAAGGAGCCTGGGGCTCATGAAAACCTTTGCGTAAGATGGGGTCAGGCCCTTCGACCTCTCCTTCTGGAGCCCATGTATTGTTTCAGGCTTGCTTTTCCTCCCTCATCATTTAGAGTGTTTATTTATATTTCCTCTTTAACCTTTCTCATTGTTCTGAAAGTACAGGATATGACATGGCTCAGTGACTAGAATGGACCTCTATTATTTCCATTCCCAGAATATAAATATCCAAACTGCTTCCAACCAGATAGGAATAGTCAAAAGCAGACAATCATCTCAGCTACTGCAGGCTTTCCTCTTTGGAACCCACCTATGGTCATCCTGTCAGTCTGACATGAATCTGGTCACTGGGGTGGGTGCTCTTCCAAGGCCCAAACCTTGCTGGCAGGAACGGACCAAAGAATCGAGCAGCGCTGATGCTGCTGTCACTGCATGCCACATCCTCTTCATGGCCCTCGATACCCTGAGGACACTGACACCACAGGAAGTTTTGAAAACACGCTGTGTCTGAATTATCCAAGAAAGAACAGAAAAGATTTGTTTGGCTAAAATCAACAGGGTTTTATGTTATAACTGCAGTTGAAAGGCTTAAATCAGTTCCCTTTAAAGCAGCAGCCACCCCCAGACATTTTACGGGTGATTCCTTTTTCTTTTCTGTAATACATTTGAACAAAACTCACGTAACTTTAGATTGTATATGATATACAAATTTATAGACCTTCCAGTTATTTCCATCTGAGTCCCCTTTTCAGGCTTTTATCTCTACTTCCCCTCACTCCCCAGTTAGGATCCTCTCCTTCTCTCAGCTCTTCTTTTTCATTCCACTCTCCTAAATGCAATCAGAGGATGAGTCAAGGGGAAGCAAAATAAATACTGCAGCTGCTTTCTCTCTTTGTTTTTACAGAGAAGTCTGTGTGGCTGCTTTTGAAGAAGGAAGATGCTTTCGATTATGTAAGACGATGTTCTCTTTGGTAAAAGCTTTGGTCTGGTCTCAAGAGGCTTGGCTTTTTGTTGTTGTTGTTGTTTTTTCTTTTTGAGAAGGAGTCTTGCTCTGTCTCCCAGGCTGGAGTGCAGTGGCATGATCTCGGCTTGCTGCAACCTCCACCTCCCAGGTTCAAGCAATTCTCCTGCCTCAGCTTCCCGAGTAGCTGGGATTACAGGCGCACACCACCACACCCGGCAAATTTCTGTATTTTTAGTAGAGATGGAGTTTCACCATGATGGCCAGGCTGGTCTGGAACTCTTGACCTCAGGTGATCCACTCACCTCAGCCTCCCAGATTGCTGGCAGTACAGGAGTGAACCACCACACCTGGTCTAAGAGGCTTGGCTTCTAGTCTTGTCTCTTGTGATTTTTACTCTTTCTTTACTCTTGTGTCTCTTTACTCCCTGGGACTAGAGTTCCTCTCTGTCAAAAGAGGAGAACAAACTCCCCAGCAGGTCTATGTAACAGAGAAGAGGAAGAGGAAGAGCCCAATTTAGCTGGGTAGACGCTCTTTGGGAGAAGTTGACTTCCCCTTATCCCAAAGCATATGTATTCACTTTGGAGACCATCTAGAGTGGCCCAATTCCAAGTCATAGGAGAATGAGAAGGTAGCCATGAGGAGGGCTAAATAGAGAGATGGAATGCCTTAGACTGGGCTAGCATAATTGTATGCCTGTGACTGCCCGACAGAACCAATTTCAGGGTGACCTGTTGTCTTATGCGGTGTGCATTTTCTCTCCTTTCCTTTAACTTGGAGTGAACTAATGTAAAAAGGCCAAAGGCCCCAGCCCATTCTGCAGGAGTGTAATCTTTTATATATGTGTGTGTATATATATATATATTTTTAGACAGAGTCTTGCTGTGTCACCCAGGCTGGTGTTCAGTGGCACGACCTTGGCTCACTGCAACCTCTGCCTCCCAGGTTCAAGTTATTCTCCTGCCTCAGCCTCCCAAGTAGCTGGGATTATAGGCGCCTGCCATTATGCCCAGCTAATTTTTGTATTTTTGGTAGAGACGAGATTTCACCATGTTGGTTAGGCTGGTCTTGAACTCCTAACCTCAAATGATCCACCTGCTTTGGCATCCCAAAGTGCTGGGATTACAGGCGTGAGCCACCGTGCCCGGCCAGGAATGTAATCTTAAATATGGAAAAACCTCACTCCCTAAAAAACAAACAGTGAAGTCCTCTCTGGTCTGCTGTCCTTCCTGATCCCAACACTTTACTGTTTTACTTCAGCCAAGCAGCATTTACAGAGCATCCACTTTTTGCCAGGCCCAGTGCTTACAGCCAGGGGTATGAAGAGCATCCCTCCTCTCTTAGATTGTTGGGGACCAGCCTCAACACCACCCGTAGGGTACCCAAAGTCCGGTGGCGACGAAGGAATGAGAAAAGATAGGTTAAGAGTGCATAAAGAGTGGGGGCCAGGGGGCCAACTGCAAAATGGAGGCTGCGAAAGGCCCAGAGTTCTTGTCTCCACACTATTTATTGAGGACAGTCACAGATCTAAGAAGCAGATGTTCAGGGCGAAACAGTGAAAGGGAGGCAGTATGTCATAGGCGTAATCTATAGCAATAGTGGTTTAAATGAATCTCCTTTGTGCTCAAACAGCATACTTTTAACTTATCGAAAAGTAGCTAGTGGGAGTGGGCTTAACTAGGAGCCTGAACGTCTGTCCATTTCAATGCTTCAAAGGAGTGTCTTTCTCCTTGAACACAGTGTTCATAGATAAGAAAGCAGGTTGCGCTCAGAGCACGGGAACATAATGGCGATAAGAAGGCTTTCCCCCTCAGAGGCCTTTAGTGACTTTCCACAACTTATTGTCCCATATTTTTATGGCCAGTTTATGCAGGCACCCCACACGCCCTTTTCCCAACATAGATTGGGGTCCCCAGCCTCTGGGCCATGGACTGGTGCCAGTCCGTTGCCCTTTAGGAACCAAATTGCACAGTAGGAGGTGAGTAGCAGGTGGGCAAGGATTACTACCCGAGCTCTGCCTCCTGTTAAATCAGCTGCGGCACTAGATTCTGTTAGGAGCACAAACCCTGTTGCAAGAGATCTAGGTTGCAGGTTTCTTATGAGAATCTAATGCCTGGTGATCTGTCACTGTCTCCCATTACCCCCAGATGGAACCACCTAGCTGCAGGATGACAAGCTCAGGGCTCTCAGTGATTCCACATTATGGCGAGTTGTATAATTATTTCATTATATATTACAATGTAATAATAATAGAAATAAAGTGCACAATAAATGTAATGTGCTTGAATCATCCTGAAAACATCCCCGCCCCAATTCTGTGCAAAAAATGTCTTCCATGAAACCAGTCGTTGGTGCCAAAAAGGTTGGGGACCACTGTCTTAGACGGTCTCCTTTTCCCACTCTTTCTACAACCTAGCTCCATGTAGAGTTAGAGTAATATTTTCAATGTGTAGGCTATGCCTCTTCCCTGCTCTATACCCCCAGTGGCTTCCTTCTGCATTTAGGATAACATCCAAAACCCCAGGCCCTTTACAACAGGGCCCTGCAGAGTCTGACCTAAGCCCACTTCTCTGACCGCATCCTACCCTTTTTGTTGTTGCAGACACCGCCCTGATGCCTAAATCAGGGCCCTTTTGTAGTTGTGGTGGTGGGAAGGTTGGCAGGCACATTGAGACATCGAGTTGGGTTCATCACAATTCTCAGGTCAAGCACATTGGCATCACAAGTCCCCTCTCTAGCTTTGTGTATTTATTATCTTTTTTTTTTTTTTGAGATGGAGTCTTGCTCTGTCACCCAGGCTGGAGTGCAATGGCAGGATCTTGGCTCACTGCAACCTCCACCTCCCGGGTTCAAGCAATTTTCCTGCCCCAGCCCCCCAAGTAACTGGGATTACAGGCCCCTGCCACCACGCCCGGCTAATTTTTGTATTTTTAGTAGAGACAGGATTTCACCATGTTGGCCAGGCTGGTCTTGGACTCCTGACCTCAAGTGATCCACCCGCTTTGGCCTCCCAAAGTGCTAGGATTACAGGTGTGAGCCACCGTGGCCAGCCTATTATCTTTTACACTGAATTCTTTTATTCCCAATTCCCAATTTTATTCTAATTCTTCTCCCTCTGCTGGCAACCATAACTCTAAAATATTTCAAGTGTATCTTCTGTTGGATGTATTTTAGCAGAATGTGATATCTGTGGGCCTATATTTTAATATACTTGATATATTTTATGCTTTTCTCACTCAGCACTAGGTTTTTGAGATTCTCATCATATAGTTAAGGGCATGTTTGTAGACACCATGTTCACATTTTAACTATGCATTTTCCCAATGATGGACACCAGATTGCCTCCAACTTCCCATCCTCAGGAATAAAACTGCAATGAGCACCCTGCGCAGTGTGAGACCCAGTGTGAGACCCACGGGAGGGCATTGCTGGCCTTGGGGCATGCAACATACAGCTCTGAATTTGCTGCTTTCCAGAATAGCCTCAGGAGCTTCACAGTCTTGGTATTGGAATTCTCTCACTCTGGAATAATTATCTCCTGGGATCTTAAAACGTTTTCTCCTGCTCAACAGTAAGGTCTTAACTCAAATATCACTGTCTCAGAGAGGCCTTTCCAATCTCACAGTTATCCCCACAACCCACCCTCCGCAGGTTACTCTGTCGTTTTTACATACACAGAGTTTCACTCTGTGGCCCAGGCTGGAGTGCAGTGGCACCATCTCCGCTCACTGCAGCCTCATCCTCCAGGGTCAAGTGATCCCACAACCTCAGCCCCCTGAGTTGCTGGGATTACAGGCGCATGCCACCATGCATGCCCGACTGATTTTTTTATTTTTTGTAGACACAGGGTTTTGCCATATTGCCCAGGCTGGTCTCGAACTCCTGGGCTCAAGTGATCCGCCCGCCTCGGCCTCCCAAAGTGCTGGGGTTACAAGCATGAGCACACCCAGCTACTTTTCACAATTTGAAATGATCTGTGATAGCTTATCTCCTTTTTCTGTCTCCTTTTTCTCCACGAGGGCGGGATCGCTGTCCTATTCACTAGGCATCTAACACAGCCTTAGCATATGGTAGGCTCTCAACATTATCGAATAAGGTAATGTAATAATAAAAAAATGGCATTGTGATATCAATCCGTTCCAAACTCTATGGTTAGAAAAGTGGGGAACATAACTGGCGACATACGTAGGGAAGGCGCTTTAAAAGGGATCTAAAGGTCAACTAGATTCCCCGGTGATCAGCCCCTTCTGCAATCGGACCTATTCCGCCTGCCTACGCGCCCATATTCACTGGGCCCCACCCGCCTAGCGGACGGGTGCAATCCCCGGCAAGCCCGCAGGGGGCGCCCAGAGCAAGCCGTCCGGGGAGAACTAAAACTACATTTCCCAGCATCCCGCGCGCCGCAGACCCACTTCCGGAGACCTCAGACAAGATGGCGGCGCCCGAGGAACGCGATTCTCCGACCGAAGCGTCCCAGCCGGTGATGGAAGAGGAGGAAACTAAAACATTTAAAGACCTGGTGAGAATGGATGACGCTGGCTTCTTTTATGTACTCTGGTGCTAGGCTCAGGCAGACCCAGTTACCTTAGATCCCGCTCTGATAGTGCACAAAAGTATCTCGGGGCCTACCTTGGATTTTCCCCAGAATTTCAGAGGGCTGAGTTTCCGACGTGCTCTGAGTTTGGGTGGTGGGAGGGCTGCTGGGCCCTGAGAGCCCCATTTGCCCTATTCGCCACTTTAGTGTGGCAACGTTTGTATGTGTCCAGGAGGTTGTACATATGGGGAATTGGTCTCTTTATAGCTGGAGTTTTGGAGTCAGATAAACCAACCAGATTTGAATTTTGACCCAGTCTCTTACTATAGACAAGTTGTTATCTCTCTGTGTTTCTCTTTTCACATCTGTAAATTGGGGATAGTAATAAGTAATAAGTACTTACCTCGCAGAATTGTTGTGACGATTAAATGAGATGCTACATGTAAAGCACTTGGCCTTGGCCTTGCTGAGCAGAAAGTGTTCTTTAAGTCTTGAGCTACTGTCTCATGGTATAAAGAGTAGGCTCTGAGATGCACAGTAAATACCTTTTAAAGCAAGTATATTGGTTGTACATGATGGTTCTGACAAAGTCAGTTAAGTAGGAGGGAGGTAGGGGTGTGCTGTTCTTGGCTAAGGTATATTTTTCTGAATTCTAAGGGTGTGACAGATGTGTTGTGTGAAGCTTGTGACCAGTTGGGATGGACAAAACCCACCAAGATCCAGATTGAAGCTATTCCTTTGGCCTTACAAGGTAGGTTGTGTGACTTCGTACAGATTTAATATAAAGTTATCTCAATTAGATACCCCTTTTGAAAGCTGTTGCTTGCATACTTCAAATGAAATAAGCATATGGTCACTAAAGGTACAAAGTTTGGGTAATGGCATTTGAAAATGTCATTCTCCAGTTTTACTGAGCTTACTTTCTGACTTAATAGCTAAAAGGGTTTGTTCTCTGCCACAGATGCTGACTTTAAGGAAGCCCTGGATTAAAGTATATTAACAACAATCTTGGTAGACTTTATGCATCAACGGGTGCACACTTAGACAGGGAAGGATGCCTGGAACACATGTGTGTGTCTTGAGGAGTTGAGAATTCTTGCTGTGAGCCATGTTTATCAGATTTGTAAAAGAGTGGTTAAAGTGCTGATTGATGGCTAGTGGAACTGAGACTAACAGGATGAACTTTTTTGTTTTTGAGGTTTTTTTTAAGATGGAGCTTTTTTTTTTTGAGACAGAATTTTGCTCCGTCGCCCAGGCTGGAGTGCAGTAGTGCGATCTTGGCTCACTACAACCTCAGCCTCCCAGGTTCAAGCAATTCTCCCGCCTCAGCCTCCCGAGTAACTGGGATTACAGGCGCACCACCATGCCCGGCTAATTTTGTATTTTTAGTAGAGACGGGGTTTCAGCATGTTGGCCAGGCTGGTCTCGAACTTCTAACCTCAAGTGATCCACCTGCCTTGGCCTCCCAAAGTGCTGGGATTACAAGCGTAAGCCACCACACCTGGCCGTAACAGGATGAACTTTAATAGGAATAGAAATAAAGACCTGCTCTTAGATTCCTAAAGTACCAACTCTATAGGATTCGGGTGGGTGATAAAAGAGACCCAGAAATCTTAGTTAACTGAAATCTATTAAGATCCTCAGAAAAAGTTAATGTAATCTTAGCTATTATTATAAGAGAGGTAATGTGGCTAATTATTGTTAGTATTAATGTAGCTATTATTACTATCTTACTGTATTATTAGTGATTAATGTAAGTTATAATTATTACTAATTATTAGTAATTAACATAGCTATTGATAATAATTGAAAGATTTAATGATTTGAAGAGCTGTCATGTGGAAAAGGGGTTAGACTTACTCTACAAAATTCCATTTGCTCTTTCCATAAATAGTTACTATTTGTTGTAAATGTAAGGCACTGGAGGTTAACAGTCTGTCCTCTCCAAGAGTCCATAATCTATTAAAGAGATAATTATAAATTTATTACAAGTTGAACAGGGACCTAAGAAAGTTACATTCAGAGTGCACTGAGGGAGAAGAGATTACTTCTAATTAGGATGGGTTAGAGAAGATTTATTTCATTTTATTTTTGGCTGGGGAAGTTGGGAAGACATGTGAGCTGAACCTTGAAGACTGAATTTAGAAGGATTTAGACATTCAGATATGATGGGAAGGGAGAACTTTCTAGGCGTAGGGAACAGCATGGAAAAAAAGCCAGTCTGGAAAACATAGGCACGTATGAGATTTGCAAGTACTTAGCAGAGTGGTGAAAAAGTTTAGTAAGGTGACTGGGGCCAGATTATGAAGGATTTGAGTGCTGGGTCAAAGAATTTGGTCTTCGTTTCATAGGCAGTGGGGCATTTTTGGAAATTAAGGATTTAGAGTTGTACTCTTGGAAGATTAATCTCATAGCTGTGAAAGATTAGAGACAAGAGACTGGAGTCTGGGAAACCAATTAGTAGGTTATTGTAATGATTTTAGCAATAAATAATGGGTAGGGTGGTGGTAGAATGAAAAAGAAAATGTTAGAAAAATAATCCTTGATTTTACAACCAGTTAAGCAAGTGGAAGGCAAGGAAGGGGTGGGGAAAATCTAAGATGATCGCTAAGTTTGTGGGCTGTTATGTTTAGGGCATATTATTGGTGTACCACTGATACAAAAAGGGAACGGGGGGAGAATTCAGGAAAGATGAGTTCAGTTGGAAGTAATTGATTTTGGATATCAATGAGATAGAGTTGACCTTGTGGGAGGGGAATGGGGAAATGTTGCTCAGGGTACAGTTTCAGTTAGCCGGGATGGATAAGTTCTGAAGATCTATTGAATAGCATGATGACTACAGTTAATAATGTTTTGTGTATTTGAAAATTGCTAGGAGAGTAGATCTTAAATGTTCTCACCACAAAAATGACAAGTATGTGAGGTGACAGATAGGTTAATGAGCTTGATTTAATCACTTCACAAAGTATACATATATCTAAACTTTGCATTCTATACCATAAGTATATTATAATTTTTTGTCAATTAATAAAACTGAGGGACAATAAAAAAGGAAAAAAAATACCCAGTTGGAATCCTGGGATTGGAACTTGATTGAAAGGCCAGAGGTGGATATAGACATTGGATCCAAAGAGCAGTTATAGCTGAGATTAGAAATGGATTAGATTGGCAAAGATGACAGAGGAAAAATTGGAAGATTCAATAAAGGGTTGAAAATCATGAGAGTATAGTTTCACACAAATTAGGGAAGGGAAAGTGTTTCAAGGAGGGGCTAATAAACACTTCCAACCTGTGCAGAGAAGTTTGAAGGATAAGGACCGTATAAAGGCCAGTGGTGGGAAAGAAGTATCGGTGGCCCAGCAGTACTTTCAAATAGCAAGAAGTTGCCGGGCGCGGTGGTTCACGCCTGTAATCCCAGCACTTTGGGAGGCTGAGGCAGGTGGAACACCTGAGGTCGGGAGTTCAAGACCAGCCTGACCAACATGGAGAAACCCCGTCTCTACTAAAAATACAAAATTAGCCGGGGTGGTGGCAGATGCCTGTAATCCCAGCTACTCGGGAGGCTGAGGCAGGAGAATCACTTGAACCCGGGAGGCGGAGGTTGCGGTGAGCCGAGATCGCGCCATTGCACTCCAGCCTGGGCAACAAGAACAAAACTCTGTCTCAAAAAAAAAAAAAAAAAAAAAAAAACAAAACAGCAAGAAGCGTTCGTGCATTTTAACTTTTCCAGCTTGCCCTACAGCATAGGTGAGAAAAAGGAGTCAAAACAGCTGGCAGTAATCCTAAAATTATTATTATTATTATTATTATTATTCTTTTTTTTTTTTGAGAGAGAGTCTCGCTGTCACCCAGGCTGGAGTGCAGTGGCCGATCTCAGCTCACTGCAAGCTCCTCCTCCCGGGTGTACGCCATTCTCCTGCCTCAGCCTCCCAAGTAGCTGGGAGTACAGGCGCCCGCCACCTTGCCCTGCTAGTTTTTTGTATTTTTTAGTAGAGACGGGGTTTCGCTGTATTCACCAGGATGGCCTCGATCTCCTGACCTTGTGATCCGCCCGTCTCGGCCTCCCAAAGTGCTGGGATTACAGGCTTGAGCCACCGTGCCCGGCCATCCTAAGATTATTTTAATGCTTTCAGCCATAAGTTTAAATTTGATGCGGAAAAGAATAGGGAGGGGTCAGTGGAAGATTGCTAGGAACTGACAGACATGATCACCATGGAAAATATCTTTATCCTTATTGGGTTTGTCTCATTCTAATGAGTAGTTTATAAATATTTCATTTGAATCTATAGAAACGATTCAAATAATCTAATGTTTGATTTTGTTGCTGCTGTTATTCGATTAAAATAACTCTAAATTTGAATTTGGGACTAATGACGTTTTCAGTTTCTGCAAAGTTACTGAGCCCAGATTGTCCGCTGTTCTTAAACCTTATAATATGCTGAATAGTAGGTAGGGATAATTATTTTATTAGTGAGGAAATTGAGGCTCAGGGAGTTAAGTCCTTTGGCTAGAGTCACCTAACTAATTATTGCTAGAGCTGGAATTTGAACATAGAATCTTATAGCTCGGAAAACCTCTGTTAATGGATCTGCATCAACATGTGTTACTATCAAGAGATCAAGAGTTGTTTGATGAGCATGGTGGTTCATGCTTGTAATCCCAGCACTTTGGGAGGCTGAGGTGGGAGGATTGCTTGAGACCAGGAGGTTGAGACCTGCCTGGGTAACATAGTGAGACACCATCTATTTATTTCTGTTTCAGAGATCACTTAGAGTTGTCCTCAAGGAATTTCAAACAGCTTATTAATGGCTGCTATGTAGCAAGCACTTATGTTCAGTGCTAGCAACGTGGCAGGTCTATATGACAAAATTTATTCTGCTCTTATGGAGTTTATGCATGCTGGTATATTCTCTACAGGTATAAACACTGAAAAGGCTTAGAGGTTTCTTCAGAGATGAAGAAAGGAGATGACATAGAAAAATATATCAGTTTCACAAACTGAGGGTTGCTCTGAGGGACTCATTAAAAAACTGAAAGCAGTGTAAAAGTGTTCCTATTTCTCCACATCCTCTCCAGCACCTGTTGTTTCCTGACTTTTGAATGATCGCCATTCTAACTGGTGTGAGATGGTATCTCATTGTGGTTTTGATTTGCATTTCTCTGATGGCCAGTGATGATGAGCATTTTTTCATGTGTCTGTTGGCTGTATGAATGCCTTCTTTTGAGAAATGTCTGTTCATATCCTTTGCCCACTTTTTTGATGGGGTTGTTTGTTTTTTTCTTGTAAAATTGTTTGAGTTCTTTGTAGGTTCTGGATATTAGCCCTTTGTCAGATGAGTAGATTGCAAAAATTTTCTCCCATTCTGTAGGTTGCCTGTTCACTCTGATGGTAGTTTCTTTTGCTGTGCAGAAGCTCTTTAGTTTAATGAGATCCCATTTGTCAATTTTGGCTTTTGCTGCCGTTGCTTTTGGTGTTTTAGACATGAAGTCTTTGCCCATGCCTATGTCCTGAATGGTACTACCTAGGTTTTCCTCTAGGATTTTTATGGTATTAGGTCTGACATTTAAGTCTCTAATCCATCTTGTAAACTAGTTCAACCATTATGGAAAACAGTATGGCGATTCCTCAAGGATCTAGAACTAGATGTACCATATGACCCAGCCATCCCATTACTGGGTATATACCCAAAGGATTATAAATCATGCTGCTATAAAGACACATGCACACGTATGTTTATTGCGGCACTATTCACAATAGCAAAGACTTGGAATCAACCCAAATGTCCATCAGTGACAGACTGGATTAAGAAAATGTGGCACATATACACCATGGAATACTATGCAGCCATAAAAAAGGATGAGTTTGTGTCCTTTGTAGGGACATGGATGCAGCTGGAAACCATCATTCTTAGCAAACTATCACAAGAACAGATAACCAAACACCGCATGTTCTCACTCATAGGTGGGAACTGAACAATGAGATCACTTGGACTCGGGAAGGGGAACATCACACACCGGGGCCTATCATGGGGAGGGGGGAGGGGGGAGGGATTGCATTGGGAGTTATACCTGATGTAAATGACGAGTTGATGGGTGCTGACGAGTTGATGGGTGCAGCACACCAACATGGCACAAGTATACATATGTAACAAACCTGCACGTTATGCACATGTACCCTAGAACTTAAAGTATAATAAAAAAAAAAAAAAAAGTAAAAAAAAAAAACAAACAAAAACCTGAAAGCAGTGCAGGCCTCAGCTGTGGGCAGCGAGCAGTGCTTATTGCTTCGTGAACCAAGCGACTTCAGCTCCTTTACTTCCCTAAATCTTTCTCATGTACTCCTTTCTTCTGAAATGTTAAGATTTCCCTTGACAAAAAAAGAACAAATCGTAGCTGCCCCGCCCCCTGTTCCCGAAGGTGTATTGTGTTACACAGGCAGGACAGCAGTATCCCCAAGGAGTTGAAGACTAAAAAGCTTCGAGAATCATTTGCTTACACTGACCTTTGTTTCTCAGATAGGTAGATGCTGTTACAATTCATTATTACCTACCCTGCCACTGGGGAACATTACAATAAGTAGATGAGTGAGACATTTTATCCCTGGATTGTCATTTGTCTGTAATCTCTAAAAAATCAGTCCGTTGTCTGGTTTGACTTGTATTTCACAACTGTGCATTTGCTTTTGAATGGAAAACACTGTTGTTAATGAAAAGAAGGCTAAAAAATATAATTCACTAGGATACACTGTGTATTAATCCGTTTTCACACTGATGATAAAGACACACCCAAGACTGGGAAGAAAAAGAGGGTTAATTGGACTTACAGTTCCGTGTGGCTGGGGAGCCCCCAGAATCATGGCAGGAGGCAAAAGGCGCTTCTTACCTGGTGGCGGCAGGAGAAAATTAGAGACATGCAAAAGCAGAAACCCCTTGACAAAACCATCAGATCTCACTAGACTTATGCACTACTGTGAGAACAGTGTGGGGGAAACCGCCTTCATGATTCAAATTATCACCTACCAGGTCCGTCCCACAACATGTGGAAATTATGGGAGTGCAATTTAAGATGAGATTTGGGTGAGAAATACTGAATCAGAATTTCCAGGCATGGGACCAGTTACATATATATATATATGTGTGTGTGTGTGTGTGTGTGTGTGTGTGTATATATATATGTATATATATGTGCAAGTCTCATGGATTATTCTGAAGCATCTGCCCCTGAGGGAGTACCAGTGGTAGGATATTTATGTCCCATGTCTGTTCTAACCCCACTTTTTTCCTGAGCTCCAAACAAGTATGTTCAACTGGTTTTTAGACATATTTCTAAACAAGTATGTCCAACTGGTTTTTAGACATACCTCTTTGAGTTTACTGCAGGAATCTTAAGTTCTAAGTTCCCTGTGTGGAAACCGAAGTCCTTATTTTCCTAACCAGGACTAATTTTTCCGTTGCCTATATCTCAGTTTTTGGCTTTTGAGTGTCCTGTACTAAAAATGTGTGCGTCACCCACATTCCCTTTTGTTAGTTTCTGAATCTCACTCATTCCTGTGCTCATTCCTGGCCTCAGTTCAGGCCACCATCATGTCTCCCCTGAATTACATCTGATGTCCCAGTTGAGCCTTTGTTTTCCCAGTTCTGGTCATTTAAGTCATTTCAGATTGTAAGTCATGTTCAGGTTATGTCAGGGGAAAGGGATTTGTTTATTGTAGGATTGTCTTCTAGGTAAAGAAGACTTCTCAGCCGTTACACGGTCATAGAACAGGGGCAGCAACTGTAGGAATCGTGATTTGAGAGGGAGTGTTCTCACTGGACACTGTTGTAATGCATAGCTGCCTATGCACTACAGCCAGCCTGGAGATAGTGATCTCCACTCAGGAGTTAATTTCCAGATCTTGTAAGTTGTGGCTTGAGTGGTGATAACAAACAGTGGTGACCTGTTCTTAAAGAATTACTTAGAGCATTCTTCCCTCAGAAGGAGCAGTACATGGCATACACTGTAAGGTTCCTTGGCTTCTCCTTATGCCATCAGGCCTAGAGTTTATCTTCCTAAACAGTAATACTGATCGTGATATTCCCTGTTTAAAATCCTTCAATTCTCTCTTATAGGAAAACATCAAAACTCTAGCCTCATTCTTCTCTCTTTCTCCCTTAACACTTCTATGTTCCAGCCACATTACACTCCTCAGCCTAACTATGCATGCTATGTTCTTTTTTTTTTTTTTTTGAGACGGAGTTTCGCTCTTGTTGCCCAGGCTGCAGTGCAATGGCACAATCTCCGCTCACCACCGCCGCAACTTCCGCCTCCTGGGTTCAAGCAACTCTGCCTCAGCCTCCCGAGTAGCTGGGATTACAGGCATGCGCCACCTTGCCTGGCTAATTTTGTATTTTTAGTAGAGACGGGGTTTTTTCCATGTTGGTCGGTCTGGTCTCGAACTCCCAACCTCAGGTGATCTGCCCGCCTCGGCCTCCCAAAGTGTTGGGATTACAGGTGTGAGCCACCATGCCTGGCCAGCATGCTGTGTTCTTTAAAGCCTTAATTATAATTATCTTTCCTCTTACAGGAATATCCTTTCTTCCCTTCTTTGCTTACTTCCAGGTTTAACTCACTTAATCACCTCTGTTAGCCTTTTTTGACTCTTCTGGGCAGTAATTACTTTTCCTTGTGTTCTCACTGTATTTTGCAGGGGCTTATATTAAAACTCTTATCACATTATAATGAACTTGTGTATTAGACTGTCTCACCACTGGGTTTTGAGCTTATCTAAGAGAGAGACCATGTCTTTTCTGTTTGTTCAACTTTCCTCTCTCTCCAGTTCATCAGATATTTATTAAGCGTCTACTTTGTGCCCAGTATTGTGTCATTGTTGAAGACACAGAAATACTGCAGAGAGAATTAACTTGGCTGTTGAATTTCTTTTTCTTCTAGGTCGTGATATCATCGGGCTGGCAGAAACTGGCTCTGGAAAAACAGGCGCCTTTGCTTTGCCCATTCTGAATGCACTGCTGGAGACCCCACAGCGTTTGTTTGCCCTAGTTCTTACCCCGACTCGGGAGCTGGCCTTTCAGATCTCAGAGCAGTTTGAAGCCCTGGGGTCCTCTATTGGAGTGCAGAGTGGTAAGTGTCTGAGAGGGAAGGGATCCTAGGTTGCCATCACAAGTGAAGAATGAGTGTGAAAGGAGAATGGAGGAAGGTATTGCTAGCATAATTCATTGACCTAAAGAGCTAATGCTGTATTTTAGCTTTGGGAAGAGTATTAATTGTAAGGGAAGAACAAGTTTAAGTAGAAATCTGGCATTGGCTTTAAAAGATGTTCAGTGGACCATGGAAAAAAACTAAGGATCTCGTCTCTATGTTCTTTTTCTCTCTGTAGCTGTGATTGTGGGTGGAATTGATTCAATGTCTCAATCTTTGGCCCTTGCAAAAAAACCACATATAATAATAGGTGAGTAACTGACGAAGGTAAAAGACACTGGCAGTGATGAATTGGAGAAAATCTACCAATATTGGATAGAAAGACTTTGAGAAACAGATTTTGTAACCCTGTTAAATTTTTTAATTTCTTAAGTTAAATTTGGTGGAGAGCTGTGGGGTGGGGCAGGTAACTTTATTTGTTTGTTGTTGTTTTTTTTCTTCCTGTTCTGAAACATCACTGTTTCTCCTCAACCTTTCTTGGTAGCAACTCCTGGTCGACTGATTGACCACTTGGAAAATACGAAAGGTTTCAACTTGAGAGCTCTCAAATACTTGGTCATGGATGAAGCCGACCGAATACTGAATATGGATTTTGAGACAGAGGTGAGCTCTCAATTTCTTCCCTCCTGTTAGAGCATCTCAAGGTTCCTGTTTCAAAATTTGGTTCATGCCCACTTGTTTTATGTAGAACGTTGCATCAGTATCAGTTTCTTTCTTGATATTCTTCAAATTGCAGTTTCTCAGCACCCTTTTATCTTTAGAATGTAGTCTGACTCTGACTCCAGAAATGGGAAATATCAAAACTGGATTTTCTTTTCCATTTCATTTAATTTAGACCTTGACATACACCCTGAAATATCTTTATTTTCTTTGATGACACACTAATCCCAGCTTACTTAGTTGATTAATACTTATTCTTGACTTTTCTCTTAGATCAACTCTGGTCTACTAATTTAAACTGTTCTTTTCTTAGAAAGGTATTTTTTTTAATAGTGTCTGGTGGGGTATCAGGCAGTAAATATTCAGTAAACTTTAGCTGAATCGAATTGAATTTTCGAGTACCAAATCCTCACAGTGATATATTTAATTTGTTAACGTCTACCTCCTTCATTACCTAGAGGATTTGCAGCTCTTCCAGTCTGAATATCATATTGGCATCTTTTCCTCTTTGTGCCTTAGGTTGACAAGATCCTCAAAGTGATCCCTCGAGATCGGAAAACATTCCTCTTCTCTGCCACCATGACCAAGAAGGTGAAATTTGCTAGGACTTTTGTTTCTTCTTTATGAGAATTGATACATAAAGTAAATGATAAGAATAATAATAACAATAAGTAAAAATAAATTGCTTTAGTCCATTTTCACACTGCTATAAAGAACTATCTGAGACTAGGTAATTTATACAGAAAAGAGAGGTGTAATTGACTCACAGTTCCACATGGCTGGGGAGACCTCAGAAAACTTACAATTACGGCAGAAGGCGAAGGGGAAGCAAGGCACATCTTACATGGTGGCAGGAGGTAGGGGCAGTGCCACACTTTAAAACTGTCAGAAATTGTGAGAACTCACTATCATGAGAACAGCATGGGGGAAAACCACCTCTCTGATCCAGTCACCTCCTACCAGGTCCCTCCCGTGACATTTGGGGATTACAGTTCAACATGAGATTTGGGTGGGGACACAGAGTCAAACCATATCATAAATAAAGTGTGTTTAGGCATCAGTGTGCTATTCTGGATCTTCTTCCTCCAGGTGCAAAAGCTTCAGCGAGCAGCTCTGAAAAATCCTGTGAAATGTGCCGTTTCCTCTAAATACCAGACAGTTGAAAAGTTACAGCAATATTATATTTTTATTCCCTCTAAATTCAAGGTAAAGTGTTTACTTTGATCATTCCTGCCTCTCCCTCTTCTTTTCACCAAAGCATCTGAAAATGTGTCAACCCTTGATTAGCCAAGAGCTGTAATGCAGGTTGGCATCCTGTCTGTCTGCTTTAGAGGGCGTGTTGTGCTTGTATGATCACCGATAAACTAGACATGCCAGGAATTCACAACACATTAAACCACAATAATGAGGTCATGATGTAATCATATAATTCCTTCCCATCCCCATTCTTGAGGTAATTTTTCCTTTGTTCGCTTATAATGTGGCTTTTATTTAGGATGAAGCCTCTGGTTTTGTGCTTTGATATAAGGACTTCTCCTGTTTTCTGAGGACAGATCTCCTGCCTGCCTTTAGGCTCTGTGGGGAATAGTGGTTCACAGAGATGATAATGCTGGTTAAGGAATCCTAAGGTGGCAGCTGGAGGTCTGGATAATTGAGAAGCAACTATAGGGTTAGTCTTTACCTTATGTATATGCCAGGTCTCCAATCCTTTCTCCCAGGTTCGATGACATATATTGTTTTGGGTTTGTAACTTAGGATACCTACCTGGTTTATATTCTAAATGAATTGGCGGGAAACTCCTTTATGATATTCTGCAGCACCTGTAATAATACCCAGAGAACAGCTTTGCTACTGCGAAATCTTGGATTCACTGCCATCCCCCTCCATGGACAAATGAGTCAGGTAAGGATTCATCGTCATCATCAGCCATGCACTGATGGCATGAGCGAGATAAACCTCCTCACAATAGATTTGTACAATAAGGACATAGGGCACCGATGCCTGTTTCCATAATTGTTCTCATTTTATGGGCTTTGAAGTGTTGCTCTAGATGCTTACTTTCTCCTTTCAGGGTAGCAAGAGGCTCCCATTAGAATATTTCATATGTAGCTGTCTGGTTTGCAAGCTGTTGAGTTGATGTATTCAGCCCTAATGGTAATAATGACTCTGGTCTCTAAAAACATTAATAAATTATTTCACAGTTACCTTTCTATCGTGTCAGGCTACCCTTATTTTGTATCTTTTTTGTTGTTGTTGTTGCTTCCATATTTCTGTTTTGACCTGTGAAGCCCCATTCAAAAGTTGGGGGGAAAAAACTTTAAAAAAATGTATGTCTCTTTGTTCTCGTGTTTGTCTGTTTTGTTTTGTATTCCAAAATGTATGTTAAGTTTTCCAACATTTCTTTCTCATTACCTCAGAGTAAGCGCCTAGGATCCCTTAATAAGTTTAAGGCCAAGGCCCGTTCCATTCTTCTAGCAACTGACGTTGCCAGCCGGGGTTTGGACATACCTCATGTAGATGTAGTTGTCAACTTTGACATTCCTACCCATTCCAAGGTGAGTCCTGTTGCTAACTTGCCTTTCTAGTCCTAAAGTGTGTTTCTTAATGGAGTGTCTTCTGTCTTTCCTTAGTTACAGCAGTTTTTTTGTTCCTGGTTAATTAAGTATCAAAAAACAAGAAAGCCCTTGATTAGTTCATTCTCGTCATCTTGCACAGGCCTGTGTATGTAACATTAGTACATATGAAAGAGGTAGCCAAGGAGAGTTATTAGATGCTCATAGTAGAGGCAGGTGCACCACATACTGATCATGTCACTGTCATTTCTTGAGAATGACAGCTTGTAGTTCTCAGTGTATCTCAAGGTTTCTCAGCTTTGGCACTATTAACATTTTAAGCTGTCGAATTCTTTGTTGAAGGGTTGTTCTTTGAGTTGAAGGATTCCTAGTAGCATTCCTGGCCTTTACCGACTAGATGACAGCATCACACACACTTCCACTTGTGATAATCAGAAGTATTTCAAGGCCGGGTGCGGTGGCTCAAGCCTGTAATCCCAGCACTTTGGGAGGCCGAGACCATCCTGGCTAACACGGTGAAACCCCGTCTCTACTAAAAAAAACCAAAAAACTAGCCGGGCGAGGTGGCGGGCGCCTGTAGTCCCAGCTACTCGGGATGCTGAGGCGGGAGAATGGCGTGAACCCGGGAGGCAGAGCTTGCAGTGAGCTGAGATCCGGCCACTGCGCTCCAACCTGGGCGTCAGAGCGAGACTCCGTCTCAAAAAAAAAAAAAAAAAAAAGAAGTATTCCCAGACATTACCAGTGTCCCTTGAGGATGACAGAAGCACCCCTGGATGAGACTGGTGTGTCTCTTGTCTTTGTATTTAACTGCTGTAGACGAGGTGCTATCTCATTTGATTTTCATAACAACTCTATAATTTGGGCATGTATTTCTATTCCTGTTCAATAAATAGAAACCAAGGTTCAGGGAGGTTATGTAATTTGCAGGTAATTGTGTAAATGGCAGGTGGGAAGGACCACAGCTGTAACCCAGCTCTGCCTCGAGATCCAGTGCTGTTTTTTAAAACACCATGCAGCTTGCGACCATGTAGATATGCTTTGTAGATTTATCTTTCTATGAAAGAGGGGAAAGCATTGGATCCATTTTGTGCTGCAAGGAGAATAAAAAAGATGAAGTAGATTTGTCTCAACAGATTGCCCAGGCCATTTATTTTCTCCATGTTATGACATGAATCTATTTTCTTTCAAAGTTTTATGGCAAGACTTTGCATACATAGGTTTTGTTTGTTTGTTTGTTTGTTTTTTTACTTATAATCCATATAACTTGAATTTATTTACCCTTTTGGTTTTAGGATTACATCCATCGAGTAGGTCGAACAGCTAGAGCTGGGCGCTCCGGAAAGGCTATTACTTTTGTCACGCAGTAAGTAAATCAGCTTTAGGGGCAGAGCAATATAGAGAAAAGAGCAGAACTTTCGAGCCACTGGCTGGGAACCTGGCGCTATCATTTACTACACTACTAACTTTCATACTGAAAACCAGGATGAAGGCGTTGAAAGATGGGAATAGTAATACCTATCTAGCAGGGTTTTGGTGAAAATTAGAGATGATATATGTAAAAGATCTAGTATAGTATTTGGCATATAGAATGGTAGAGTAGTACCTAGAGCTGGAGAGCAATTGCCTTTGTGTCAACTCAGAAAGCATTAGAATAACTATTTCCTTTTTTTTTTTTTTTTTTGAGGAACAAATTTTTATGTGCCCAAGGCTGTCCTGTGAATAAATACCTTGAGGGATTTTCTCCCTCCTTCCCTCCTTTTTTTTTTTTTTTTTTTTTTTTTTTAAATTTGTCTCGCTCTGTTGCCTAGGCTGGAGTGCAGTGGTGTGACCTGGGCTGAGTGCACCTTCCACCCCTTGGGCTCAAGCAATCCTCCTACCTCACCTTAGCCTCCCAAGTAGCTGGGACCACAGGTGCATGCCAGCACACCTGGCTTTTTAAAAAATATTTTTAGCAGAGACAGGGTTTTGTCATGTTGGCCGGGCTGGTCTTGAACTCCTGAGCTCAAGCGATCCATCTGCCTCAGCCTCCCATAATGCTGGGATTACAGGTGCAAGCCACCTGCCTCAGCCTCCCACAGTGCTGGGATTATAGGCACAAGCCACCTGCCTGGCCATTTTTTCTTTCTTTTAAGCAGCAAGGTTTCACTCTGTTGCCCAGGCTGGAGTGCAGTGACTCGATCATAGCTCACTGCAGCTTCAAACTCCTGGGCTCAAGTAGTCCTCATGCCTCAACGTCGAATGGCTGGGACTACAGGCACAGGCCACCATGGTTGGCTAATTTTTAATGTTTTATAAAGATGGCATCTCACTATGTTGTCCAGGCTGATCTGAAACTCCTGGTTTCAAGTGATTCTCCTGCTTTGACCTCCCAAAGCGTTGGGATTATAGTTGCAAGCCACCACGCCTGGCCTCCCTGGAGTGATTTTCTAATGGGCTATGCACAGAGATTGCACTTAACCCATATTTAGAAAAGAAATAATATGTTCAATATTGTTTAAACCTATGGCTCCTATTGCGTTGTGTCATATAATAATAGTTTGGGAATGGACAGGCATTTGCATTACCAGGCAACCAAAGCTGTACAGTTTTCCTTCCTCAGGTATGATGTGGAACTCTTCCAGCGCATAGAACACTTAATTGGGAAGAAACTACCAGTCTTTCCAACACAGGATGATGAGGTTATGATGCTGACAGAACGCGTGGCTGAAGCCCAAAGATTTGCCCGAATGGTATGCATCTTTCTTTTCTCACCAGTGTCTGTGCAAACAATGTTAACTGTGTGCCACTTTATTATATTAACCCTCATACTAGACTGCAGAAGCTGGGTATTATTTTATTCCAAATTTCAGATGAACAAACTAAGGTGCAGAGATGGTAGGTAATTTGCATTAGACCATCCAACCAAATGGTGGATTCAGGATTTGGCCTCATTCTGACATTTACACATTCATAGCAACTGTTCACGTGTCACATGTGGTGAGATAATTCATCAGACCTGAGGTCAGAAGATCCAGCTGTGAACTGTGTGAGCTTGGGAAATGTGCCTGATTTCTCAGAATCAGAATCAGTTTCTCACCTGTAAATTGGGAATAACACTTGCTTGAATACCTTATGGGGTTTTACAAGTACCAGAGAAGCCAATATAAACTACATAGTTACTAGTAGGGGTTGATCATACCTGATCCAAACATTTGAAATCCAAAACCAAGATCCAAACTTTTTTTTTTTTTTTGAGATGGAGTTTCACTTTTGTTGCCCAGGCTGGAGGGCAGTGGTGTAATCTTGGCTCACCGCAACCTCTGCCTCCCGGGTTCAAGCAATTCTCCTGCCTCAGCCTCCCAAGTAGCTGGGATTACAGGCATGCACCACCATGCCCAGCTGATTTTGTATTTTTAGTAGAGATGGGGTTTCTCCATTTTGGTCAGGCTGGTCTCAAACTTCTGACCTCAGGTGATCCATCAGCCTCAGCCTCCCAGAGTGCTGAGATTACAGGCTTGAGCCACCACGCCTGGCGATCCAAAACTTTGAGTGCCAAAAGGATTGCCACAAGTGGAAAATTCCATGCCTGACCTCAGGTGACAGGTTGCTACAAGACACAGTCAAAATGTTTTTAATGCACAAAAATACTAAAAATACTGTGTAAAATTACCTTCAGACAATGTGTATAAGGTATATATGAAACAAGTGAATTTTGTGTTTAGAATTGAATCCCATCCCCAATAGCTCATTATGTATCTGCAAATATTCTAGAATTAGAAAAAATCTGAAATCCGAAACACTGCTGGTCCCAAGCATTTCAGATAAGGGATACTCACCCTGTAGTAGTAGTAACAGTAATAGTTGTCATGAGAAGATTCTAGAGGAAAACCCTTGGAAGTGCTGCCTGCTTTCTGGAGTTCTGGAGTGAGGGATGGAGAAACTTTGCCCGTAGGTTGTTGTTGGAGTAGCTGAGGTACAGATTTGGTTTTTATTCTGCCCACATGGGATTTTTTTGTTTGTGAAAGTATTACATGTGCATTGGGAAAAAAATTCAAAAAATACAGAAAGGATTAAAGTAGTAAGTGAAAAGGTAAACCTTTCCCCGCAGAAAGCCATTGATAACATTTGGCTGTTTTTATTTCTTTAGCCATAATTATATAGGATTAACATTTTTCTGTTTCAACAAATACAGATTCATGTGATCGTTTCTTAACGGCTACAAAGAATTCCATCATGTGTATGAAATACTTACATTCATGGATGCTTATGCTTTTTTCCAGTTTTTTTCTACTTTGGTACAGTGTTGAACTCCCTACTTTGTATAGCTTTGCATACTTCCTCCCTTAGAATAAATTCCTAGAAGTAGAATTGTTGGGCCAAGGGATGTACACAGTTAAAATTTGAACTCATACAGAATGCCAAATTGCCCCTTCCCCCAAAAAAAGCTATAGCAGATTGCACTGTAAGTGACAGTATATGTGAATTTTTCTACACCTTGGCCAATACTGGGGATTACCCTTCTCTTAAGTCTTTGCCAATCTGCCATGTGAAAATAAAACCTTATTATTTTAATGTTCATGTTTTGATTACTAACAAGGTTAACATCTTTGTATATTTGGAGTTAGATCTCATTCCTTTGCTAATGTCAGGCATCAGGAAGTTACTTGATACTTGATCTTAAGGAGAGGGGACTAGAATGTGTTACCTTCAGTGCCAGTAATTCGTTTTCAATCCCATCTTCTTTTTTTCTTGCAGGAGTTAAGGGAGCATGGAGAAAAGAAGAAACGTTCACGAGAGGATGCTGGAGATAATGATGATACAGAGGGTGCTATTGGTGTCAGGAACAAGGTGGCTGGAGGAAAAATGAAGAAGCGGAAAGGCCGTTAATCACTTTTATGAAGACTCACATTCTGCTGTTCTGTGAAAGAGAATTGGAGAATGAAACCTGCTCTGACAGAGATCGTGAGACTGAAATCTGTCAGAATTGTGTCCAGAATGTGCTCAGTGAATTCAGTACTCTTCCCCATTCTGGGTTGGAGTTTACTGCAGAATAATTCTTACAGTGCTGATGTCGAGACCATTACTGTTTCTTCAACTTTGATTCTTTGCTCATGACATGAGTGGGATGTGCTCTTCTGTCACTCACAGAGACCTGTTGCCTTTTTTAGCTGCAGGTTGAGGACTAGGTTGATGATGTCCACGACCTGTAATTGTAAAGAAGCTTGGACATCTGCAAATGATATTTAAACCATCTTGGCTTGTGCTTTATTCAAACTAATGTGAAACAATAAATTTAAATACTATTTTTTAAAGATTCAAACTCCTTAGAGACCTTGTTGTTAAAGGGCCTTGTAGATTTAAGTAAGATCTTTTTAATAGGTAAGAACCTGACAGTGTTGATTACGTGGCACATTCATTGGTTGTCTTAATTAAGATAAATATTTATTACTTAAAAAATCAACAAGGAAACAAGATGATAGATGGCTTTGAAAGGGAAGTCCTACTTGAAAGGAGGTTGTGTTTTTCTTGCAGATGGAGCAAAGTCCATCAGTAAGACAGCAGAGGTCTTTAAAATCCCTAAATAGATTTATTTCCTTCATTCCCTCAATTAAGCAGGTGGTTAGGAGGACTGGTTTCTTACGTAGACTCTTTTTTTTTTTTTTTTTTTTGAGACTATCTTACTCTGTCACCCAGGGTGGAGTGCAGTGGTACGACCTCAGCTCGCTGCAGCCTTGACCTTCCGGGCTCAAGTGATCTCCCACCTCAGCCTCCTGAGTAGCTGGGAGTACAGGCACACGCCATCACGCCTGGCTAATTTGTATGTTTTTTGTGGAGATGGGATCTTGGCATGTTACCCAGACTGGCCTTGAACTCCTGAGCTCAAGAGATCCACCTGCCTCGGCCTCCCAAAGTGTTGGGATTGCAGGTGTGAGCCGCTGCACCCGGCCTCTTTCTTTTTCTTTTTTTTTTTTTTTTGAGATGGAATCTTGCTGTGTTGCCAGGCTGGAGTGCAGTGGCATGATCTCGGCTCACTGCAACCTCCGACTCCCTGGTTCAAGCAATTCTCCTGCCTCAGCCTCCCAAGTAGCTGGGATTATAGGCACTCACCACCACACCCAGCTAATTTTTGTGTTTTTGTAGAGATGGGGTTTTGGCATGTTACCCAGACTGGCCTTGAACTCCTGAGCTCAAGAAATCCATCTACCTCAGCCTTCCAAAGTGTCAGGATTACAGGCATAAGCCACTGCACCTGGCCTCTTTTTTTTGAGACAGAGTCTCGCTCTGTTGCCAGGCTAGAGTGCAGTGGTGTGATCTCAGCTCACTGCAACCTCCAGCTCCCTGGTTCAAACAATTCTCCTGCCTCAGCCTCCCGAGTAGCTGGGATAACAGGCACGCACCACCACGCCCAGCTAATTTTTGTATTTTTAGTAGAGACAGGGTTTCACCATGTTGGCCAGAATGGTCTTGAACTCCCAACCTCAGGTGATCGACCCGCCTTGGCCTCCCAAAGTGCTGGGATTACAGGCGTGCGCTGCTGCACCTGGCCACTCTGCCTCTTATGTAGACTCTTATCCCCAGGTGACAAGAATAAAATCAATATGCGTCAGAAATGTATAATTAGAAGACCTAATTTCATCCACTTGTCATTGGTGCCCACTGGCCACTCATCTTTTTTGTCCCCATCTATTAGGCGATGCAGGAGATGTGGAGCTGGGGCCTCAGCTCCAGGGGAGGAGGTAGGCATTGGCACTCTAGGGGCTGGATGTTGGGGGAGGGTTGCTGGAATTCAGAAGCAACTTTGAAATTCCCAATCACGAACAGTCTCGTGTTCTGAGGATGTTTACACATAGAAGATGCCTAATACTTTTTGTTGTCTATAACAGTTTTATTAGAAGAGTGTCTGAAGTGGCAAAACCAAGGTAAAGAGGGTCTAAAGAAACACTTTGATGGATTAAGATTGGGATGAAGTTTGGCAGAAAAGAAACTTCCCGTATCCATCTAAGTCAAAGTATCTGGTGAGGAGTGAAGAGTACAAAGCAGTAAAATTCTCTGTGGTCGTCCGGGGTGGACTGTTCAGTGGACTTCCTTCACTGCAGGAAGAGCTTTGCAAATATCGGTGGGGGGGAGTTTCTACCACAGATGCATTCTAAAATGGGCGCCTGTGGGCAAGGCATTCACAATGAATTGAAATACTGTGCATGACTTACTTGTTTTGTTTGCTCTGAATTTCGTTGCTGCTTATTATGGTACCTTTGTGTGAAGGATAATTTAGAGGAGGTAGAGACATAAGGGAAAGGAAAGGAGAAAGGGGTACCAGAATAGGGAAGCAAATGGTTGAGCGGGGCCGTACCCGTTCCTATTTGTTATGAGTTGTGCCTCCCACTTGGGACTAATTCTCCATTAACATCTTGTTTTCCCGATGGCACTCTCTAGGGTGGCTTAGGATAGCAGCTTTCTCCGAATCAGCTCATGGATGCTGTTTCAGCTCAGTGGAGGACTTCAGAAGCAAGCTGAAATGGAACTGGTGTACCAGTAGGGGGTAAGAAGGAGAGATTTCAATGATCCTCAAGGATGTCTCAACTTTCCAAATAGGCAGTGGTCTCTGGCCTGGGGTTTCTGGACCCCTGAGGAATATGCATATTTCTCGGGAGACTAAAAAGGTTAAAAACCACTGCACTAAAGCTTAGTTGCCATCTCTAATGTATGTGCGTAATTATGCTTTGCTAGGATGGGAAGAAAGGACACTAGTGAAAGAAATGTGGACAGGTGTGTCTTCAGGTATATTAACAGGTCCGGAGCATGGAGTCCAAAGCAGAAAATGCACAGATGCTATTGCAAAAGGCAGGAGGCACAGAAACCAATGTGATCCACCAGTAAATAAAAACAAGGCATGTAGGTTTGCTCTATTAGTCAGCCATTCCTGTGCTCTCCTGTCCTCTAAGCTGAGATAGTGAGGTCGTGCTGCTGAAACCCTTACGGAAGTATGTTTTAATGTCTTAGGACTACTGAAACAAAGTACCAGGAACTGAGTGACTTAAAATAACAAATTTAGGCCGGGCGCGGTGGCTCAAGCCTGTAATCCCAGCACTTTGGGAGGCCGAGACGGGTGGATCACGAGGTCAGGAGATCGAGACCATCCTGGCTAACATGGTGAAACCCTGTCTCTAGTAAAAAAATACAAAAAACTAGCCGGGCGAGGTGGCGAGCACCTGTAGTCCCAGCTACTCCGGAGGCTGAGGCAGGAGAATGGCGTGAACCCGGGAGGCGGAGCTTGCAGTGAGCAGAGATTCGGCCGCCGCACTCCAGCCTGGGCGACAGAGCGAGACTCCGTCTCAAAAAAAAAAAAAAAAAAAAAAAACCAATTTGTTCTCTTATGGTCCTGGATTTTAAGATGTCCAAAATTAAGGTGTGGGCGGGGCCATGTTCCATCTGACACCTTTAGAGAAGAGTCCTTCCTGGCTTCTTAGCCAGCATTGCCCCTTGGTTGCCTGCAGTCCTTGGTGTTTCTTGGCTGTAGCAACATGACTCCGATCCCTGTCTCCATCCACACATGGCCTTCTACCCCATGTATCTTTGTGTCTTCACAAGGCCTTCTTATAAGGATACTAGTTACTGGATTTAGGGTGCACCCTAATCCACCGTGGCCTCATCTTAACTAATTACATCTGCAAGAATCCTATCTCCAAATAAGGTCACCTGAGGTTCTGGGTTGATATGGTTCAGCTGTGTCCCCACCCAAATCTCATCTTGAATTGTCGCTCCCAGAATTCCCACGTGCTGTGGGAGGGACTTGGTGGAAGATAATTGAATCACGGGAGCGGTTTCCCCCATACTGTTCTCATGGTAGTGAATTAGTCTCATGAGATCTGATGGTTTTATAAGGGGTTTCCCCTTTTGCTTGGCCCTCACTCTCTCTTCCCTGCCACCATGTAAGACGTGCCTTTCACCTTACGCCATGACTGTAAGGCCTCTCCAGCCATGTGGAACTGTGAGTCCATTAAACCTCTTTTTCTTTACCCAGTCTCGGGTATGTCTTTATCAGCAGCATGAAAACAGATTAATACATGGGTAGACATGACTTTTTGTGGGATACTATTCAGCCCAGTACAAGGCATCTTTGTGGACTCTGCTATATTCTGCGGGGTTTAAGGTTGCAATTATGGAATAGAAATGGTGGGGAGAACTAGTTACAAAGTGTGGAGAAGACAGGAGATGGGTCTTCAGAAGTGTTTGGATAGGTATTAATAGAAGGATAGAAGAATGTTGAAATGTCATTCTCTTAAATGACATGTAAATTGCCTTTGCAGTCAAGATACCAAAGGCTCTAGATTTAGGAGTGGGGAAAGAGGTCCCTGACCCCTCTGCTATTCCCTTCTTGGTACAGCTCCTTAGTTCTGCCTTCCTGATTTAAGAAACTGTGAGCTTCAAAACAATCTTCTCCCACCCCAATTGTGAACAGATACATCTAACTTTTATGACTTAATAAAGGGAGTATCTTGGAATAGTCATGTGATATCAGCCCAGAGAAAATGTCTTCCTTATTTCTCATCTGAATTATAAAACTGATTTACATGGTATTCATTGTCTGCAGTTGCAGTAACAATGGCTTCATGGTAGTAGCTAGCCTAGTTTTACTTCCTGTGTACAGAGCTGGGTGAGAGTGAGAATGAGGAAAACAACTCTCTATCTTATGAAGGGGTCCTAGGATCCTAGTGAGAGGGTTTCAACTGGATAGGCTGTTTCAGGCTTAAAGCAGGCCCAGAATTCCAGGGAACTATGAAGAAGTCCTCTAAGGGCACTCTGAGGGGATTCTAGTTGCTAAGAGGGGCCTAGACCCAACTAGATCATGATCATTCTTTCTCAGTCTCTCAAAACGTGCAATGAATATCCCAGAACTTGGCTGGCTCTTTAAGGACGTCTTGCTTGCAGACAGAGTGTTTTCCAAGTAGCTTCCTGCCTGCAGAGGCATCCACAAACCTAAATCGGAAACTTTATCTACCCCGGGTCCCTCAAAACCCTGGGAAATAGGACCAGAAAGAACCACCGGCTATGGTGTTGGTTACAGAAAATGAAGGGATCCAAGTTATTAAAAGCAGGTAACAAAGCACCATCAAGAAACTATGTCCTTAAAACAGAGAATAAAGACATTCTGATCCACATGGTTCGTAGGGTGAAATCTAGCCTCTGGGCAGATAAGAAATCAGGGTGTGAGTCACCCCTCTTTAGCTGGACTGACAAGAGACTCAGACCATAACTCTAGAGATTCAAGGGTTACCCACACCCACATTCCTTTTCATGCCTCACCTGTCCCAGGTATGCACTAAAACTACCGCTAAAAATAACTGCAGAAACCTGAAGTCTGGGAAATAGCACTGAACAGTCTCACCTGAAGTGAAGAGCTGGTTGATGCCAAGTACAAAGGAGACAGGAAGAAAATGGGCTCCTCTGGAGCCATAGTCTCTAGGAGGTGGGCCCCAAGGTCCACTCAGAGTCTTGGAGCTTTTGTCTGCTCATAGCCATCCATCCCCTGATGCCATCTAAACCCAAAGGATGTCTCCTGTCACTATCACCCTTCAGTCATCTGCCAGTGCCGTCAAAGAGGCTGGAAGGGGCAGGGGGGATTGGGAAAGGAACATGTAGGGAAAGTGTAAGTCATCGGACTGTTCACTGTTGCTGTGTGACCTTGTGGGAGTTACTAAACCTCTCTGAACCTCGAGTTTTCTCATTTGTTAATATGGAAAGAAGACCATCGAACCAATCTCCGTCACAGAATCTTTTTTTTTTTTTTTTTTTTTGAGATGGAGTCTCTGTTACTCAGGGTGGAGTGCAATGGTGCGATCTCAGCTCACTGCAACCTCCACCTCCCAGGTTCAAGCGATTCTCCTGCCTCAGCCTCCCAAGTAGCTGGAATTACAGGCATGTGCCACCATGCTGGGCTAATTTTTGTATTTTTAATAGAGGCAGGGTGCCATGTTGGTCAGGCTGGTCTCGAACTCCTGACCTCAGGTGATCCTTCTGCCTTGGCCTCCCAAAGTTCTGGGATTACAGGCGTGAGCCACCACACCTGGCCTGCCTCACAGAATCTCGAACCTAGTTTTTAAAATTCTGTTTCTTTCCTCCTTCCCTTCCAGTGTCCACCATATCCTAGCCACAGTGCCAGGTACTAGGAAAGCAGTACTGAAGAAAGAGTCAGATGCTATTTTTGCTGAACTTAGCCTTAGTATTGTATTGTGATTGTGTTTCCTACTGGGCAGGGACCATGCCTGGTTCGTGGATATAACTAATATCTTACAGGGCCCATACGCAGTAAATGTTCAGTATCTGTCACTTTCTGAAACCTAAGATGTGTCAGGCAGCTTGACCTGTATTGTTTCTAATTCTTTGAACAATCCCGAACAGTGGATATTATTGTTCCCAGTATGAGCCATGGTGCCAGTTTGCCAAATCGGCCCCTGACTGTGAGACTTTGGACAAGTTGTTCAGCTTTCCCGTGTTTCAGTCTTCTTATCTGAAGACACACAGTTAGAGTACAGCATTGTGAAGTTTAAATGAACTATATACTGTGGCTCATGATAACAATCAGTAGGTGTTAGTCATTATAATGATCAATAATTGTGGCTATTAGCATAGATGAAGACTGGCAGCGTGCCCAGATCATGCAGCTGGTAAAGGGCTAAGTAAAAATTTGAAGCCAAAATTGGATTCCAGGCCTCTGCCCTTTACAGTAAATACACTGTTATGTGTGCGTGTATGTATATATGTGTAATTCCGTATTATATGACTGATTCAATATGTTCCACGCAACAAGTAAGTATTATGCAAATGAGCTTTCAGGTTCCAAGCTATTTTCAAATCGGCAACAGGCAGGTAAGAAAATATGACTTTCTTGTTTTCACCAGTAGATGGCAGAAGGAAGAAAAGGCCACTCCGGAGAGGGAAGGAGTTTTAATTCGGAGGGAGTGATTCACAGGGGGCTGTGGCTGAGGCACGGGGTGGATGAGTCAGACTCCTTGTATGACTACAGTGGAGGACAGCCCCACCAGGACTAGGGGTCGGGGTCTGGGTGGGCAGGAGAACTACCTACAGGTATGTGAAGGGTGTCAGCCTTCAAGAAGATCTAGGTTGACCCAGAGGTTGGGGACTGGGAGCCCTGAAGTAAAGGCAAGTTCAGACGCAGTTAGAAAAAAAGGTCACGTTCCTCTATCATCTCTACTGCACGGTCCCCGGCTGTGGGCCCTCATCGTCAGCTTCCAGACACTTGGTTCTTTTCCAAAGCCTGCCTTTCCCTCTGGGATGTTGATGAAGCCACTTGCCCTGTTTGCTCCTTTCCCCGCCCCCTACCCCAGTCGGTAAGCTAGGAATACTATTTCCCCGCTTCTCCCAATACACGTTGTTTGTGAGCCATTGGCCCCCCTCACTGCTTCCCTCTCTCCTCACTGCGTATCCATCCGGTAGGCTTGGTCCACAGCCCGTGCTCCTGTATCAAATAAGCTTGGTGCTGGGTAACCTGTCGGCTGCTTGTTCATTTTGTCCTAGAGACATGTCCTTCAGCCCAAAGTGATGGGGAGTTGTCGTTCTGGGTCCAAAAGAGTAGTAGCAGCAGTCAAGCTTGGTGGTCATTTATACTGGGCCGACTCTCACTGATGCGATGCTGGGTTTTGTCCTCAGACATTCTTCTGGGGGAGAAGTCCACTGGTAACTCCTGACATCTTAGAAACCCTCTTACCCAAGCTATTAAATCCAGTGCCAACTTAAAACCAACATCCCCGTGACGATTTCTGGGTGGGTCAAGAGCGGGGACTATCCAAAGATTTCTTATTTGACATATGTCTATTTGTACATTTGTAATGTTTGTTGGTTTGGTTTTAAATAAGTGATTCTTGGATAGGACTCATGCCTATAATCCCAGCGCTTTGGGAGGCCAAGGTGGGAGGATTGCTTGAGGCCAGTAGTTTGAGACCAGCCTGGGTAACACAGCGGAACCCCACCTCTACAAAAAATTAAAAAATTAGCTGGGCATGGCGGAGCCTGCCTGTGGTCCTAGCTACTTGGGAGGCTGAGACAAGACAATCACTTGAGCCTTGGAGGATGAGATTGCAGTGAGCTATGATTGTGCTGCTGCATTCTAGCCTGGGTGATAGGGCGAGACCCTGTCTCTAAAAGATAAATAGTAAACAAGTGATTCTTTACAATAGGGCTGAGGAGAGCCTCCTGTGTGTTAGGTATTTGCCAGGTGACTGGCATATATTTTCTTTTACTGGAGGTCATGAGTTATTTCTCAAGGAAACTGCAAATCAGAAAAGCTTGTTTGCCATATTTTAAAACTACAGCCTAGTCATTCTTTTTTTTTTCTTTTTCGTTTTTGAGACTGAGTTTTGCTCTTGTTGCCCAGGCTGGAGTGCGATGGTGCGACCTCGGCTCACTGCAACCTCTGCCTCCCAAGTTCAAGCGATTCTCCTGCCTCAGCCTCCTGAGTAGCTGGGATTACAGGCATGCACCACCACGCCTGGCTAATTTTGTATTTTTAGTAGAGACGAGGTTTCTCCATGTTGGTCAGGCTGGTCTCTAACTCCTGATCTCAGGCGATCTGCCTGCCTTGGCCTCCCAAAGGGCTGGGATTACAGGCGTGAGCCATTGCGCTGGTCATAGCGTAGTTATTCCTTATTCTGTCTTCTGTGATTTCTTAAATTCATCCAAGGGTGTTCAGGAATTTTGGAGGGTGAGCCTATGCTGACAAAATGAAGTTGAGCACCATAGTTTTGTGTTTTTACTAAATCTCCAGAAAATAAATGTGACCTTTGGACTGCCAGAAGATTCGCGTTGAAACCTCACACAAAATCAGCATGTGAAGACAGAGAGGATGTTGGTGATCACTGGAATCTGTTCGTTTTTCCTTTGAAGATACTTAAGGGAAGTATGTGTGTGTTTATAGGTTTGTATATGTTTTAGAGTGTGCCAACAAGCTTTAGCCACTTAAAGACAGACACTGAAGACTCCCTCTCTTCAAAAAAAGTTTTAGTGGAATTTTGTTCATAATATCTGCCTGAGAAAAAATAGGCCCTGCTTTTCAATCTAAAGACCTAAGTCTCCTTTTTGAATAGAGTAGTGGGGGCTGGGTGCAGTGGCTCATGCCTATAATCCCAGCACTTTGGGAGGCCGAGGTGGGCAGATCATTGGAGGTCAGGAGTTCGAGACCTGCATGGCCAACATGGTGAAACCCCATCTCTACTAAAAATACAAAAATTAACTGGGTGTGGTGGCTTGTGCCTGCTAATCCCACTACTTGGGAGGCTGAGGCATAAGAATCACTTGAACCCAGGAGGTGGAGGTTGCAGTGAGCCAAGATCACGCTGCTGCACTCCAGGCTGGACAACAGAGTGAGACTCCATCTCAAAAAAAGAGAAGAGTAGTGGGAGGAGTAGGGCAACAGAAGTATGCTGTAGAGAAGGCTGGCTAGCCTAACTCATTTTCCTAGTAAATGCCAGTGATGCCCCTAACCAGGCACTAGGGTCTATTGCCAGTGTGGCATGTGGGTAAGTCACACTTTGTTTCTCACCTCTTCAGCATCTTTGTCTGGGTGAACTCAGAATTATGTGTGATCACCAAGGGCAGCCTTGAAGGGGACAAAAGGGCCTTACAAGGACAAGCCTCTGACAGGGATGACAGAAGGGCAGCCCACCTGGGCGGGGTGCTGGGAGAGAGGGTAAAGGGAAAAAGGGTGTCATGTTCAATTTTACAGCCTGTCCGCAAACTTCGTGGTTTTATGGTACTCAGCTGGGTAGTCATTTCCTGCCCTTTCTCCTACTGTGTTCTCCAGAGTCCCTGAGTCACTCTTTGGCCAGCAGCCTGCAGCCAGGGCTCATTTCTCTTCCCTATGGTCTAGAGAAGTTGTTTCCAAAGCGGGGTACGGGTATCCAGGGACAACATATTGCAAGGCGGTCTGCTGGGGTGTGGAAGACACTAGAACATTTATCTGTATTTAACCCATCCATTTCTAATGTCTATTTTTTATGTTTTATAGTGTAAAGTTTTGCTGTAAACAATTCATAATAAATACATATGGATATGGCATATTTTTATATATATATAATGTATGTAAATTGTTTAACATATGTGCAAGTATGTTAAAGATATTATGTTGAATAGGGATGCATATCAAGAAGGTTTGGCCAGCCTGGCCAACATGGTGAAACCTCATCTCTACTAAAAATACAAAAATTAGCCGGGCATGGTGGTGGGCACCTGTAATCCCAGCTACTCAGGAGGCTGAGGTGCGAGAATCGCTTTAACCCAGGAGGTGGAGGTTGCAGTGAGCTGAGATGGTGCCACTGGATTCCAGGCTGGGCGGTAGAGCAAGACTGAGTCTCAAAGAAAAAAAAGAAAATTTAGGACTATAGCCCTAGGGAATTATGCTGACAATAGTCCTTTTTTATTATTACATAAGTTAACCCATTTATTAAAGGCTAGTGATGTTTCCAGTGGTGGAGGAACATCTACTGGTCTTTCAGTTCCTTCAGTCTTCTGATGGTAGAATTTGCTATGGCAGCAGAAGTGGTATTGTAGATTCAACCATCACCAGCTACTGTCTTCATGTAGGAACCACAGTGCCAGATGCCTGTATCTCGTCTTTTCATCTTAGTTTTGCCACAGAAAGAGCAAGTGTACCTGACGTGCTAGCTGGTTTCAGTTTTCTTCACCATTTTCCGGAGGGAGGCACCATAGTGGATCCTGTATTTACTGACAATTCCAACTTTATTGGTGCATTTAGCCATGTCAGCGCAAAGTAGGTTTGAGCCCGCAATAGTCTTTAAAAGCATTATTTTATGTTTCATTATGAAATTAACTTTTTTTTTTTTTTGGAGATGGAGTCTTGCTCTGTCCCTAGGCTGGAGTGCAGTGGCGCAATCTCAGCTCACTGCAATCTCCGCCTCCCAGGTTCAAGCGATTCCCCTGCCTCAGCCTCCTGAGTAGCTGGAATTACATACAGGAGTGCACCACCATGCCCGGCTAATTTTTTGTATTTTAGTAGAGACGGGGTTTTATCATGTTGGCCAGGATGGTCTCAATCTCCTGACCTCATGAACTGCCCGCCTCGGCCTCCCAAAGTGCTAGGATTACAGGCGTAAGCGACCGTGACCGTGCCTGGCCCAACTTTTTTTTTTGAGACAGAGTCTCACTCTGTCGCCAGGTTGGAGTGCAATGGCGTGATCTCGGCTCACTGCAAACTCTACCTCCTGGGTTCAAGCGATTCTCCTACCTCAGCCTCCTGAGTAGCTGGGATTACAGGCATGCACCACCATTCCCAGCTAATTTTTGTGGTTTTAGTAGAGACGGGGTTTTACTATGTTGGCCAGGATGATCTTGATCTCTTGACCTCATGATCCATCCACCACAGACTCCCAAAGCGCTGGGATTACAGGCGTGAACCACCGTGCCTGGCCTTTTTTTTTTTTTTTTTTTTTTTTTTTTTTTTTTTTTTTTTTGAGATGAAGTCTCACTGTGTTGCCCAGGCTGGAGTGCAGTGATTCAATCTTGGCTCCCTGCAACCTTCGTCTCCCACATTCGAACTGAGTGGGAGCTTCAAATTCTGGTTTCAAACCCGGATGATTCTCCAGTTCCTTGAGAGTTTGTGAGCTAATAGGTGTGTGAGCTATTTTCACTGTTTCCAGAGCCTAATAGAAACCTTCTATGTACCCCAAATAAGCTTGCACAGGCCAACTTTAAGGTCAGGTGTTTTGCATTCATTAGAAATGTTAGGAACTTGGAGTGGTCCTCTCATGCTGTTCAGAATGTGTGGTTATGCCCTGAGTGTGGAGTGGGCAGGTGCTGCTTTGGGGCCTGACCTGCATCCCAACCCCCTTCTATAGTGAGGGAGTTCTGCGGAAGAAAACGTGGGGAACACCACCTCCCATAGCCCCTGGACAGCACTGACTTTAGACCTGGGCAAGTGAGACCCTTCCCCAGGCCTGCTCCTCAGGAGTCTCCACACTTTGGAGTATGTTTCTCAAAATGTTCCAGCTTTCCCTTCTGTGCTTGGGACATGCCAGGGCCAGCAGGCAAGAGAGTTCCAGTTGCTCCCAGCCTTTCCAACATTTGATATTGTCAGGCTTTTTGATTTTAGCTATTCTTCACTGTGGATATTTTTTCCCATGGGAAATCTCTCTCTGTGTATGTCTCTCTCTTACCCTTCTCTGTCTCTCTCTTTCCTTCTCTCTTGCTGACCTTCTCTCTCTTTCTCTCTCTCTCTCTCTCTCTCTCTCTCTCTCTTTCTCTCTCTCTCTCTCCCTGTCTCCTCCCCACAACGCATTTACTGAAGTATCAAAAACATGGCCAGGTGTGGTGGCTCATACCTGTAATCCCAGCACTTTTGGAAGCTGAGGCAGGCAGGTCACTTGAGGCTAGGAGTTCGAGACTAGCCTGGCCAACATAGCAAGACCCTGTCTCAAAAAAAATCCATACACATATTTGATAGGTTTTGATTTGATAGCTTTTGACATACGTATACATCCATGAAGCTGTGACCACGATGAAGATAATGAACACATCCATCATCCCCAAAGTTTCCTCGTGCTCCTCGTCATCCTACCCTCCTGCCTTTCCTTCCTCCTCCCTGCCCAACACCAGGAAACCACTGATATGCTTGCTGTCAATATACAAAGTAGTTTGCATTTTTAGTGTTTTGTATAAATGGAATCATACAGTGTTTTCTTTTCTTTTCTGTTTTTTAAGACAGGGTTTTACTCCTGACACCCAGGCTGAGGTGCAATGGCGTGATCTCGGCTCACTGCAACCTCTGCCTCCCAGGCTTAAGCAATTTTCCTGCCTCAGCCTCCCAAGCAGCTGGGACTACAGATACATGCCACAGCGCCCGACTAAATACAGTGTATTCTTTTTAAAATCTGACCTCTTTCACTTGGGATAAATATTTTGAGTTTCATCCATGTTGTGTGTTTCAATAGTTCATTCGTTTTTATTGCTCAGTAGTATTCCATTATATGGATTTATCATAATTTGTCTATACTTTTCTTTTTTGGTAATGTCTTTGGCAAGATTTGGTATCAGGGTTATGCTGGCCTCATAAAATCAGTTAAGAAGCATTTCCTCGGCCGGGCACAGTGGCTCACGCCTGTAATCCCAGCACTTGGGGAGGCTGAGGCGGGTGGATCACCTGAGGTCAGGAGTTTGAGACCAGCCTGGCTAACATGGAGAAACCCGGTCTCTACTAAAAATACAAAATTAGCCAGGGGCGGTGGCTGATGCCTGTAATCCCAGCTACTCAGGAGGCTGACGCAGGAGAATCTGCTTGAACCTGGGAGGCAGAGGTTGTGGTGAGTCAGGATTGCGCCATTGCACTCCAGCCTGGGCAACAAGAGTGAAACTGCGTCTCAAAAAAAAAAAAAAAAAAGAAAAAAAGAAATGTTTCTTCATTCTCTACTTTCTTTTTTTTTTTTTTAGACAGAGTTTCACTCTTTTGCCCAGGCTGGAGTAAGGTGACGTGATCTTGGCTTACTGCAACTTCCACCCCTCAAGTTCAAGTGATTCTCCTGCCTCAGCCTCCTGAGTAGCTGGGATTACAGGCGCTCACCACCATGCCCAGCTAATTTTTATATTTTTAGTAGAGACAGGGTTTTGCCATTTTGGCCAGGCTAGTCTCGAGCTCCTGACCTCAGGTAATCCACCCGCCTCAGCCTCCCAAAGTGCTAAGATTAAAGGCATGAGCCAATGCGCCTGGCCTTTCCATTTTTTGAAACAGAGTCTTGCTCTGTCGCCCAGGCTGGAATGCAGTGGCAAGATCACAGTTCACTGCAGCTTCCACTTCCCTAGGCTCAAGTTATCCTCCCACCTCAGACTCCCAAGTTGCTGGGACCACAGGTGTGCACCAGCATATTTGGCTAATTTTTGCATTTTTTTAAGAAGATGGGGTTTCACCATGTTGTGCAGGCTGGTCTTGAACTCCTGGGCTCCAGTGATCTTCCTGCCTTGGCTTCCCAAAGTGTAGGGATTACAGGCATTCTCTATTTTCTGAAAGGTTTGTGTAAAAATTTTTTTATAAACAAAATATTTTTCATTCTGAATTATACAAAATCAAAACTTCAGACAAACAAGTACTGGTTATAAGATCCACTAATGTTATATTTTTAAATAATATGATTACATAATAGCTTTCTTTAAATCTGAGTTCACTCACATTTGATGTTTTTTTTTTTTTTTTTTTTTTTTTTTTTTGAGATGGAGTTTCACTTTTGTTGCCCAGGCTAGAGTGCAATGGTGTATTCTCAGCTTACTGCAACCTCTGCCTCCCAGGTACAAGCGATTCTCCTGTCTCAGCCTCCCAAGTAGCTCGGATTACAGGCATGCACCACCATGCCCAGCTGATTTTTTTGTATTTAGTAGAGACGGGGTTTCATCATGTTAGGGTGGTCGCGAACTCCTAACCTCAGGTGATCCACCTGCCTCAGCCTCCCAAAGTGCTGGGATAACAGGCGTGTGCCAACCCTCCCAGCCTTGTTTTATCTTTACTAACTATAATTACCAAGTTGTAAAAACGAACAATTACAACCACATTCTTGGCAGAATTTTGATGTCTGATAATACCTGGATATTGGACAGCATCCAGTTGAAACATCAGTGTAGCTTTCATGCATTAAATAAAGTATTTTACTCATGTTCCCAAAACAAACTTGAGTATGTTGGGTTTGAATGGAAGCAAAAGGCCAAGTGAAAATATGAAAGCAGATTGTTTTTATTTGGTGGGAGCTGAAATGAATATTTGCGTTCTAATCAGACATCTGTGCCATGTGGCATTTTCCAAATTTTTAAGAGTCTGCTAGTCTGAACACTTCACTGCTTTCCACCTTTGCTTTGCTCTTCTCTTTTCTTTCCTTTCATTTTACCTTCAGACTTTTTCTTTTCTTTTCTTCTGTTTTTTTTTGAGACAGAGTCTCGCTGTGTCACCCGGGCTGTAGTGCAGTGGCGCTATCTTGGCTCACTGCAACCTCCACCTCTTGGGGTTCAAGTGAGTCTCATATCTCAGCCACTTGAGTAGCTGGGACTATAGGCGTGCACCACCACACCCTGCTAATTTTTGTATTTTCAGTAGAGACACGGTTTCACCATGTTGGCCAGGCTGGTCTCAAATTCCTGGCCTTAAGTGATCTGCCTGCCTTTGGCCTCCTAAAGTGCTGAGATTCCAGGCATGAGCCAACGCCCCCGGCCTCAGCCTTTTTCTTTACCTCTACTTCTTCCATACTGGCTACTGCCCATACTGGTCTAGAAAACCCTTTTTTCCTCTTAATATCAGCCTCCATTTTTGTGTCATCTTTTTCATCTTTCACCACACATGCATTTCCTCTTGGCAGTGTCTGGCATCACCACAGGTGCTGTCTCTTGAACGTCTTTCCTTAAAACATCGCTGTCTACTTTGAGAATACTTTCAAGTCAGCTGAGCACCTTTGGGGCATTCTTTTTTCTTTTTTCAGCAAGCACTTTTCTTTTCTACCCCCTCTGACACACCACATGGTCACACTGACCAGAGTCTGGTTTGTGTAAAATTGCTGTTATTTCTTCCTTAAATGTTGGATAGAATTGAACAGTGAAGTCATTTGGATTTGGGATTTTAATTGTTAAATCATTTTTCTTCTTTTTTTCTTTTCTTTCTGGACAGGATTTTGCTTCGTCACCCAGGCTGGAGTGCTGTGGCACAATCACAGCTCACTGTAGCTTCAACCTCCTGGGTTCCCTCCTGGGAGTGATCCTCCCACCTTAATCTCCAGAGTAGCTGGGACTACAGGTACGTCCCACCACCCCTGGATACTTTTTGAATTTTTTGTAGAGTCAGGGTCTTGCTAGGTTGCTTAGGCTGGTCTCGAACTCCTGGCTTCAAGTGATTCTCCTGCCTTGGCCTCCTAAAGTGCCAAGATTACAGGTATGAGCCAGCATACCCGGCCTGCATCCTGCACATACTGATACACTGTGTTTTCATTATCATTTAGATTGAAATGTTTTCTAATATCTTTTGTGATTTCTTTTTCGATTCAAGGTTATTTTGAAGAGTGATGCTTAATTTCAGAATATTTGAAGATCTTAAAAACATTTTACTTAATGACATAACCTGGGCTGCGCATGGTGGCTCACACCTGTAATCCCAGCACGTTGGGAGGCGGAGGTGGGCAGATCACTTGAGGCCAGGAGTTCAAGACCAGCCTGGCCAACATGATGAAACCCTGTCTCTACTAGAAATACAAAAATTAGCAGGGCATGGTGGCACACACCTGTAATCCCAGGTACTCAGAAGGCTGAGGCGTGAGAATCTTTTGAACCCAGGAGGTGGAGGTTGCA